>NC_081408.1:253794694-254394694 GCF_030272615.1 Cryptomeria japonica
AATGTGAGTAGTGTATACTCTTCTTATGTGCTTCATAATCTTTGAAAGCATGCAAACCATTCTTTCTTGTTAGATATTTCCTTAGCCAAGTTCTAAGAACTACCATTGAACCAGTCGGATAATGAAAGCCATCATCATCTTCTTGAAGTTTAACTAATTTGTGTTTAGTCTCAACACATCGAGCCAACCTATATTTTGTTTCCTCTTCATTGTCCTCGGGTGAAACAAGAATATTTCTATCAAAAATTCTAATAAAATTTCACCAATTTCTACATTATATAAAAAAAGAAATTAATTAAACATGTTAGAATCATAAAACAAAATAATTACATAATTTCCTTTTTGTACAAGGTTTGAAACATGATCATAATCATCTGATGCAAATAAATTATCCTCAATTATTGTGTCAATTTGATCTTGTGCTTGAGCAAGTGTCAATGATCTTTGATTCCACTCTTCAACCCATTAAATATTCTCACATACATGTGAATTACTTGAAATACAGAACCAACAAAAAAATGCAAGTTCCCTTGTCCATATAGTCAATGTTCTTGCATTTGAACTCTTAAATGAATACCATTTTGTTGATCTGCTAATTGTCTCACAATCAAGTCTGAGCACAATGTTCTCTTCTTCAACTAACCAAAAGAATCATTGAATTTTAGAGTTCACACTTGATCCAGTAGATAATATTGTATTGCACCAATCCACAATTGTACATGCATCTTTAAATTTTACATTATCTTCAAATTTTAGTTGCTCTCTAGCAAGAATTATTTTAACAGTTGCATCGATTCCACATGTGTTCTCCTTTACCATGTCCAACTTAAAAAAAACTCCATATGTGTTGGATATTGTATTCCTTGTGAGGCCCGCTTAACCAATAAAACATTCAAGCATTCTTGAATTGTCCTGTACAATTATCTAACCATATAAGATGCTCTGCTGTCTGGATTCCTCTTTCTCTTAAATTTGTATAAAATATGTTGAAACAATATTGAACAAATTCTGACGAGTTCATCTAGTTATCACTCACATAGAAATGGTACTCCCTTAAAAAATTTCTATCATTATCTATGCTATCATTTGCATTTCTATAAACAATATGAACAAAAATAGCAACATGAGTGCGATTGTAATACTAAGATCGAATTTCCTCTTGTGGCTTAAGAGTATAGTTTTCTGTAAAGTCCAACACTTATAGTATACTTCCAACTGGAAATTAATTTCTACATGTGCAAAATTGAGCATCAAGCCATCTGGCATGTTGAGAGTGTGTCACATATTTTGGTACAATCTTACTCTTAAATTCTAACATGAATTCATTACACTAAACTTTTTTGTTATTAAATCGACATGCTTTCTTATTTTCCCATCCTTTAAGGGATACTCAACATTCTTAAATCTTCTAATATCCAGTAGTTGTTGTCCAAAATCATTTTCACTACTCTCATGCATACATTCTACTAATACTGAAAAATTGCCACAACTAGAACATTGTTCAAAGATACATGAACTTAAATAAAATAATTGGCCATTAGAGCTTTCACAAAATAAACTTAATACAAATTCCTTGATTGGTTCAGGGGGCATATCAATACCACATTCCTGGATAAGCATGTTACTATGCAAAATACAACATATATATCCAAAAACATCATAATAATAATGAAATTGCACTTGTGTTTTACGACAACAAGAGATTTGTTTCTTATTAATTTTCACATACCAGGGCTTGCATTTCTCAAATGATCTTTGACTTATGGTAATATTTCTAGGTAACACAACTTCATCCAAATTTTTTCTATAAAATTCATTTTGAGTTGTGTCTAATAGGTGTTTTGGATGAGGATCATGAATTTTTGACCCCACTCTCAACTTTAGAACATTTGTAGCATTAGACAATACCCTTGTGTAGCGTCCTAAAATTGCACCCTTTGCAATTTCGATAGCATTTGGGTCTTCACCTTAGTGTTTGCACCCCTCGACCCCATTAAAGCCCTGATTATTCTCTTGCACATCACAAATGGTATCCATACTCAAATATCACCTCACTAAACACTTTATGCCTACCCCAAAATAGGGAAGGACCATGGTGCCACACCATGGTCCTCCCTAGTTTGGGCACAATTTTAACCCCTTGTCCCATTTCAAAATTGAGCGGGATTTCCCTTTTTGTGTCAGCTCATGTCAAAAAATTAGCCAATACCAACGGGAAATTATATAAAGAGGATTTTGCCTCTCATTTCAACAACACGTCAATCTGTCAAACACATGAGCATCAAGCATTTGAGAAAAAATTATTCTTCATTCAACTTAGGAGCATCAATAAAGTCAAGTTCACTAAGTGAAGTCCCCATGGACAAATCATCTCCCTTTAGTGTGCAGAATGTTCAGAGGACTGTTGCGATACACTATGTTCTTGATAATTTTTGAATAGTTTTAGGGATCACATTAGATTCAACTTAAATTGCTTAATTTCAGGTGCATGTGAAAATCCTGCTACTGTAGCTCACTGATTTCATGCTTTTATCTTCATTTTTTAGTATTTTACCTAATTTCAGCACTTCAACTCACAAAAGAGGATACCTCCTTCAATCCAAGTTCACTTAGCATTTAGTCTTAGTCTGATTCATGACTAGATCTAGTGAATTCCCCATCCTCTTTTGAATGTAAGGCCCCAAAGTGAAAAAAATCCCTAGTGGTTTTCATTCTTTGGGTGGAAACCCAAGGGAATCATTTTTCCCCTTTACATTTTGGTGAACCCAACATGGCCTATGCTTTCTTTTGATATTTATTTTCAAATATGATTGTTTATGCAATTTACAATTTAAATTTTCATTTACAAGTTTGATTTCCATGCAAATTTTGAAAATTTAGAAGTTAATTTCACTAATACCCTAATTTTAATTTCAAAATTGAACTTGTGATTTGTTTAATTTAGATAAATTATTTCAGACCTGAATTTTTTTCAATTTCCAAATTCAAAATTTCCCTTGCAAGTCAAATTTCAAATTCAAAGTTTAAGATTAAGTGGTTAATTTTCAAGACCCTAATTTTAAAATTTTTAAAATTTGAGCTTGTGGGTTGTTTAAATTTTGAATTTACGTCTTGAACTTTATTGTTAATTTCAATTCAAATTCTGATGCAGGAGTATCCCCAGTTCTTGGCAATCTTGCATCATGCAAAAACATTTCTTTTTAGTTTGTTTTTTGGTTCGCAGTTCTAGTATTTCTTTTTGCATTTTCTTGCATTTGCTCACCGGATCTTGCAGAGCTAGATTTTGCTTGTAAACATGATTATCTTCCTTATTATTGGGCCACAAGACATTTGGATCATTTTCCAACAAGTTATTGCATCCAAATTCCAAGATAGTTGAACATTAGAGCCACTTGGACCTATTTTCTATTGGTGAATCTTGCAGATCCTTTCCTTAGCTTGCAGAGCCCTAGTTCATTGTTTCTATCATTCCTTGGCATGTGGCCAACCTTCCCTCTGATATGCACTTCTTCCTTTGGATTTTCTGGAGGATTTTCATTGGTAGAGGCTAACCTAATGATTTTACACTTTTGGTCTTGTTCTTCGGCATTTGATCCCCCTTGGGTCAACGTGGATCTCTCTTAAGCATATAAATCAATGTAATTAAGCATCATAATTCATTCCAGAGAACATAGGAGATATTTCTTAAGATTTAGAGGTCCGGAGTTGACCAATTCTGTAATTGAGTATGTATGAAGCATGCCAATGAGTCAAATCTTGTAGCCCACATGTTGCCAATAGATTGTAAATGGTTTTCCATGATATAATCAATCAGTTCTTCATTACTTCCATCATCTTGTCTTTCTTTCGTTGTGTTTACTCTTGATACACGGTTCATATAGATCTCATTTCGTCCCTCCTAACCATGATTGCACCAAGTGGTATCAGAGTGAGATTTCATTCCAGAGATAACGTTGTCTTGAAGATCTTGTTGTGGGGTTGTGGATTGTGGATCTATCCTGCAGCTACAGAGGACTGGCATGAAGATGGCATGAAGAGGAAATAGGAATGGTGGAGTGCATGGGAATGCAAAACCTATTGTGATGGAAATGTTGAGAGGAATTTTAGCCTAGTTGGAAGTTGTTGAAACAACCTAGAGAAGAGGTTGACATATTGAAGATGTGAGCCAAGATGAAGAAGAAGAAGAAGAAGAAGAATGGGCAAAATAAGTAGCAAACCCATCAGTGATCGATCCGGATGAAGAGAGGATCTTGAGGGTTTTGAGTAGGGCGAACACCAAACCACATTTTACCCCATTGGAGTATGATGGTAAGTTGGATTCAGATGAATTAATGAATTGGATCTCAGAGATGGAGAAGTATTTTGATTTTGAGAACATCATAAAAGAAAGAAAGTTGAAATATGCTTGTACTCGGTTGAAAGGTCAAGCATCTCTTTGGTGGGACCATTTGTAGGTTGATAGGTAGAGAAGAGGCATAGAGAAGATAAAATCATGGGAGTGGATGGTTTCCTATTCTCCTAATGATGTTGGCCCTGAATCAAATAATGTGATGAAACTTATTGATAAAAATGAACCACCTAAGAACGTGCATTACATTTGATCCTAGTGAGACTATCAAATCACTCGATGGACCTTTATATATTTCTACAAAGATCAAGAGCATGCCCTCATGAGGGATCCTTGTGATCCTTCTTGTATGGTTAATGTTATCATTGAAAAATTTCTTTATACTTTGCAATTGCATCAAGTGACATATGATAAGTCTGGTGTGATAGTTAAAGTCTTTGATGGTTTCTCTTGTCTTTCTATTGGTTATATTACACATCCTATTAAGTTTATCACTAAATGCTTAGATGTTGGCTTTGCTATCGTTCCTACATCCGATCAATTTCGTGTGAAGTTGGGACATTTTTGGCTTTCTTCGATGAAAGCGGTCACTTCTACTCTTCATAAGTGTTTGAAATTTCCTCATGATGTTAAAATCATAACTGTTAATCATAGCATATATCAACCCACAATGAGGCATGGCGATGTTTATCTTTATTACTTTTGGTCCAAAAAATTCCAACCTCTTCGACCTAGAAGTGATGCTCTCTTTAAGTCATATCAAAATTGGAAAAATTCGATGATTTTATCTTTGAGTAAACCTAGAAATCCAACACTTAGTCTTCCCTCAACTAATCATCATATACCTCTTCTTTTGCACAAGATTATTCTTCCTCCTAAGGAAAGAAATAATATTATTCCCAAAGAGGAATCTATTTCTTCTCCTAAGGATAAAACTATCTTTCCTCCCAAAGAAAGCAATATTCTTTTTCCTAAGGAAGAATCCATTCCTTCTCCTAAGGATGAGTATATTATTCCTCCCAAAGGTAGAAAAGCTCTTCCTCCTAAGCCTCAACATAAGGATAAACATAATATTCCTCCTAAGCCTCAACATAAGGATAAACATAATATTCCTCCTAAGGATAGACCTATTCCTCCTCATCATGATGAGCCTGGTCTCTATATGGTGCAATTTTGCCTCCTATAACTTATAAACAGAAGCAACCGACCTCTCCTATTGTTCAACCTAAAAGACCTCAACCCATTCATCCTTCCTTAAAATAAGAAAAAGAGCCTACACCAGTTGAACCTACACCTTTACAACCTTCCACTAAAACTAAAGGAAATCGTTGTGTGAGAGAACGTTGATGGAGACATCGTGCTTGAGCTTGCGAACTTGCTTCTCAAACCATTTCTTCTCCCAAGATTTCAAATCTTGATATAATTCTAGTTGATCAAAGTTCTCCTGAACAAGAGGTTCAACCTAAATCTCCAAGACACAAAATGCTTAAAACAAATAATGGTTCAAGGTCTATTCCTATTAGAGCTCGTATTTTCATTAATCTTGATGAAGAAATAGGTGAGATTGTTGTTAATGATGAGAATGTTGATCCAAATATTTTTGATGATGAATATGAATATGTTGATGTTGACAATGATTTAACTAAGTCACAAGCCTTAATCCTAGCTTCTAGTAATGAACAAAGTGATCCATCATTAGAGCATGGTCCTTGTTTGGAACTTGTGATAACTCTATCTACCGTGCTTAATGCAACTCCTCTTGCATATTGTCCGCCTTCCCAAAACAATGATGAGCAAGATTGAGAGGTGGATAAAGTGCTTGATAAACTTTATTAGAATCATGGATTCTCTCTCCCTCTCTTCTCTTTCTTGTTTGTTATATTCTTCTATTTGTCTCTAATTTCTTCTATTTGTTGTCCTTAGTGTTGTCTACTTAAGGACAATGCAAAACGTTGAGATCCCTTTTGGTCTCTCCTATGTTGACCCAAAAGACACATGTTCCCTTCTTCCAAAGTGGTTTCCTTTCTTTGGGGAATGAGAACTATTCTATGCACACACACACACACACACACACACACACACACACACACACACACACACATATATATATATATGATATGCATTGGTTATCATACAAACACATACTGACCCTAGGGTTATGTGAAACCAACCCATGTTTATGTTTTGTAATAATTATCGTCCCTTCCTGGGGGATAAATCATTGTGATAATGTGCTTATCTTCTTCGGGTGTATCCTACCTTAAAGCAATTTCCCATGATAAGGCACACACAGTCACTTTAACATGGGGGCATACACTCTGCTCAATGGATTTATCTCTTGATACTTAAGTTACTTAGCAAACTTTGCCTTTTGCTTTGTAATTTTTTGCATTTTTCTTTTCATGACTCATAGTAAGAGAACCTTACTGGTTTGTAGTCATGGTTCTCTCTCTTTATCTCTCTTGAATAATGTCCCTTTTATCTCTAAAGTTCACTAGGGGCTTGGTGTATCTTGCCTCCTTGATGACTTGGTGAAAGTTTCAATCTGAACCCTTTGTACTTTACCGAGAGTATGATAGACTTCATAGTACCGCTAAAGTGGGGGCTAAATATAGCATCCTAAAATTACACCCTTTACAATTTCGATCACATTTGGGTCTTCACCTTATTTTTTGCACCCTTTGACCCAATTGAAGACCTGATTATGCTCTTGCACATCACAAATGGCATCCTAACTCAGATGACACCTCACTTAGCACATTATGCCTACCCCAAAATAGGGTAGGACCATAGTGCCATGCCATGGTCCTCAATGGGACCGTGGCGCCATGCCATGGTCCTCCCTAGTTTGGGCCCAATTTGAATCCCTTGACCCATTTCAAAATTAAGTAGGATTTCCCTCTCTTTGTCAGCTCATGTTGGAAAATTAGCCAATTTCACCAATAAGAAATTATATAAAGAGGATTTACCCTCTCATTTGAACAACACATGAATCTATCAAACACATGAGCATCAAACATTCAAGCATTTAAGCAACAACCAGTCTTCTTTCAGCTTAGGAGAAACAATAAAGTCAAGTTTCAAACATTGAAGGAGAAATTATTCATCATATTTTGTTGAAGACTTCCTAAACCCTAATTCCATGTGGAGGCAAATAAAACTTTACAAGGAAGTATCACAATTCAATTTTTAGTCATAATTCAACATCTCCCTCAAAAGGAGATCCTTTCCTTTCAGTCATTTCAATTACATTTACTTCAATTTCATGGTTAATTCAAAACCAAGGTTTGACCTAAGGCAAACCCCTATTCTCAACACATTTCCCTTTCTTTCTATGTGTGGGAAATAGGTATAGGGCTGTACTCATCATATTAGGCTTCATTCATAGTGATAAATCATCTCCCTTTGGTGTGCGGAAATTTCAAAGGACTGTTGTGATGTGCCATGGTCCCGAAATTTTTTGAGCAGTTTTGGGGAACAAATTATATTCAGCTTACATTGCTTAATTCCAGGTGCATGTGAAATTCCTGCGATTGTAGCTCACTGTTTTCATGCTTTTACCTTCATTTTTCAATATTTTACCTAATTTCAACACTTCAACTGTAATGCCCCGTCAGGAACCCTCAAGGAAAAACATCATAATCTATGCAACTAAGGGTAAAATAATTTATTTTTTTTAAAATTAAGTGCATGAATTTAAACCTTAGCACATCTAATAACATAGTGGAAGTCTAACATTTGAATTTCCTAAGGGTTACCAATGAATATTACTTCGTAAATTAAATATTTAAGATAAAATTACCACAATGAAAGAATCTAAAATACTTCAAGCAATCATATATTATATACAACATAAATAAGTAATTGAAGTAGCATACATTACAATATTTCTTTGCTTTCAATATTCGAAAATACATGTTTTCAAAAAAGAAATTACATCATGAGCTAAAATGTTACAAAATGAAAGTTACATAAAGTTTCTTTTCAAAACCTCTAGTTTTCAATTGAATAATGGATAGGAACAAGAGTCAGAACATGAATCATGATCCAAGAACATCAGCAAAGTCCTTCCTCGCCCGAAGATACATACCAGAACATCAGATGGGAAGTGACACTACCACCCGACCATGTGATTCTGAAAAGGAACCACCCCACCATGCTGGAGATAGTAGATAACCCTCAAGCAAGCAAAATGAAACAAGAATGAAAGGACTACAAGACTCCACTTACAATCATATGACCCAACTCACAAAACACTAGTGACTCTAAGGAGAAAGTGTCATCGCATTTCTTATGGTCCCGGCCCCCATCCTGGGTTATCCTGGTAACCTCTCCCGAACCTTCGATTCCAAATAAGAGTCATGCGGACCTTACCAATCCTCTCACGAAGACAAGGTGGTAAGTTTGCCATTCCAAGCCTTCTCGCTACATTATGAGTCCTGTACTAGCACTCACCTATGTGTGAGGCACATTGTTTTATTTAACTTTTATTCTACCCTTCCTTAGTCATTTATTAGGTTTTCACTTTCTTAACCAACTTCCAACAGGTTATCCTATCACCACTTTGGGCACAGCCCCTGCTCGAAAGCCACTCTCTTTCTTAGGACACTACGGGTTAGTTCTATCTTCAGAACTCTATGGCGACACAGACAGCCATTCTCAATCTTGACCTACCTCGAATGAAAGATACATAATTACTAACCTAAGGTTGACCATTACGAACAACTCACAGTGGCTCATTCCCTTAAGGTTATACATCTAAATAATTGGCCAAGACACAGTACACAAGACATAGTGACAACATGACTTAATGTACTTAGTTGCGACCACCATATAAAACAAGGTAATCTTACGTACCAACACCTATCACAAAATTAACTTGCAATATGAATATACGTTGTCAAGACACGAAGAACAATATGGTCGGTATGACACAGAATTTTACACTTATTGACAAGTTTAAGAGTTCAATTACTCTTGTTAACTACTATAGGTACGCCACCTTAATAATATCCATTTATACCATAGACGAAGATTAAAATAGATATATTTATTTCATCAAGGAAGTCTTACAATAAGACATAATACATTTCTTCATAGAATAATGTCTTTATTTTTATTTTTTTACACTAGAGTGTTACATCATTCTTCCGGAAAATACGGAGAAGTGCACTCATCAGACTCTACATGATCTAAAGGAGTATATCCTTCAGATTTGCTTTCACTCAGGGTAAAGTACCCCATAGAGTCAGAACTTATAACTATCGGCTTTTCTGGCAAGCACTCTAGCTTAGGTTCTTTCCCTTTTCCAATAGTAACTTCTTTAGTTGGACTCTGAGTAGGACCTTTTTCTATCTCTTTGCTCTCTTCAGGAGCTGGGTTGTCCTCCACAACAGGCTTGACAGGTGTCAAAGAATCTTTCTTGACTTTCAAGTAGTGAGTATAACCTACTACATATTTGCGAGTTGTCTGTTTGACTCTCACCATCTCTGTAACGTATCAATAGTAGACTATTACTTCCCAAACTCTCCTAGAGCTACATCTAATAAATCTTAATAACTAGGTTTTGAACGCAACCATACATTTCTTCCATTTATTAACAGGTGTGCAATTTGAATTTAAACACTATTCCACTTCTATAGTCATAACGTAATCACAACTTCTATTATATGATTTTATTTAACAATCCCTAACGATAAATAAAACATAACCATAACTATTTCATAAGCAAGACAATAAACATGACATATAACAGAGATTGTAAATATTAATGATCATAAACTAAGAAATTCCTGACCTATTTGAAGTGTTGATCAATATGCAAGACCTTAACGCCCTCTCGCCGATAAATGCACCTTGCTTGCGATCCTCTTCACCAATACTTTCCAACTCTATCAAAAAACAAACAAACAACTCTCTTGATACTATCAAAACACTATCCTCTCTAAACAACTCTCTTGATACTATAAAAACACTATTTTCTCTAAACAACTCTCTTGATACTATAAAAACACTATCCTCTCTATTTCTATTCTTCTGTCTACAATCCACCGTCCTTCCTTGGATGCCAAAAATGAGTTCTCTCCCTTTCCTCTCTACTCCCACCCCTATTTATACTAAAAATCATCCATCACTTCTCCTAAATCTAGGGCTTAGTAATAGTTATTAACTAAAACTCTTTTACATCCAACTCTTCTTGTTCCTCCACGTAAGGAGTCCATCTCCAGTTAACTATAGTCTTTTGTGCTCCTTGATTGTGGTTATAACAATTATCGGCTGGGTGGAGAGATCGGTTCATTATTTCAAACACTTATGTGTTTGCAAACAAGGAATTGTGTGTTTAATCTGCCAGGTCTTGAGTCAACTAAGGTTTATGTTTCAGTCTTCACCTTACGTGCCAGTCTATTCTCCTCCTAAATCGGCCAATTTGTAGTTGAATTAAATGAATTGCAGCTTGTGGAAGAGTTTGGACGTGGAGAAGTGGTTGTTACGTGGAATAACCCTTGTTTTCTACTTGCTATGTGGAGCATGCTTTATCGAAAGGCAGGAGGGTCGACTAAATAAACTGGTTTCCCTACCATTACATCGTGGTTTGTGAGGAATATATGCCAAGTTGACCAGCTACAGTGGCTCGACTATCGGCTTGACTATCAACTCTCCTAATAGTCATTATCTAAGAGGAACCGTCACCCTTAGTAGCATTAACGTTAAGTTTAACATAACCGATAATATATTTATATTAAACTTTTATATTTTAATCAAAGAATTAAATTCTAATTTGGTATTCTATAGTATCAATATCTTATAATATATGATAACTGAAAACCCACCACCTTTTGAGTATATTCCTTTAACACGCGACTTAATCATATTTGCTATTATTATTTTAAAATTTAAAATTTATTTATATATAAATAATGACTTGTCAATTTTAGCCGCTTATCTAATAAAACTTGCCACTTTTATACAATATGTGACTTTCTATATTTACATATGCGTATTACTTGTATATGGTTAATTTATACAAATATATTGTTGAACCATATTCTTATATAATACGTATATATATAAACGTAAACCTTTTATTTTAACCTGAAATGATTACATAGATATATACAAAACTCATGGAGTAATCATATTTCACGATAATTGAGCGTGACTCCTAATTACCTATACACACACATGTATATATATGTCCGAGTCTGAATCAACATATAAAATATGTATAACTTTTAGTATAATTTGAAAACCAAACATTGAATTTCCTTTCGATAATTCACCTACCTCTACATGAAGGACGTTAAATCCTCGTGTCACTCTTTAATTCACATTATGAACAATTTTTCAACCTTCATAGACAAATAAAACATAACATGAAGTAGTTAAAAGCACTAAACACACAAACTGAGAAAACATCAAGCAATTACTCATAAAAGATCAAACAACAAAATACGAAGGTCAACAACTGACAGGACGACTAACTTATGACACTCACCCGAGTGTAACTGAACAAAATAGGGTCAACTACTATCTCCTTCACTTCCATCAGAAAATATAAGGCACGCTCAGACTTGTGTAGCCAGGTGGAGACGATACCTTGTACCTACCTGGTACTTGTACCTGCAACATCCTACATCACCGACCACACATGCATATATATATATAGATATTTCAACATACACACTGATGAAGGAGATTCACGACGTTCCCTATCTCACTAGGATGAGTGAAGGAAAATCATCCCCATGCATCCCATACACTCGCAGATACACAACACACAGTGCATAGATGAAGTAAAGCGTCAGTACATAGCAATGAACCATATAATGCCATAAAACATAAATACATAAATACTGCAAATAAATCATATATCTCATAATCAGATAAAACATGGAACAATGTTATATAATTCTGAATAACAAATGATAATGTATCCACTGAGAATAACAAGAACAAAATATCAGTTCAAACGAGTAAGGGTACTACATTCTCCCCCCCAAGACTAGGCTTACTCCTGGAAGCGTAAAACAAATATGAATATAACTCTCTCATCTTCACTGTATCCTCCCAAGTTGCCGAGGTCTCATCATTTGGGTCCCATAGGACCCTTACCTGGTCGATGGTGCGACCCCTAAGGATCAAATACCGATGCTGAAGAATGCGCACAAGTTCCATGGAAAGCTACCCGTCCTCGACCTGCAAAGAGTTCCAATCAAGAACATGTGTCACATCAGGGTGATAAGGTCAAAGAACTAAAACATGAAAGACATCGTGGATGTGGGATAGACTCGGTGGCAAGGTAAGGCGGTAAGCAATAGGACCTATCCTCTCAAGAATCTCAAAAGGGCCTACAAATCGAGGCGCCAACTTAGAACCCTTCCCATAACGGATCATACTCTTCCATGGATGCACTCTCAGAAACACGCGGTCGCCAACAGAAAATTCACGATCTATCCTATGAGCATCTACATACTTCTTCTGCCTATCCTGTACAGCTACCAAATGCTCTCAAATTCGCCCAACCTATTGCTCCATCTCCCGAAGAATATCCGGACCTATAAGCACCCTATCCTCTAATCGATCCCAACTCAAAGGAGTATGGAAAGGACGACCATATAATGCCTGAAAGGGGGACATACCTATGGAGCTATGATATCCATTGTTATACACAAACTCTACAAGGTAGATATAGTCCTCCCAACGCGACTGTTGGTCCATAACATACATGCGAAGCATGTCCTCCAAAACCTGATTCACTCTCTCTGTCTGACCATCCATCTCTAGGTGATAGGCTGAACTAAAGTTCAACTGAGTTCCCAAAGCATGCTGAAGTGAGGTCCACAAAGCTGAAGTAAAGACAGGATCTCTATCAGAGATGATCCGCCTCGGAACCCCATGCAGTTTCACTAGTTCTTCCAAGAAGACTCGTGCCACCACTGCTGCTATATAGGAAGCTCGAATAGGAAAAAAATGAGCAATCTTAGTCAACCTGTCAACTATGACCATGATGGCATCATGCTGATGCGAAGAGACAGGCAACCCAACAATGAAATCCATGGAAATGATATCCCATTTCCAATCCGATATCAAATTAGGTTGAAGAAGCCCTGTCGGGTGCTGATGCTCTGCCTTCACCCACTGACATTCTAAACACTTTGACACGAAATCAACAATGTCACGTTTCATACCTTCCCAATGATAAATTTGTCTAAGATTTGTGTGCATCTTCTTGACACCTGGATGTGCTGAATAAGGTGAACGATGGGCCTCAGTCATGATCAAGACGCGAAGACCCTCTAAAGAAGGTACATAGATCTGCCCATGGTGACGAAGAAGTCCATCTGCCTCAAGATTATATCCAGAATATCTTCCCTCTAAAGGCCTTCCGGTCTCTATCATGGTTCTAACATCTTGATACCAAGTATCCTGAGGGAGAGCTCTGAGAATCCTCTCTCTCAAGTCAACTCCAAGGGACAATACCAAAACTTCATGCCGCCTATGACTCAAAGCATCTGCCACCACGTTCTCTTTCCCCTGAATGTATCGAACATCAAAATCATACTCGCAGAGAAATTCCATCCATCTCCATTGTCAAGCATTCAAATTTGGTTGTGTGAAAATATACTGTAGACTACGGTGATCACTATGCAGTTCAAAACGACGCCCTAACAGAAAATGATGCCATCTAACCAAAGCATGAACTACAGCTGCCAACTCCAAATCGTGAACTGGATAGTTCAACTCGTGGTTCTTGAGTTTGCAAGACTCATAAGCAACCACTCGTCCATCTTGCATAAGAACTGCACCTATACCTTCCAAAGAGGCATTTGTGCATACTATAAAATCTCTAGATGGATCAGGAACTGCCAAAATCGGAGCACTGAAAAGGAGTTCCTTCAAGGTACGAAAAGCTGACTCACATTGTTCTGACCAAAAAAACTTCTTCCCCTTCCGCTGTAGAGAAGTGATCGGGTGACCTATCTGGGAAAAGCCTTGAACAAATCGACGGTAGTATCCGGCCAAACCCATAAAACTCCGAACTTCAGAAATGCTGGTTGGCACTGGCCAATCAAAAATGGCTTGGATCTTTGAAGGATCCACGGATACACCTTCCCCTGAAACTATATGACCAAGATAGTTTACCTCTGATTGAAAAAAACCACAGTTTGCCAAATTAGCATAAAGTTGGTTTTCCCTCAAGCACTGCATTACTTGTCGTAAGTGACCTTCATGTTCTTCCATAGTTCTAGAATAAATTAATATGTCATCTAAGAACACAAGGACAAAATGATCAAGGTAGGTGCGAAAAACCCCATTCATGAGGCTCATGAAAACTGAAGGCGCATTCGTTAACCCAAATGGTACTACTGTGAACTCATAGTGACCATAACGAGTGCGAAATGCTGTCTTATGAATATCTGCATCCTGGATACGCAACTAGTGATATCCAGATTTTAGGTCAATCTTAGAGAATATCTTGGCTCCCTTTACCTGATCAAAAAGATCATCAATACGAGGCAAAGGATATCGATTCCAGATGGTTACCTTATTCAGCTGTCGGTAATCAATGCATAATCGAAGAGAACCATCCTTCTTCTTAACAAAGATAACAGGCGCACCCCAAGGAGAAACACTAGGATGAATAAATCCCTTGGCTAACAATTCTTCTAGTTGTATCTTCAATTCACTCAACTCCTAAGTGGTCATCCGATATGGAGCTCTCGAAATAGGTTCTGCACCAAGAACCAAATCAATGTGAAAATATATGCCTCTCTTTGGAGGCATACTAGGAATATCTAATGGGAATACATCAGCATACTCTTGAAGAATAGGGTGACTATCAAGAGCGATTTCTTGACTCTTTAACTCATCCATGTCCTCAAGAGTAACTACAAAAAGCTGACACCCTCTACACATGCACCGCTTAAGTTGCATAGCAGAGATCATACGTAAGGATATTGGTCTCTGAACTCCAACAATTTTCACTTCCTTGCCAAGGTCATCTAAACACTCCACTGTCTTCTTGCGACAATTTACGTGAGCATTATGAGAAGATAGCCAATCCATTCCCAACACAACTCCATAAGAACCCAAAGGAATGACTCAAAGGTCAACTGAAGTAACTATGGTTCCTAGATTCAACTCACAGCTAGGAATAAAGGCATCTATAGAAACACGGACACCTGTAGCCAACTCTACTTGCCACCTATTCATCTCCTTAGCAGACGTGAGTCCACACCGCTCCACAATAGATGAAGAAATGAAATAATCTGAAGCTCTGGAATCAAAAGGTACAAAGATAGGGATTCCACGCAACATACCTGCTGCTTCTATAATTGTACCTTGATGATCAGCTTGGCGGTTATCCACCGCTGCGAACACTCTATGAGATCTGCCTACATCTCCCACTGTAGGCTCTGACGCTGTCGGTCATTGACCACCTGTGTTGTGGAAACGCTGAGGACACTGCGCAGCTTTGTGACCATACTGCCCACAAGAGAAGCAAGCTCCTCTATTACTTGTCAGACCACTGGATTGCTGATAATTTCCCTGGCTAGGAGTATGAGATGCACTTTGCGAGGATTCCCCTGTAGGGCCCTGTCTACCCCTCTGCCAATTTCTATTTTTCTTAAATTGAGCATTGCCACCCTTCTGGCTCTGGAACTGTTTTGGTTTTGATGGTTGCTATTGCTGTGGTCCACCCTTAGCAGGTGCCTAAGGAGTTCTAAATGGTACAGCTGACTGAAACTGATTACCACGAGCTCTATTTCCACTGGAAGGAGCACTCCCTATCTGCACACCTGTTTGCCCACCAAGAGCATGGCTAAGGTTTAGCTCTACCAATCTGGCCTTTGCCACAGCTGTCTCCACTGAAGTTGGCTCAAACACCCTAACACCTCCACTAATGCGATCATTCAAGCCCCTCAAGAAATGTTGTACAAGCATAGCCTCATTATTACCAATTCCAGCATACTGCTTGAGCTCATAGAATCTATGCTCATATTGGTCTACCGTCATACCATACTATCGCAGTGCATGGAACTCATCTGCTCGAGTCTGTTTCCACTGGGGCGAGAGAAACCGTGCCCTGAATCTCTCTAGAAATAGCTCCCATGTCACAGTGTTAATGCACACACCGATCATTTCCTCCTCCAGTCTCCACCAGATTGACGTGAAGTTTTCGAGACGCATAATAGCACATCTTGCCTTGGTGTTGCTACTATATGGGAACATAGAAAAACACCTATCTAGACCGATAAGCCAAGTCTCTGCCTCTAGACCGGTACCCATACCATTAAAGAAAGGAGGGTTGGACCTCATCAAGTCCTTTATGTGACCCAAAGAAACTGGATCTTCATTGTTTGCAATCCCTCTCCTTCTGGGTGATGTTTCCCTCTCTCTCTCTTCTGGCGTTGGCTGAACAACCTCAGGCCTAGGGCCTAACCTAACAAGAACCTCCTGAAACATTTGTCTTAGCTCTTCCCTTTCGGGAACCTGTTCTTCTGCACGAGGTAAGTCCTGATGAATAAACTGTTCTGGCTCAGCACTAACATGAGTAGGTGGTGGTGAAGGACTATGATGATCAGAACCACGACCTCGTCCTCTACCTCTGCCTCTATTGCGACCACCCATACGGCCACCTCCCCTAGCTCTCCTAGCCATGACCGAGTACTACAAAAGAGAAAAGATTCAGATTTATGACAAGGATAAACAAGGAAAAAAACAAATGTTAAGACCTAAATAAAAAATCAAGTTGAATAGACACACTACAAACCCAGAGTACCCAGCATTGAAACTTGGGCTCTGATACCAAATGTAATACCCCGTCAGGAACCCTAAAGGAAAAACATCATAATCTATGCAACTAAGGGTGAAATAATTTTTTTAAAAAAATTAAGTGCATGAATTTAAACCTTAGCACATCTAATAACATAGCGGAAGTTTAACATCTGAATTTCCTAAGGGTTAACAACGAATATTACTTCGTAAATTAAATATTTAAGATAAAATTACCACAATGAAAGAATCTAAAATACTTCAAGCAATCATATATTATATACAACAGAAATAAGTAATTGAAGTAGCATACATTACAATATTTCTTTGCTTTCAATATTCGAAAATACATGTTTTCAAAAAAGAAATTATATCATGAGCTAAAATGTTACAAAATGAAAGTTACATAAAGTTTCTTTTCAAAACCTCTAGTTTTCAACTGAATAATGGATAGGAACAAGAGTCGGTACATGAATCATGATCCAAGAACATCAGCGAAGTCCTTCCTCGCCTAAAGATACATACCAGAACATCCGATGGGAAGTGACACTACCACCGAACCATGTGATTCTGAAAAGGAACCACCCCACCGTGCTGGAGATAGTAGATAACCCTCAAGCAAGCAAAATGAAACAAGAACGAAAGGACTACAAGACTCCACTTACAATCATATGACCCAACTCACAAAACACTAGTGACTCTAAGGAGAAAGTTTCATCGCATGTCTTATGGTGGATACCATGGTACAACCTCCATAGGTCCCGGCCCCCATCCTGGGTTATCCTGGTAACCTCTCCCGAACCTCCGATTCCAACTAAGAGTCATGCGGACCTTACCAATCCTCTCACGAAGACAAGGTGGTAAGTTTTCCATTCTAGGCCTTCTCACTACATTATGAGTCCTGTACTAGCACTCACCTATGTGCGAGGCACATTATTTTATTTAACTTTTATTCTACCCTTCCTTAGTCATTTATTAGGTTTTCACTTTCTTAACCAACTTCCAACGGGTTATCCTGTCACCACTTTAGGCACGGCCTCTACTCGAAAGCCACTCTCTTTCTTAGGACACTACGGGTTAGTTCTATCTACAGAACTCTATGGTGACACAGACAGCCATTTTCAATCTTGACCTACCTCGAATGAAAGATACATAATTACTAACCTAAGGTTGACCATTACGAACAACTCACAGTGGCTCATTCCCTTAAGGTTATACATCTAAATAATTGGCCAAGACACAGTACACAAGACATACTGACAACATGACTTAATGTACTTAGTTGCGACCACCATATAAAACAAGGTAATCTTACGTACCAACACCTATCACAAAATTAACTTGCAATATGAATATACGTTGTCAAGACACGAAGAACAATATGGTCGGTATGACACAAAATTTTACACTTATTGACAAGTTTAAGAGTTCAATTACTCTTGTTAACTACTATAGGTACACCACCTTAATAATTTCCATTTATACCATAGACGAAGATTAAAATAGATATATTTATTTCATCAAGGAAGTCTTACAATAAGACATAATACATTTCTTCATAGAATAATGTCTTTATTTTTATTTTTTTACACTAGAGTGTTACATAATTCTTCTGAAAAATACGGAGAAGTGCACTCGTTAGACTCTACATGATCTAAAGGAGTATATCCTTCAGATTTTCTTTCACTCAGGGGAAAGTACCCCATAGACTCATTATCACCTAAGGGGGTATACCCCTCTGATGAGTCAGAACTTATAACTATCAGCTTTTCTGGCGAGCACTCTAGCTTAGGTTCTTTCCCTTTTCCAATAGTAACTTCTTTAGTTGGACACTGAGTAGGACCTTTTTCTATCTCTTTGCTCTCTTCAGGAGCTGGGTTCTCTTCAGGAGCTGGGTTGTCCTCCACAACAGGCTTGACAGGTATCAAAGAATCTTTCTTGACTTTCAAGTAGTGAGCATAACCTGCTATGGATTTGTGAGCTGTCTGTTTGACTCGCACCATCTCTGTAACGTATCAATAGTAAACTATTACTTCCCAGACTCTCCTAGAGCTACGTCTAATAAATCTTAATAACTAGGTTTTGAATGCAACCATACATTTCTTCCATTTATTAACAGGTGTGCAATTTGAATTTAAACACTGTTCCACTTCTATAGTCATAACGTAATCACAACTTCTATTATATGATTTTATTTAACAATCCCTAACGATAAATAAAACATAACCATAACTATTTCATAAGCAAGACAATAAACATGACATATAACAGAGATTGTAAATATTAATGATCGTAAACTAAGAAATTCCTGACCTATCTGAAGTGTTGATCAATATGCAAGACCTTAACGCCCTCTCGCCGATAAATGCACCTTGCTTGCGATCCTCTTCACCAATACTTTCCAACTCTATCAAAAAACAAACAAACACCTCTCTTGATACTATCAAAACACTATCCTCTCTAAACAACTCTCTTGATACTATAAAAACACTATTTTCTCTAAACAACTCTCTTGATACTATAAAAACACTATCCTCTCTATTTCTATTCTTCTGTCTACAATCCACCATCCTTCCTTGGATGCCAAAAATGAGTTCTCTCCCTTTCCTCTCTACTCCCACCCCTATTTATACTAAAAATCATCCATCACTTCTCCTAAATCTAGGGCTTAGTAATAGTTATTAACTAAAACTCTTTTACATCCAACTCTTCTTGTTCCTCCACGTAAGGAGTCCATCTCCAGTTAACTATAGTCTTTTGTGCTCCTTGATTGTGGTTATAACAATTATCGGCTGGGTGGAGAGATCGGTTCATTATTTCAAACACTTATGTGTTTGCAAACAAGGAATTGTGTGTTTAATCTGCCAGGTCTTGAGTCAACTAAGGTTTATGTTTCAGTCTTCACCTTACGTGCCAGTCTATTCTCCTCCTAAATCGGCCAATTTGTAGTTGAATTAAATGAATTGCAGCTTGTGGAAGAGTTTGGACGTGGAGAAGTGGTTGTTACGTGGAATAACCCTTGTTTTCTACTTGCTATGTGGAGCATGCTTTATCGAAAGGCAGGAGGGTCGACTAAATAAACTGGTTTCCCTACCATTACATCGTGGTTTGTGAGGAATATATGCCAAGTTGACCAGCTACAGTGGCTCGACTATCGGCTTGACTATCAACTCTCCTAATAGTCATTATCTAAGAGGAACCGTCACCCTTAGTAGCATTAACGTTAAGTTTAACATAACCGATAATATATTTATATTAAACTTTTATATTTTAATCAAAGAATTAAATTCTAATTTGGTATTCTATAGTATCAATATCTTATAATATATGATAACTGAAAACCCACCACCTTTTGAGTATATTCCTTTAACACGCGACTTAATCATATTTGCTATTATTATTTTAAAATTTAAAATTTATTTATATATAAATAATGACTTGTCAATTTTAGCCGCTTATCTAATAAAACTTGCCACTTTTATACAATATGTGACTTTCTATATTTACATATGCGTATTACTTGTATATGGTTAATTTATACAAATATATTGTTGAACCATATTCTTATATAATACGTATATATATAAACATAAACCTTTTATTTTAACCTGAAATGATTACGTAGATATATACAAAACTCATGGAGTAATCATATTTCACGATAATTGAGCATGACTCCTAATTACCTATACACACACATATATATATGTCCGAGTCCGAATCAACATATAAGATACGTATAACTTTTAGTATAATTTGAAAACCAAACATTGAATATCCTTTCGATAATTCACCTACCTCTACATGAAGGACGTTAAATCCTCGCGTCACTATTTAATTCACATTATGAACAATTTTTCAACCTTCATACACAAATAAAACATAACATGAAGTGGTTAAAATCACTAAACACACAAACTGAGAAAACATCAAGCAATTACTCATAAAAGATCAAACAACAAAATACGAAGGTCAACAACTGACAGGACGACTAACTTATGACACTCACCCGAGTGTAAATGAACAAAATAGGGTCAACTACTATCTCCTTCACTTCCATCGGAAAATATAAGGCACGCTCAGACCTGTGTAGCTAGGTAGAGACGATACCCCGTACCTACCTGGTACTTGTACCTGCAACATCCTGCATCACCGACCACACATGCATATATATCTATAGAAATTTCAACATACACACTGATGAAGGAGATTTACGACGTTCCCTGTCTCACCGAGATGAGTGAAGGAAAATCGTCCCCATGCATCCCATACACTCGTAGATACACAACACACAGTGCATAGATGAAGTAAAGCATCAGTACATAGCAATGAACCATATAATGCCATAAAACATAAATACATAAATACTGCAAATAAATCATATATCTCATAATTAGATAAAACATGGAACAATGTTATATAATTCTGAATAACAAATGATAATGTATCCACTGAGAATAACAAGAACAAAATATCAGTTCAAACGAGTAAGGGTACTACATCAACTCACAAAAGAGGATTACCCCTTCAATCCAAGTTCACTTAGCTTTTAGTGTTGGTCTAATTCATGACTAGATCTAGTGAATTCCCTATCCTCTTTTGAATGTAAAGGCCTCAAAGTGAAAAAAATCCCTAGTGGTTTTCATTCTTTGGGTGGAAACCCTAGGGAGTCATTTTTCCCTTTCACACCTTGTATTTTCAACCAAAGATTTTACTTCAAAATTCAATTTCATATCTGACCTTGGAAGTCGACCACTAAAAATCTAACTTTGGTTGATTGGATCATTTTCAATACTTTCTCTTCTTTTAGTTGCTCTTACCAATGTTTTAGGATGCATCTTTAAAATTCCACTAATGTTTCTTACCATCATTTTATTCAAGGTTGTTTTATTCATTGTTGCAGTTGTTATAGCTTGTCATGCTACATTCTTATCTCTAAATAAACTATTTTTTCCAATAGATTCAATGGCACTTGCAACAGTAGACATATCATGCTTAACTGATACATCTTTTGTTGTTGGTTTCACAAAGATGCCTATTTTTTTCATCGCTTTTCTCATTTTCCATATTCTCATCAATTGCATCATCATTTGACATTGAATTGTAATTTTTTTTTTATAAAAAAAATCTTTGTATATTCTATTGGCATAAGTTCTTATTTGTCTCCAAGAAATCTTACCAGGAAGTTTATCCAATATTTTTTTCAATTTTTATAAAAATGTTTTCATGATATTCAGCAATAGGAGGATTTTTATTTTCATTATGTTCATAAGGATTTTCACTTTCAACAT
Organism: Cryptomeria japonica; assembly: GCF_030272615.1. Lineage (NCBI taxonomy): Eukaryota > Viridiplantae > Streptophyta > Pinopsida > Cupressales > Cupressaceae > Cryptomeria > Cryptomeria japonica. The sequence goes on from NC_081408.1 coordinate 253,817,111, forward strand.
TCAAAGGAATTTCATCTTCACCAACATGAGGGTATTCATTTTCAATATCTCTAATTTGTTTCATTTTGTCACAAACAATATCAATCTCAACATTGCTATATCCAGCTTCTAGTAAATCATCACCACAAATATCATCTATAATCACATTATCCACATGTCTTTCCGAGAAGGATTTGAAGATGTACCTAGATTTGAGGATGTAGTACCTGGATTAGTCTCCATAATCTATTATCTTCCACATCAACATCATCCATGATTGCATCATCTATGTCCATCTTATCCCCTAAGGAATCATCTTAAATGTTTGTCTCTTCCATTGTCATGGATCCAGAAGGATAAGGATTATTCATTTGTTGAAACCTCATTCTTCTATCTCTTTGGCATTTCGCCTCCTTCTCTCTTTCTGCTTGAATTTCCCTAGCAATCATTTCCCTCCTTTGTTTCTTCTTTTTGACGTTGTTTAGACCCCATGACTAAAAAATTATGCAATGATTGCCACCTTCAAAAAATGGATATAAGATTACAACAAAATAGCATCCACAAATCAACTAGATCATAAAATAATGCATAAAAAGTTGTACACAAGGACATGTTATATCACTTAAAATAATTGCTACATATACATTTTTTGTTTGAAAATATAATGAAAAAGGAAATGGGATCCCTTTTTATTTTAAAATGCGACCCCGTATCCAAAATGAGATATCATTTTATTTTAAAATGGGATCCTGTTTTCTTTTTGTATTTTTAATTATTTAAAAAAACAAAACGAGATCTCATATCTTACATGGGATCCCGTTTCTAAATTTTTTGAATTTTGGGCTGGTTTTCCTTCAGATTTTGACTTGGAAAATAAATTGGAGTGTCGACCCTTTGGCTTGGACGTGGTTTGACCTGCAACTTGAAGGCCAAATCAATCTTCATACCAAATAATAACTTCAAAAATATATCTGAATACCAAATTTTCAAAAATTTTCTAAACAATGAAAGCCCATTATAGTAGAGATTGTCTAGATTCCGAATATATAGTTTTTTTTTTTTAAATGGATCAACATTTTTATTTTTAAAATAATTTCTAATGAAAGAGGTCCATAAACTTGAAATAACAGGGTTTTTTAGTTTTTTAATAACTTTTTTGTCTTTAAGTTTTTGGAATTTTTTTTTATATGGCATCAAAGTAGAGACAATTCTATGCAGTTTAAAATAAATAAAAAAATGTTAAGTTTAGGCCAAATTATTCTTGTCGTACATGAGGATTTTTCAAAACAATGATTATGCCCGATAAAAAAATAACAAAAAAAAGATGCATAAAAATATTACAAAAAAGTATGCTCATCAAAGGTGAGTGATTTACAAATATTTTCCCAAAAGGATTTAGAAAAATACTTTCATTTAGGTCAAATTATGCTTGCCATACATGGGCATCGTATGGTCCTGAAAAAGTGACTTTTAAACTATAGGTTTTAGTAATGCCTATTCAAAATTATTTTTTAAGATTTGGGTATTAATTTAATAAATTGCATATTTGGAAAGTAGACTTCGAGCAATACATTTTATATTACTAATTTTTTTAAAGATTCATTCTTTTAGTGCTTCAAATTTTTAGGTCAAATAAGATGAATTCTAAAAAATAGGGAAAACACTTTCACTTTTTAGCCAAAAAGTGGACTCAACTTCTTGCAAGCACCCTTTATCTTGGGCTTCTTAGTTTTTCTTTCTTATGGTCACCATGATCCTTTATATCATGGTATGTTCTAAGTGGTGCCACTAGAGGAATGTTCTTTCTTTTTCTGGTTTTTCCCACATGAGATCATTTTGGTCTCATGTTATGATGGGTATATCTTTTTTTTGTGGTTTTCTAGCATCCTGCCCACCAAAGTTCCATACAACTTTGTAAGATGTTAGACTAAACTTTTTGTTTGTTGTGTCAATCCTATGCATTGGCTATGAAATTACCTTGTTTCCTCATACCTTGGTGCCTCATAAACAATACTAACTCAAAATAAGTGCTCACTACATTGTAGTTCCCATTGGGTGTTCAAGATCATGATCAAATCCTCTCCCCATTCACCTTAATTTGTATTATCCAAATCATCCCTATCCTATACATATTTCTCTCCCTCTCCCTAATCCTTTGAATTAGATATGTGCACATGTGTCTTGTATCATTCTTCTATCCTAGCTAGAGTTTACTGCAAGTAGTATTTTGAGCTTTTGGATATTAGTTCATTGATCTCATTCATGTTATCCTTGCGTTTGCATTGGGCCATTAGATTGATTATCACTTTAATTTTATTTCATCTAGGCATTCACACTTGCATTCTCATTTTCATTGCATTGGGGATTAATATAGGCTTGTTAGTTTTTATTTGTCCTATTCGATTATCATTTTCATTTATTTGTATGTTGCATTAGATTCATTATTATCATGTTTCATTATATTATGAATAATCATATAGTGTTCATTTCATTATTTATTAGATACATTGTGATTTCATTTAATGTTCATATATTATATCCTTATCCGTTTAGTACCACATTAATAACATTTTCATTGCTTCATTTATCAGGTTCATTCATCATTTAATTGCATTAGACGTAATATAGACTTGTTATTCTATGTTCTCTAGGATAATTGCATTCATGTCATTTATTCCTATATTCATTAATCTTTTGGAGTTCATTTAGGTTTATTTTATCATATAGCTATTATAGTGTGTTATAATGTTACCATTTAACCATTTTACACATACATTTTAGGTCATCATTTCATCATACCTATCATCAGCCATGTATCATAAATACACCCTCGATGGGTAATCATACATCACAAATTATATAAGAATCACATCTAGGATTCCATCCTACATGACACATAATCAATAGGATTATCCAATATACATGTAGTATACACATACATATAACATGCATCACATCCTGCATCAGACATGTTAGTCACATATGCATAATCATAATCACATCCTACATCACAAAGTGTTAGACCATAGACATCAATATGCATACAAAGTCATCCATCACATAAGCATATAACACATCATAATGGATCACCATCAATATTCTAACATATATATAAAATTCTCTAAAAATATACAATATCCATGTCCATATAGTCAAAAGAATCATGTTTACAATATGAATCATCTGTATAAATAATCAACTTCATCTACACATGAGCTCAAAAAATCACTTAAAATGCCTCCGGCTAGTTATCACGCAAAGCTCCCTCCCGAGTGACTGGTCTCCACTACACACATATATTTGGTGTAGAATGTCATGCACTCAACCCTGATTGGAGTGCCCAATAGGGTAACTAAATGTCTTAAGTGGAGGCTCATCTAATTATCAACCATAGACGTAACTATAGGATGATGCTAGCACTATGAGTGTAACAAAGGTTTCTCAAGCCTTCTATCATTGCATGAAAATAATATTAACTAAGGATAGCATAAAAAAATATTAACTAAGGATGGTATAACAATGTAAGAAATATAAATCATATTATACAACAATTACTATGGGTTACTTGAAGAGTGTCTCAATAATGGTTGTGGGTAGCACTCTAATAATTTAGTTGCAAGAAGGACTCTATATAAATGAATAAATTAAAAGAATCCATAAACTAACTGATCACAATTAAGATAGTAACAGTAATGTAGCTAATGCATGCGTAAATGAAACTAATCTAACCAAAAGAAAGAATAGGATAGTCACCCTACCTCAAGTGGCCGACTTAAGGAATACAATCTCTTGAAAGTAATTGTACACTAATTCAAAGTGTAATAATCATTGGCCATTCATATTCATATGTTCAAAAATAACAATGATACTCGTAGAGATTCAAAAAATCTAGTCTTTAATATCATATTGATTATTGTTAATTGATTGAAGGAAAATTGTATATTGTAACAACAGACTTGACTTGAACAAAAATCTCCCTTTTAAAACAATCTAAGAGAGTGGAACATTTATGATCTTCAACTAATCCTAAAACATGTGGCGTTCCTCCCTACTATTGAGGATTAACTATTCAAACTATAAGTACTACATTAACATGATTCCTATTCTAGAACAAACTCCTTTATTTGGGAGTAATACAAAACTAGGAACATGCACAAGTACATTAAACTAAATTTTTGAGGCACAACCTCATTGTTATCCACAATGCTATAGATTCTCCATGTTTGTTGGGTAGACATATTCAATCAAAGACTTAGTGTGACCATGCTTCTCCTTGTAATCTTTGATTGCTTTCACATGAACTAACAAGGTGAATTTCCTTTGGCTGTGTGAACATTGATCTCTCAAGTTGCGAGCTAGTTGTAGTTCCTTTGAGTTGCATGTTAGTCCTTTACAACAAGTATTCATCCACATAAATCATTGTTTACAACATATTGACAATATTTCAATTATAAAAACACATAACATATTTCATATTAACTTTTCATGTACATACCATAAACTAGGTGATAATATGGTTCAGAGGATAATTAAGACATATAATAAGTTTGATAAATCTAATAAAAGTAGCAAGAGATAAGTAAAGCCAAGACAATCATAAGACTCATCACTAAGCTCCCCTTGGATTGCGTGGATGTGTATTAAGTGGGCATAGCTTTGCTATGTTTGGCATCTAATCTTGTGGGCTATGCCCCACCACCTGCTCCTCCTACAGATCCCTATGGTGAACCCATCACCAATCCTATCCTGTAGTGGGATGCTCCACTCTTGATTGATTATCCCCCACTCCTTGTGGATGATCCACTCTTGATTGATTATCCCCCACTCCTTGTGGATGATCCACTCTTGGCCAATGATCTACTTCATGTAGAGGGTCCACTAAGTGTCAGCAGTGTATGTGGTGGCACAAAAACCTATTTCTTCCTAATTGACATTACTACCTCATATAGTCCCCTATAAAACCCCACCTTTGCTAATAGTATCATGATCTACTATATTTGTTGGGCCATCATTTGTGTGATGGCCTATCCACCCCCACCACTCCTTTGAGTCCCATTCATCTCTCTTTGAGCCTCATCTCTCTCTTTTTTTAGCCTTTCTGTCTCAGATAATGCTTGTCTCCTATCCACCTCCCAGGTCTCCTATACTAGCTATTGGGTGTTCCTCTCCCTATCACCTGATCTTGATTCTCCATAGATACATACCTTTCCTCTCGTAGGGTATCTATATCTCCCTAAAAGGTGGCCACTGATGAGGGTAAAACCCAAGAAACATAAAAACACAACAAATTGCAATAAAAGACACAAAAGATTATATTATTATTATCTGCAAAACATGCAATTACAAAAACATGTGAAACATGCAATTACAATCAAGAGGAATAAATCCTCACAGACTATGAAACATGCATTTACAATCTAGAGGAATAAATCCTCATAGGTTGCAATACACAACTTACAGAGTTTTCTGGAAACCCTTTACAATGCAAATTATCCAACTCCAAAACTCAACTTGCAAAAACTCACTCTCCAAAAACTCACATACAACAACTAACTCCCAAGTTTCCACATATGAGTCCTAAATAGTCTTTCTTTTGTTTGGAGCCAAAATTACAATTTAGAATTTACCATTTGGTGAACAAATGCTAAAACATGAAATTAGAAATTTAAAAAATTAACCAGATTTGAAAACTAGAAACTTTCCGAAAAATTGTCCAACTTCCAACAACCATAACTTTTGATCTGGGAATCGGATTGATGCGTTGTTTGAACCGTCAGAAAAATCTCCGAGCGAATAATGTGCTATGAATTTTCCTTGCTAATTTCTACCATTTTTGGGGCCATTCGAAACCGTTTAATGTCTCAAATATGACTTGGAAGATTTTTTTTTGGTTTTTTGGGAAACTAAAATTTGAATAACTTTCAAACTGTTAATGGTTTTAACCTGATTCTTTTGTCAAAGTTCTTATTTTTCCATTCTCAAGCTTCTTGCGAAATTCAGGCTCCATTTTCCTTTAAATAAAAACTTTCTATTTCGAACAGTTGGCTAGAAAAAAACAGCTTATCAATTCTGAAAGTTGGAATCTCTTATTCGTCCGAATGGGTATCCAGAAATGCAAAAACATTAAAAGAAAACTAACGAATTTTTTTTGTTTGGGTGATGCAGGATTGCCCTTACACCACTGGATGCTCCTATATCAGCCACCTCATAGTATATTATGAATATTTATAATGAGTTTTTAGGGTTTTGTAGAATTTTGAAATATCATATTTTAAAGTATACCAGGTATCTCCTGGATAGTCTTATAATCCTAGATATTGCAAAATTAACACAATGACCAAGATATAAGGGGGAATCACAACCTTAAGACCACATTATATAAAGGAAAAAAACACAAAAAGACTAATAGACTCTCCAATTGTGGAAGTGTTGATTAGTATTTCAACATATCAATATGAAAAGTTTAGCAACTATAGACAATTAAAGTTTTTCCTCTATACATTCATAAGTGTCAAAATGAACCAAGAGACTATGAATGAATGGAAGCACAAAATGTGAGAAGAAAGTATTTAGAATGGAATCATAGAGTTCAAATGTGCTTATGAACTAGATGTAAATTAAATATGTTTATAATTTTGTTACTTCACATTTTTATACATGTCACACACTTTAATGTTTATTATGATTTGTTGTGCTAAGCCTAACAAGTTAATCATTGTTCTTGAATTCAAAGATTAAATTGAAGCTACCATATGTTCAATTCTATATATAAATACATTGTGATTGATTAATTGTATGATTTATCATCAACCAAGGTCTTGTTGTGACCTAATCACACATTGCCCCATCCTAGATAGGGACCCTCTACCTTTTAGGCCCTTTTGGTCATTTGGTTTTGGTTTTTGTGGGTTTTGGTGGAAATCTCGTCAGCCCCTCTGCTCTACAAGTGTTCGAGGGTCACATTGATTAGGTTTGCTTTTCGTTTCAGTGATTTTGGTGAAGTCTAGGGCCTGTTTTGTTGATTTTAGGGTTTCTGTCTTTAGTCCTAGATTTTAGGGGTTTCTGTTAGGGTTTTGGAAAAACTGGACATATCACTGGAATTAGGACCCCTCAAGGAACCTCCCAGTAAAATTTGAGCCAAAACGGAACAACTTTCTATTTTTAGAAAGTTCCTATTTTTAGGGATTTCACTAAGTCCTGGAATGTCTTCATTTTGCCAAAAATCAAACTTACTATTTTTCGTAGTTTCTATTTTTAGTGAGTGCTTTCCTGACCTATTATGTCCAAATCCTAACATTTTGAAACACTTACTATTTGGGAAATTTTATTTTTAGCAAGTTCTTCACAGGAAAACTCTGAAAATTGAATATCCCTAAAGATACTGAAGACTAAACGTTCCTGAGGATCATTTCTAAATCCGAAAGAGTCAAAAGGCAACCAAGTTGGACCAAAAAATGGTTAAGTATGGAACTACTATTCTAGAAGAGGAAAGCATGCAAAATCATCCAAGTCTGGAAATTCACATCAATCCACCAATGTCATCCTAATTCGAAAATGGCTTGAAATTTGACTGTTTGAAAATTTGAAAAATCTTCTAAAATCTAGAATTTGCATTATAATTACTAGGGACCTGAAACCACTCTCAAACATCCTGCCAATATATATGAAATATAACTTAAGTATAAGTGGTCTTTACTTATACTTAAAAGTTATATTTCATATATATACATGTCCTGAATTGGAAGAAAACATCAAATTCCTCCACAAGCATCAAACTCCGCCCAAAGCCAAGTGACGGCGCCAAAATGGGGTCTCCTTGGAATGCTGAAATTTGATGAATTCCTTCCTCAAGCAAGAATGTCGCTCAAGCACTTAGGAGGGCGCCAAATTTGAAGTGTCATGGAAGGAAGGAAAAATTGTGAATTTCTTCCCCTGGGTAGATTTGCGCCCTAGCATGATGGAGGGCGCCAAAGTGGGGGTATCATGGAAAGTGTGAAGAAAATCAAATTCCTCCTCCACTTGCAAATTGCATCCAAGCATTGGTCAAAGCGCCAAAACCTAGTCAACATGGAGAGCATTGAAAGCATTGAATTCCATGGCAAGTGAAAAATGTCGCCCAAGCACTAGGAAGGTGCCAAATTTGAAGGGTCAAGGAAGGATAGATTAAATTATGAATTCTTCCACCTAAGGGAAATTCCACCCAACACACAGGGAGGGCGCTAAAGAGGGGGTAATGAAAGAAAATCCTCCAAATCATGAATTCCTCCTTCAATTCAAAAATCTGCCCAAGGAATTGGCATGACGCTAAAGGAAGGTCAACACAGAAGATGGAAGGAATTGTGAATTCCATTACAAGGTCAAAAACCCACCCCAAGCCAAGTCAAGGCATCAAATGGAAGTAGGAATGGAATGTATGAAAAAAGGATGAATTCCTTGCCTAATGAGAATCGCACCCTAGGAAAGATTCAAACTCCAAAATTCCATTGTCATGGAGAATCAAAGAAAACCATAATGTAATGAAATCCACAGAGATGATCCTCAAGATGACTAAGGCATGGAAGAAGTGCAAAATGATGAAATTACACCATGCAAAGTGAATTCTGCCATGAATCCCATGCTTAACCTGGAAAACTAAAAGAATTGTCTAAGGCATGAAAATCCAAGGGTTAAGAAGGAATGAAAAGCAAAAAAAATCCCCTCACGAAAATTTTTGAATTTTTCATTTTTAGATACCGAATCTCATCAGAATCTACAAATTTTTACAGATTTGGAATTTGGAGAGAATTCTCTCTCCCTTGGACTCGAGTCCTATATTTTAGGGAAATCCCTAAAAAATAGGAGGTGTGAAAAAATTGGTCAAAAGCTCCCTGTGGACATGATGAATTCAAAGAGCACAAAAAAAATTCCTTCCTCAAAGAACAAATTTCCAAACTTTCTTCTCTAGTTCCAAAATGTGCCCAAGGTTGGAAGCAAGACGTAAAAAAACCAAGGTTTAGGAAGAAAAGTTCAAAACTCAAAAAATTCCTTCCTCAGGGAAGAATTGCACCCAAGAAGAAGAAATTCCAGGAATGTGAGAATTTGGCTAAGTGTTGGAAATTCCTTCCTTCAGGACAAAATTCCAGGAAAGTGAAAAAATTGACTAAGTGTTGAAAATTCCTTCCTTCAGGACCAAATTCATACGTAAGGCCCCTTGGGTTAACAACAAACCCATCAATTAACTGAGTCACGTCCCGCATTGAAGGAACCTTGGAGTTAGCTGTTTGAACTTTTTGTACAATCTTAGCATACGGATTAATTTTGATCAAGAGAGAGTAAGGTGACCGTTGGTAACTTTATTTTGTGTTAGACATCATCATAAAAAACACGTCAATAGGTCTTATCAGAAAATCCCTAAGTTTTACATAGCCACCATTCTTAAGGTAAGACATAAAATTTTCAAGGTACACATACATAACATTTTCAAGGTAATCTACATAACATTCAAAATGCACTGAACATGAAATAAATGTAAAAAGACATAACAAATTCAAAATATATACATAGATAAAGCACATGAAGGATATATGCTGGACAATTCGAGCCTTTGAAAGCCCTTCCAATCTGCACATATCTGATCACCTTGATCATACGGTTGGTGCCTTGATGGGTCATTGAAAACATAAGAAGCTTTTCCCCTGAAGCTGGTTTATCCAGTGTTTACACTTTGCTTCCTTCTAATGATCGATGATACAGGTCCGAATGGATTTATTGAGCCAGAATTGAATATCTCTGTTTTATGCTGTGAATGATTGGACTGCTGCAACTCTATTTCTAGATTAATCTATGAAATACTGAGCATTTGGAACTGTTAGGGAGGTCGGGAATCTATATTTCTTTTGATTAATATCTTATTAGTTTGATTATTAAGAACATTCTCTTTCAAATGTTACTTGATGTTATTTGCTGTTTAATCATTTATTAATTCTGGGCAAAAAAATATATTTGCAAAGCTGAAAAAAAATATATTAAACCCTCGAGCAAACTGTTTGACGAAGTTATCTTAAGCATATAATGCAAAGAAAAAATTAGATGCAAACTGAGTAGAGGGAAAGGCAAGGGAATGCAAAGGGTTTGACAGATTTTAGAGGGTTGAGGACACTATGTAGGGAAAGCCACGTCTAAAAGTCTGAAAAAATAATCTTAGAAAACTTTCAGAGGGCAGGGAATGATGATACCAGGGTTGAAGGAAAAGGCATGACATCAAGGGAAAGTTCAAAAGCTTGCAATCATGATACTTAGGAATTCAAACACTTGCAATCATGATACTTGGAATTCAAACACAAAGCTCACAAAATTATATCTTTATGAATGTTAGACAATTTCAATGAGGGATGAAATAAACCACACCAAGACATAAATCATAAATGAAGGCTCACATAATTGTTTTTCAATTTTAGTTCTAAATAATGGTTAGATAGGGTAAAGCCCAAAAAGAGATTCAAATAAAATTTGACATGGTGAAATTGTGTCCTAATAGACATTCTAAAAGGAGGTCTGCAACTTCCACTCTCACAACATACATTGTTGTATATATGGATTCCTTGATGTAGCCCAGTCCCAATCCCTACTTTAACCCACAGCATAAGCATAAGCATTCTGTCATTCTGTCATTCTTACCTTGTATGCTAGTGGAGGCAGATGACAACCAATGGACTTTATGTTCACTCCATCCACAAGAATGAATAAACCATACAAGGACAAAATGATACAGATGCCACACCACTGACTTAAATAACAATTTGATCCATAAGCTAATTTGAATTCAAAACTGCCACTGTCATCAATTCTCATAAGAACACTGAAAAATAATTCTAAGCAACCAGACTATAATTGCAAACTTTCTGAATTCTAAACTGTACATGCTCATTAAGTCTGTTGTAAATTAATTGTTAAGCAGTCTTCCATATGGAAAATTGGTATTGATTCTCCCTTATAGCTGGTAGTTTCCTTGTACAAGAAGATAATTACTGGTTTTCATTTCCTACAACTAAAAACAAGACAAAGATTATAGCTTTTGTGTACTCTAGAGTGTATAAGCCTTGCTTAACTAATTGTTAGAGCAAAGTTTTTTGGACAATTGCATTAGGAAAACTATTTGAAGTATTAAACACGCTGCTTCCTCTGCATACTAAAATTATGCCTTTGCTGTCAGACAATTATGTCAGAATTTCTCCACTGGTGAATGGAATTTACTATATCTGTATAATAAAAGGTTTTGTTAATTTCTAAATAAAGAAGCTTCTAATAATACTAATTGTTCCAGCGGACTGCACATTTTAGTGGATATAAATAGCATGTTGTGAAAGGTTTATCCAAATACCATTATAACGTTCTGCATACATCCAATCATTGTCTGCATAATTGGCAGTTCATTAGAAAAGAAAGAGTATGCAAAAATAAATTCTTTTTAACATTACATTCCTTTAAAATTACACACCACCTCTAGATCTGTAGAGTTTGGCTGAACATTACATATGCCAGTGCATAACCTAATTAATTTAAAATATTATTCTTTTACAGGAAACAACTATTACAAGATGAGAATAATTAATAGTTTCAATCAGGCTGATTGAAGGGTTAAGATGTAGATGTGGATGTAGACCAATTTTCATTCTTTCTTCGATCATTTGCATTCTGAAGAAAAGGTTCGATATCTATGGGCAATTGAAAAGATCGAGCACTTAGAAACTCCACTGTTATTTTTTCTAATCTTTTAACTATTGCCATCATATTTGGACGCTGTTGTGGGAGCTCCCTTGTGCAAGCCAGTCCTACTTGCATAAGTTGATTAAGGCATGAAAATACCATTGGTAAATCAGCTTCATCAACATCTCCAATCAAGTTGGTATCTACCACTTCTGGGATTTTATTTGGAAAATCTATGCCTACCCATTTTGGTAGATTGATTCCTTCTACAAACATGTCATCTGTAGGTCTCCTCCTTGTTAGTAACTCTAAAAGTAGAATCCCATAGCTATATACATCTCCTTCTATTGCAACCTTTCCACCCATTCCATATTCTGTAACATAATACAATAATTATTGATTCTCAAATGATATAAAATATTTATATGATTTTTGAAAAACAACAAAAATATATATATATATATGGAATAATGCAAAATTTTATACCTGGTGCAATGTATCCAATTGATCCCCTTAGTGCATTTGTAGATGTTAATGAACTCATTGAATTACCAAATAGGAGTTTGGTAATGCCAAAGTCTGCTATATATGGGGTCATGTCATCCCCTAACAACACATTATTGGGTTTCAGGTCACAATGAATGACTTGCACAAAGCAATGATGATGTAGGTATTCCATTCCTTCTGCTATCTCCTTTGCTATTCTTAATCTGTCTGTCAAATTTAATCTGCATTCATCTCCTCCTTCTGGATATAGCCATCTGCCTAAACTTCCATTTGACATGAATGGAAGAATTAATGCTTTAAACTCAAGATTGGAACACACTGAAATGATTTTGACCACATTGCGGTGCCTGACTCTTTTTAACACATTACATTCTTTATTAAAAGTTCGGAGAGCATTTTCATCTTGCAAATTGAGAACTTTAACAGCAATATTTGTACCATTGTTTACAATCCCTTTATAAACAGTTCCAAAACTACCAACTCCAATTAGGTTTGCTTCACCAAAACCACTAGTGGCATCTACAAGTTGTTCATATGAAATTCGTGGGGGCCATACATTGATAGCAAAGGTCTTTCTATGTCTCCATCTATAGGAAAATGCAAACAATAGAAAAGACATGATGAAAATTGTAATGCCAACCACAACAGGGATAATCACCTTCTTAGCGACTAGTGGTTGTTTGTGTTTGGAATGAGAGCATGGTGACAATTGTATCCATGTACCACAAAGGCCAAGATTTCCCATAATTGCTGAATCATCAATTGTAGCAAATACTCCTCCTTTTGGAACCTCTCCTACTAATTTATTTGAAGAGAGATTGATATGTTGAAGTTTGTTCATCTCTTGGAAAGCTATTGGGATTGCACCTGACAAATTGTTCTTAGAGAGATCAATGTCTTGAATGTTTTTGAGCTTTGTGAGTGCTGTCGGTATTGGGCCATAAAACAAATTGTGTGAAAGATTCAAATATTGCAAATTTGTGCAACTTGATAGTGCAACAGGAATTTCACCTGAGAAGTTATTAAGAGACACATCTATAGCTTGGACCATTGCCATTTCACTCATTTCTAAAAGAGAACCTTCTAAGGAATTGCTAGAAATATTGAAATATATTTGGAGATTTTTAAGACCCGCTAATTCTGGAGGCATATTTCCTTTCAGCTTATTGTGAGACAGGTCCACTAGCTCCAAAGTTTGACATCTCCCTAAACTACCAGGTATTTTCCCTGACAATTGATTGTGATCAAGAAGAAGATATCTTAGTTGTGGGAGACTACCAAGACTGTTAGGAATATTCCTTGAAAGCATGTTCTCACTCAATGATAATATCCCAAGCGTTTTTGCTTGGCCTAAGCTTTTTGGGATACTTCCATATAAGTTGTTTCTATCCAAAAGCAATAGTTCAAGATGTGGAAGTTGACCAAGTGATGATGGAATAGTTCCATTGAAATGATTGTCAGATAAGACTAACCATGTCAACATTGTGAGGTTGGTAATGCTACTTGGTATATTTCCCTCAATTTTATTAGATTCCAATTGAAAATTGGAGAGTTGACTTGAAAGTTGGCTAATAGAAGAGGGCAAAATGCCAGTGAGATAATTTAAAGAGAAGTCTAGATGTTCTAGAGAGGAACAATTAGTCAAGGCTGTTAGAATAGACAAACCATTCCTTTTGCTCACAAGATGATTTTCAAATAAATTAATCCATTGAAGTTGGAACAGTTTGCCGAATTCCAAGGGCACAGTACCACTTAACTGATTAATACATAATTCAAGCGTTTGCAATTGAGTGCAATTAGAGAGGGAGCTTGGGATTTCTCCAGTGAGTTGGTTTTCCCACAACTGTAGTACTTTCAATTGTGATAATTTACCAATTTCCCAGGGAATATGGCCAGATAATTGATTACTCAATAATGTCAAGTTTTGGAGAAGTGTATAGTTGGAAATGACAGTGGGAATCACTCCTGTCAAGTTATTTGTATTTAGATCAAGTACTTTGAGTTGAGTAAGCATACCCAATTCGACAGGAATATCACCATGGAGTCTGTTTTCTCCCAACTCCAAAGAAGTTAAGGAAGACAGGTTTCCTAAAGAAGGTGGGATTATGCCTGTCAGTTGATTTTCTGCTAAATAAAGGTTTTTTAACAGTGAAAGAAGGCCAAGCTGGGAAGGAATACTGCCACTCAAATGATTAACAGACAGTCTAAGCATTCTAAGGCGAAACAACCTCCCCAACTGAGGAGGAATTTGACCATGGAAGCTATTGTTCTTGAGAAAAAGTACTCTAAGAAAAGAAAGATTGCCAAGGAAAGGAGAGATAGGGCCTTGCAATGACATACCCATAAGATTCAAAGAAACCACACGCTGATGACGAGAAGAGCAGAGAATGCCAGTCCAGTTGCAGAAAGAGTGATGTGGAGACCAATCGAACAAGGAGTTCTGAGAGTCAAGAGAGAGGGAATGTTTGAAAGCCAGGAGAGCTTCTTCATCAGATTGATAAGAAGGAGAAGAATGGGAAGAGTAAACAGGTAGTGCAGAAAGAAACAAAAGGAGGAGAAAAACTAAAGCCATCTTCATCTATATTGAGCTCAGCTTTCCAAAACTCTGCTTTCCACAGCCTCTACAAATTCTTATTTATAAGCTACTAAACCATGTGCAATGATAAAAATCTTTTACCTCACTGCCACTTTTCACCACAAAGTCTATCCTGGTAATTCTCTCTTTACAGTTTATTGTTATGCTCGGAATAATTAGCAAGGGACTATTTCTTTCCACTTGTGATTGAGAAAACCCAAGCCAAAGTATTATCTTTCCACTTGTGATTAAGAGAACTCAAGTCAAAGTATTCATCAACATCAAAGTGTGAACACACACAACCTCAAATTCTACAACTAATCTCAAATTTTCACTTTTAAATCATATTATATTAAATTAATTTTTTTTACAAATCTTTAAATTAATGAAAATCAAATTTCAAATTGTATTACATCAAAATTTAAAATTTAAAGAAAAAAGTCTCAAAATTTTGATCAAGAAAAAGATCCAAAGCAAAATACAATGTACTATTTCATATAGAAAAATAAAAGTAAGACATGTGAACTAATAAATTATGGACTAACCTCCTTTATCATATTCACACTTGTTATATTGTTACTTTAAATATGATTTAAACAATATCTTTAATTATTCTATTTTTAATTATTTTTTTTTCAACCTCTCTTCAATGGAAGTTTGTTTAGTATAAAGCATCTCCAAGTTATGGTATGGGCTTGGTCATATTCACAATATGAAGTCAATGATCTGAATTATGGATTCGGATGACAATGCCTGGGTGAGAACTTGCGGGAGAGCATAGAATTGAAGCAAGTCAAAAAGTAATCTATTCCATTTCAAAAATCCAACATATAGAAGTTCATGAGATTCCAAGGGTCACAAAAACCCCTTGAGAATCGAAGTCCAACAGTATTACATAATAAAATCAAAAACTATGTAATTTTTCAAAAAACTATATAAAATTTGTCCTAACTTTAACTAGGCATAACTTTCTGCACGGGACTCGAAATTACGAGCCGTTTAACTCATTAGAAAGGTCTTGTAGATGAGATTTTTTTCAAACTAAAAAAATATGAAAATATGAAAAATATTTTTTTCAACTATTTCAAATTTTCTTCTCATCAGTCAACATTTCAAGGTTGTGAATTTACTGAATGCTAGAAGAGATAAAAGTGTTTTTGTCTTTGTTTCTTTTTCATTTTTTAATGGTTTTTTAATTTTTTTTGGTTTGTTTTTTAATTTATTTAGATTAATTAATTATTTATTTAGTTAAGTTTAAAATTAATATTTTTAAATATGTATTAAAATAAATATTAAATTGATAATGAAATTTTTTTTATTGGAGATTAAGTTTTTGTTTATTCAAATAATTAATAATTACACATGTATTAATTTATTTTGATAGATTATGAAATAACATATTTTTTGTTCACTTTTCATGTTACATTTCAAGTCTTAATTTTTTTTCTATTTTAAAATCTAGGAATGTGGCTTTGAAATCGAATTGGATGGACTATCCATGGGATACAACTAGCTCTTGTTTATGAATACTTAAACAAATTTTATTTTAATAGACGATGGAGCTTTATGTGCAAGAGTTGTTTGGATGAAGACAAAGGAAATAATCTTTATTTTTCTATGAGCTCTGTGGTGCTTTTTTATTGCTTCACCACCACGTTAAACTTGGTCAAATGAACATGGAAGAAAAAGCTAAGAAGACCATTTGATTTTTTTCTTTTATATTTTCATTATTAGCTACTATTATTCTCCACATGCATGTTCACACTCAAAACATAAATCTTTAATTAATATTGCAAGTATTCACGAAGTGTAATAAGGATAATATTGTCCACTCTTAAAAGTGAGAAACTTCCAAAGCCATTTTGTTGGCTTGAACTTGAATATGAAGCATGGCATTAGAGAAAATAGTAGCTTTAGTGGAAAGTGAAACAACAATATCAATAGAGCTGTGAGAAAAACTAACAACATTCGTATATTTTCATAAGAAAAATAGATCTTCACTCTGAAAGCATGCCAGATTTAGATATATTTGGAAGGGGTGCAAGGCCAATCCTCCAAGAGAGGCATATGCCAAGAAAAAGGATCTAGTAAAAAAGGCAAAAGAAGTCACATATCCAACTCTAAAGTTGCTAATAAAGGCAAAAAAACCATAAGATCTAATTGAAGGACTCAAGTTGTCCATAAAACAATAAATGGAGGTCCAAAATGCCCATATGTCGAATAAGAGCCCATAGGCAAGCCTTGGAAAATAATACATGTTGGTGTTGGAAATAAGCCACACCCGGACCGGCTATGGATTGGTCCAAGAGGGGCTAGTAGCTTAGTGGTAGAGCACTCTAGCAGTGTATGGAAGGTCCTAGGTTCGAGTCCTAGTTGGTCCATGTCTCAACAATACACTAGCAAAAGGGGGAAAGTTTAGACTCAATAAAAGATGACCAAATATTATGAAACCAACATTGCCAAATTGATAAAGGTGACTCCAAATCCCACTATAAATTAAGAGTAGGACCATAGAAAGGTGCAAAGAAATCGTGTGATACTCCAAATGTAGCTTGTAGTTGCAAAAAGTAGTGTTGGTAGACCAATGCTAGTATTTCCACCAAGGTTTGATAATATGAATACAAATCAGGTATGAATCATGTCCAATGAAAGAGTCCACAAAACATTGTTGAATGTCTCTCAATCTAGTTGACAAAGCTGATTTGGAATTTTTATATCCTCCCAAGAGAAAAGATTCATAGTAGCTTTAGAAAATGAATCACAAGGAGTCTAGATGCCCATTTTGTGAAACTACAAGGCCCAAACCCAAATAAAATGAGCTAGAGGGAGCCCTTGAATTTGAATAAGTGAAGACCACTCGAGGTTGTATTGATTGCTAAATAACCCATCTCGAAAGATAGAACCAACCCATGAAAGCTAGGGCTTAATGACTTTCCAAGCATGCCAAATGTTTTTGGCAACAAAAGTGCCCTCAATATGAACCACATCTTTCATGACTAGAAGGGTTTGAAATCCAATCCCCTTCCAAACAAGCAAATTGGTTAGGAAAATGAAATAAATGCAATTCCTAAGGAGGATTTTTTGTGCTTCATTCCTATAAGTAGCACACACAACCCATTTAACACAAAGAGGTAACCCTTGTCCCTATATGGAAAGAAGCCCGAGATTTCTTGAGTCTTACAGGAGACAACAAAACTCCTTGACCACATAGTGAAGATCCTTGTGGTCTTCTAATGAGGCCCACAAAAAATCATGAAGAATCTTTTCAACCTTGAAATAAGAAGCTTTGGATGGGGCCCAACAAAATGAATAATACATATTAGTGGTCATAAATTTTTTAGAGATAATTTGAAATTTACTAGCCAATAAAAGTGGCTTGGTGATCTAATAAGAGAGCTTCTTCTCAATCCTAAAAAATATTGCATTCCAAAGGTCAACCAAAGAAGTCTAAAAGGCAAACATAATGCCCTAAAATTGAAAGATTTCCTCATGATTAATCTACTTCCAACCATAATTGAGAAGCCAAGGAGGAATAGGTAGAATGGATTGATGATATCACTAGTTTTATGCCACTAAATGGTTAAAAAAGAAGCCATAATAAAATTATCAAGGCATTGAAAGGGGTCTTTGATGTTTTTCTCCTCTTTAATGAGCGCGAGAAAAGAGTCATCCACAAAATGAATATTAACCAATTGGTTAGATAACTCGGGTAGGAAGATTCTTCTAACTAGCCCAGAGGAGATAGAGTTTGCCAACAATTAATTAAATCCTTCAACAAAAAGAACATAAAAAAGATGAAGCAAGAGGATACCCTTGTTGAATGGACCAATGGAGCCCAAAAGCTTGGGATTGGTGACTGTTAATAGTAATAGATGTGGAGGCATCTATGAAAATAATTTTAACAGATTGAATAATATGACCAAACCCTAGAGCACCAAGCATACCCAAAATAAGAGGCCATTCTATGCAATCATAGGCCTTGGAAAATCCAATTTTAAAAAAGATAAATTGTTATTTAGAGCGTTGAGCCCATTCCATACCTTCCTAGGCAAAAAGGATAATATCTAGGATGGACTTGGACTTGAAGAAACTAGTTTCATCTGGTCTAATAATTTGAGGCAACATATTACAAACTTTCAGAGCCAAGACCTTGACAATAATCTTATAGGAGACATTAAGTAGTGTAATTGCTTGCTAGTTACAAATGTCCTCACATTCTCTTTATTTAGGTATAAATTTGATATTTTGATCAATTTACCTAAAGTTTGGTTATACATTGCTTCTAGATATACTTATGAAGGTTAAATCCCACACAAGACCATAGGGATTTGTAGAACTCATAGGAGAAACCGTCACATTCTTGTGCCATCTTCCATGGAGTTGATGACTTCTTTCAAATCCTCAGTGGAGAGTAATTTATCACAAAAAATAATGTTGAGCCTCATATTGCCTACATGGGACAACCCTAAGGCATTCTTGAAGAGCACAATCTTTCTTTGGAGAGACTTCCTAGGCAATAGTTTTGCATGATTTTGCAAGTTGTTTCAATTGTGTTGTGCATGTCTATTGTTTGCGGGGTTTCCAATAAAGTTGTGTGGATTTTAAGAGGAGTTGTGAATGGTGAGGTGTGTTGTTGTAGATAAATATTTCCTCTATATTTTTCCTTCTAGATTAGCTTTCAATGTTTGGAAGACCCATATTTTAGATTGGAGCAAAACAATGTTGACAATGTTGTATAGACTTGTAGTTTTTATGAGATTTTTGTGTGGATATCCATTCTTTCCTTGGAGTGTTGTTTGTCACTATTTTTCTATTATATTTTTTGGTTTCTTTATTTATTCATTAAAATGTTAGATTTGGGTGTCTGTGCACATAGAGAAAATTTAGTGTTATTGTTGTGTAGCTTTTTATAGTTTTTAGCAAAGGATTATAAACTTTATTTCCATAATTTTTGTTTCTTCTATACTAGTATTATATTTTCTTTTGTATAAGAATATTTATTCAAAAAAATATTAGATTTTCAAAATAAAATAAGCCTATAGTTCTTTAGTGCAAAATTGACAAAATTTCATGCATAAATTTGTGAGAAATTTGATTAAACTTTAGGGTATTTTAAGATATTTAAGAAATTGATCTAATGAAGGATTGGAATATATTAATTGACAATTGTTGATGCATTTTTAATGAATTAATAAATTATTCTATTTGGGGCATTATAATGTATTAACTCTCGAGATGAAAAGATTGTATTGAAATATAGTTTTTCAAATATATATGATATCCCATAATCCAACCAAGTATCTGATATAGTACACCATGATATTTTTGCCATGTTCATTATTTTAAACTAAAGAAACCTCTAATAGGAGATTTCATGGCTCATACATAGAAAATAATATGTTTTTCATGGATAAAAAGAATAAGGGGTGAAATATTTAAATTTCTTAAAATACCTTTTGATAGAAATTCTTTCAAGGAGGAAAGTTAAAAAAAAATATTGTGTGTCTTAGCATCTACAGGTCTCAATTCCTCTCTAGTATACGATAAATCTAAATAGGTGTCCAATATAAATATTACAGATAAATTTCTTTGGACTTGTAGCTACACTTAAAATTGACGTAAGTGTTAAAATATTATCCTTAATTAGTTAAGATCATCCATGATATCTTATATTTGTCCAAGATATTGCCCACATATTGTTCTATTAATTTATATATAAGATCATAGAATATCAATGGTTGATAAGTAGCTCCTATTTTTTCAATTAGAATGGCTCGCTAATATATTAAAATATACTCCAAGGTGTTGTGAAATGATTTAATCATAGCCAAAAAAATGCACTCTTAAAGAATAATAATTCATGAATAAAGGTAAAATCTATAATCATATTGATTTTAGGAATTTTAGGAAAAGGACCATCCTTAGGAGAGTCATTATCTAAGTCTTTAATTTTTATGTTTAGTCTAATTTAAGGAAAGGACTATTTACAGTTGTTATTTTTTTGTTGTTTGTAATTTTTATCTTATTTTTACAATAAATCACATTAAAAAATATCTTTAGAATATTATAAAAAATATCATAATGAGACATTTCTACAAGTTCAACTCACAAATTTCAATAAAAAATTGAAAATTTCTAATATGATAAAAATTTAAAACTGCATCTCTAATAAATATGGTTTATAATTAAGCAATCTAGTTCAATTTTTTATATGTCATAAAAAAAATCATCACTTAAAATTTAGAAGAAATCATTGATTATTGAATATATTTTTATAATAATTGTGAAAAAATTTAATATAACAGCTATTCATCATTCAAAAATTTATATAATATAAAATAAATTTAAAATTGTATTCATCACTATAAATATATAAAAGTAATAATACAAAATATTTCATATCTAATAATAATGAAACCTATATATCTATTTTACGAGACTTTCCTTTCTATTAAGATATATATATTTAAGCATGTATTGAGATGATTGATATGTCAAAAATACATCACATCCACATCTCCTTTCTGCTCACAATTTCAAATGTGAGGCCCTAAATCATGTCACAATATTATATAGCATATAGGTAGCACAAGTTGAACATCTTTTCATCTAAAAAGGTGGGTAGAAATAAGAAAGCCAACATGAATGACAAAGAAGAAAATTATTTGAAATCGTGTCATAAAAAGTTCATACTTCATCATCAACACTAAACTTGGTGTTAAAACAATACCAAGCTTTGCTAGCCTATCAACTAGCTTATTTTTTCCCCTAAAGTAGTACATAAAAACTATATTTTGGAAGCTACTTGCAATGACTTTTACTCCGCATATGTTTTTAAGGTTTTGATTTATAATATAGCTACATAAGAGCCCATTTATGATGATAATATAATCTCTCTTGGTCTCTAGATACCAAAAAATCACTAATTTCATTCTTTCCATAAGAATCACTACAACATTATTATAAAATTTGAGTCCAAGAAAATAGAAACCATCTTAAATAATCCTCCTACTACTATCTCTTCTAAGCATTGTCTTAGATCTGTGAGGAGTTTATTACTCTCGAAACAATATCACACAATCAATTTGGTATAATATTATGAGGGATTCAACTCAATATGTTCACTCCATCAAAAATAATGAATATAAGATACAAGGAAAAAAAAATAGATGTTACACCACTGACTTTATGCCCTTTACTATCAGCCAATTAGGTCAGAATTTCTCCACTGGTAAGGGAATTTAAAATTTTAACCATATCTGTATAAGAAAATATTTTGTTAATGTCTAAATAAAGAACAAAATATAGTAGGACTAATTCTTCCACACGATTTCTATTAATATGATTTGTAGGTTTATAGGAAAGTAACTATGTCTTTTACATGTATAAATATATAAATGTATAAATGTATAGATATATGGGATGAACCTTTTAGCTATTCCTTCTCTGCAACAATATTTCATCTATCCTATTCTTTCTCTCTCAACTCTTTGTTCTCATATTTAAAACCTAATAAATTTAAAATATGCCAGTGCATAACTAATAAATTTTAAAAAATATTCTTTTTACAAGAAACAATTATTACAAGGAAGATAAGAATAAGTAATAGTCTTAATCAGGTTTATTGAAGGATAAAGATGTAAATGTGGATCAATTTTCATCTTTTCTTAGATTACTTGTATTATGAAGAAAAGACTCGATATCTATGGACAATTGAAAAGATCGAGTATGCAGAAACTCCGATGTTATTTTTTCTTATCTTTTAACTATTGACATCATATATGGGTGTTGTTTTGGGAGCTCTCTCATCAAGTTGTTTTCCAACGCTTCTGAGAACTTATTTGGAAAATTCGTACCTACCCATTTTGGTAGATTGATTCCTTCTACAAACATGCCATTTGTAGTTCTCCTCCTTGACAATAACTCTAAAAATAGAATTCCATAACTACATACATCCCCTTCTATTGAAACCTTTCCACCCATTCCACACTCTACAACATAATTCAATAACTATTGATTCACAAACAATATAAAATATTCATACAATTTTAAAAAAATAGCAATAATTTATATATGGAATAATGCAATGTTTTATACTTACTACAATGTATCCAATAGATTCCCCTGGTGCATTTATAGATAATAATGAATTTATTGAATTTCTTAATAGGAGTACAATAATGCCAAATTTTGATATATATGAGGTCATATCATCCCCTAAAAACACATTATGGGGTTTCACATCATAGTTGATGACCTACACAAAGCAAAGATGATGTAGGCATTCCATGCCTTCTACTATCTTCTTTTCTATTCTTAATTGGTCTATCAAATTTAATCTACATTCATCTTCTCCTTCAAAAATAGCCATCTCCCAAAACTTCCATTTGACATTAATGGAAGAATTAATTGCTAAAATGTTGAAATATATTTGGAGATTTTGAGCCCTGTTGATTCTAGAGGAACATTTTCTATCAGCTTTTTGTGAGATAAATCCACTAGCTCCAAAGTTTGACATCTCCCTAGACTAGAAGGCATTTTCCTTGACATTTTATTGTGATCAAGAAGAAGATATCTTATTTGTGGGAGACTACCAAGACTATTAAGAATTTTCCCCAAAAGGATGTTCTCACTCAATTATAATATCCTAAGCATTTTTGCCTAGCCTAAACTTTTTGGGATACTTTCATATGCATTGTTTTTTATTCAAAAAAATATTTCAAGATATGGAAGTTAACCAAGTGAAACAAAATATTTCTATTGAAATGATTGTGAGATAAGAGTAATGATGCTAGCATTGCGACGTTGCTAATGCTATTTGATATATTTCCCTCAATTTTATTAGATTCTAATTTTAAAAATTGGAGAGTTGTTTTGATAGTTCGCTAATAGGAGGAAAATGCAAGTGAAATAATTTAAAGACAAGTCTAGTTATTCTAAAGAGGACCAATAAGCCATTAAATTAATCCATTAAAGTTGGAACAATTTGTTGAATTCTAAGGGCACTGCACCACTTAATTGGTTAATACATAATTTAAGTATTTCAAATTGAGTGCAATTAGATAGAGCTTTAGATTTCATGGGTGAGTTGGTTTTCCCACAATTATAATACTTTCAATTGCAATAATTTTTTAATTTGCAAGGAAATATGGCCAATTAATTGAATAATTAATAATGTGAAATATTAGAGAAGAGTGTCCTTGAAAAGGATAGTGGTAATCACTCTTATCAAGTAATTTCTATTTAGATAAATACATTGAGTTTATTATGCATATCCAATTCAACATAATTCCATCATATTGTTTCTTTTCTCCCAAATCAAGGAAGCTTAGGAGAACACCTTTCTTAAAGGTGGGTTTAAGCTTGTTAGTTGGTTTTCTGCTAAATAAAGGTTTATAACAATATTGAGCTCGATTTATCGAAACTCTATTCTCCAAACTCTCTCCAAATTCCTATTAGTATATTAAAAATATTTTACCTCCCTACCACTTTTCATCACAAAGTCCACCATGGTAATTTTGTCTTTTCAGTTTATTGTTATGCTTAGAATAATTAGCAAGCCTGATTCTATCTTTCTACGTGTAATTGAGAGACCTCAAACCAAAGTAGTCATCAACATTGTTTTCTTTTGTGCAATGATTGTTGCTCAAATAGTTCTCAATTGGCATTGTGGTCCAAATAGTTATTATTGGGATGATTTGTCTTCTCATTTATCCTAATGATGGATCACAAAGTGTGATCCGAAATGTTGTTTTAAAAATCTTACACAATCAAGTCTAGAGGCTCTTTCCTTAATATGATTTGTCTTTTCAAATGATCAAGTTTACATTATCAAATATATTGATTAGATTTATATGATTCATTTTATCTAAGTTAAAGTTGTGTAGTCATAGATTTGTATGACATATAAAAACATGACAAACATTCATTTGAAAAATGAGAGTGTGATGTTAAAGTTTATAAAAATGAATAAATAAATTATTTGTAAGAAGAATAATTGATAATAATTTATTAAGTTTAATGAAATTGTAAATCAATATATGAATGGGTGTTAGAATTGAAGAATATATATTGTCAAGTTCATCACAAACAAGTGTTACATTAGAGATAATTTAAATATCAATGAATGCCATTTTATAAATTCTTATAATGGCCAATGTTGAATACCCATGTCATTTCCCATTTATCTTAGATTCACATGAGAGAATATATTGAAACATGTCATTCGTTTTGAAAAATAAGAGTGCTTGAATTTTGTAGTTGTAGAAGTCAAATTCCAAAAATATGTGTTCACTTTTAAGAAGAATAGTTGGTAATTATCTACTAAGATAAGTGGCGTTGAATATCAATGTAGAAATGAATGGTGGAATTGAAAAATATGTACTATCAAGTCTAGTCCATAAAAAAAGAAGAATAGTAAGTAATTAAATCTACTAAGCTTAGTGGCATTGAATACCAATATAGAAATGAGTGGTGAAATTGAAAAATATATACTATAAAGTCTAGTCCATAAAAAAAATAAGTGCTCCATTAAAGAGTATTTAAATATCAAACCAAGTTGTATTTTCTAAATTTTAATAATAGTTAAAGTTGAATACCCATTTTGGCATATTTGAAGCACAAAAAGTTAATTAATTTAAAATAAGGGATTTCTAAATGGATGATGTAGTAGTAAATTTGAAGATAAATATAATCCCCAAAAGAATGGTAGAACTAGAGTAATTATTTAATTTTGATCACCTTGGTAGATAGAAGAATAGTGTTAACTCTAAAGAAGTCCACAATATTCTCTTTATGACATGGGAGATGAAACAACACAAAGAAAAATTATCAACCATAAATTTAAAATAATTCAAATAATTCATGATGATGGATGTAGCCAAATCCATGATCTAATATAATTAAGTTTAAAATAATTCAAATAATGAGAATATGTTTATGGCTGGTAATTTATGATGATGCAGTTAGTCAAATCAGTGTTCTAACATCACAGTGACAATTGGACCTGATCCAATTATCCCATCATCCTATCGCTATTAAGTTATATGCATTTTTCTTCCCACTACATTGAAAAACCACAAAGCCCATGTATTTGATTTAAAGGAAATAGCCATATTCTTCCATATTCTTCATCATTCTTCTTGGCATGCATTGTACTAATATTCACTGACTTGAAATCTAGCATGCCATCTATCTATGTACGAAGATTGATTGTATACAAATAAAGACTAAAATGAATATTACAAATTGCCTTTATTAGTCCAACCGATCCACACCTACATTACTTTTATTTGAGATGATAGATAATTATTAAAAGTTGTTGGGAAAGTCTTAAATTAGTGTGAAAATCTTTTATTCAATTTCACACAAGAACTTTCGTTAATATGTTTATACAAACATTCAAAGAATCCGATTTTAATTTGGTGGGAATGTCTTTTTCATTATTCGAAGATATATTTTAGTGATGGCATGGATGACATTTTAAATCATATTACGTCAAAATTATAATGTAGAGCTTAAAATTGCACAAATTTTTTCACTTTGCTAATATAAAAGATAATATCCAAATGATTGTACACACCAACTTCTAAATCATATTACATTAAAGTTTGAATGTAGAACCTCAAATTCTACAACAAATCTTAATTTTCCACTAATAAATCAACATTTAAATCATATTACATCAATATTTTAATACACATCTTTAAATTAGAAAAAAAAAATTCAAATTGTATTACATTAAAATTTAAAAAAGAACCAAAAAATTCTTAAAAATTTCTCAAAAATTTAATCCGAAAAAGATCTAAATCAAAATATCATGTACTATTTCTTAAAGAAAAGTGAAAGCAAGACATGTAAACTAAATTTTTTTGGACTGACCTCCATTTTCATGTTCACATTTGTTATAATATTACTTTAAAAATGATATAGACAATGTTTCTTTAATTATTCTTAAATATTTAAATTTGAATAGTGATAGTACATAGATAGCTGACCTGTAAATACATAGGCTTGATTTTAATTACCACGACTACCCATCATTTTGCCTCTCTTCAATGGAAGTTTGTTTAGCATTTTTAAATATATAGTGAGTTAATTTAATAATGAAGAATGTTTTATTATAAATTAATTTTTTTGGTTTATTCAAATAATTAATAATTAAATATGTATTAATTTATTTTAATAAATTATAAAATAACATTTTTTTTATTCTTTTAATTTCGATTTTAAATCTCAAATTTTTGTCTATTTTAAAATGTAGATCTATTGGTTTGAAATTGAATTGGAATGACCATTAATGGAATAAAACATCGGTTTATGAATACTTAATTTTTATTTTATTTTAATTTGATTAATGTTGCTTTTTTAATCACAAACAATTTTATTTTAATAGATGATGGAGTTTTATGCGCAAGAGCCGTTTGATTGAGAACAAAGGAAACAATCTTTATTTTCCTAAGGGCCTCATGGTACTTTTTTATTGCTACATTGACATGTTAAACTTGGTCAAATGAACATGGAAGTCAGGAAGAGCATTTAAATTTTTTCTTTTATATCTATTTGATTATTAGTTTAAGATTATATTAATTTTAATAATTAATCTTAATAAAATAACTATTAATAATTATAAAAGTGAAAAGAGGTATTTTTTGAATGATTAAATGAAAAATATTTAAATTTATGATTAAAAATTATTAATTTATTTTGTATATATTAAAATGACTAAAAAATTATGATTTTCAAAATATATTTAAAATTAGAAATAATTTTCAATGCATTTTTTATATTTAATTTAATTTAAATAGTGTGACTCAAATCTCTGTAATTGAATTTATTATCTATATTTTGAGAAATAAAAAAATTATTAAAATTTATATATCTATATAGAAAAATCAATTTATTTACAATATTATAAATGATAAAAAAATAATATTTTTTTAAAATAGACATTCCTTTTTTGAATATAAAGAAAATCCAAAAAAACCTAAAAAATCCATCATTCCTAAAAATTTGCTCCTACAATACCAATTTTTTTAAACCAATCATAGTGTAGATAAATAAGTTCTACAATATATTAAGTTTAAATATACAAATCTCAACTTTATAAAAATCAAGTTTTTTTAAAAAACAAAAATAATAATCACTTTTGATTGGTGAAAACAATTGATTAATTGGAATTAGTGAATACTAATAACAAGTGCTACAACAATCTAAAATAGGCTGAAAGGCTCCGCAATTTCTCCCCCTTCCTAATTGATTGTTTTGAATTTGCTCATGGAATCTGCCTTGGAGGGGGGCCCTGACCCCCCTCATGCTCCTCTTATTCCCCCTGATTCCAAGGTTTGTCCTAAGGCCTTGTTAGAGGTCCCTACTCTACCTCATGTATTACTCGTCGAGTCTTCAATTGACATTCAACTTACTCCATCATCTTCTGAAAAGGTGGAGGCGAGTGCTTCCCATAGCCATGTGTTGACTACATAGATCAATGGTATACCCTCTAGGGGTATTGGAAATCTAGAGCAAGTGGTTCCAAAAGAGAGTCTACATCCCAAGGGGTGGAAATTTGTGCTTGTGGGTGGTAATTCTACTCACGCCCCCACGGAGGTACCCCCTGCTTACTTGCATTTGGAGGAAGTAACTGCCATTGTGCTTTCGGATTTGGTGATGGATCGTATTGTGTCTTCCATGAATCTTACCCTTTGGTGATGGATCGTATTGTGATTTGGTGATGGAAACTAAATGAGAGTGTCATCATTAGTGCAATGCCGAGTGGACTCTTCCTCTTTAAATTTACAGTGGAGGACGACCTTATTGTTGTCCTCTATGTAGAACCATGGATATATGGCAAGCATCATCTCTCCATTCATAAATGGAAACCTGATTTTGACCCTTTAGCAAACCTTCACAAGACTGCTCCTATTTGGTTGCGACTCCCAGGCTTGCCGTTAGAATTTTGGAATGAACAAATCTTCAAGTTGATAGGTAACTCTTTTGGGCATTTTTTTACTACTGATGAAGTGACAAAGGCTAAATCTAGGTTAGCCTTTTCTCACTTCTATGTTAATGTTGATATCAACAAAGTCCTCCCTAATTATATATCTCTACAATCCAAGTTTGAGAGTTGGACTCAAGCGATTGTGTCTGTGAATGTGATGTTGTTCTGCCAAAAGTGTTCTAAGGTAAGGTACATTATTTTAGATTGTAATGCTCCTCCCAAAAAGCCTTTAAAATTGAAGGAGAAGTGCATCTTAGAGGATGTTGTTTGGCTTGATTCTAGGGTTTTTGTTGGGATGATCTTAAAGGGGTCTAGTTGCCCTCTTGGTGGGCAAGGGCTGCAAGCCATGAGTGAGACTCCTAAGATGGTTTCCCCTGAGGAATGTGTTGTGGTGGCCTGAAAGGAAGTCCTAAATGAGAGTCGAGAGGAGGAAATTATTAAGGATTCACCTTTCACTGACGATATTCTTAAAATTATGGAGACCCCTACAAATATTGTTAATCCTATGGTGGAAACTCCTACTAAGGATGTTAATCCTTTGGAGAAGAATTTCTTGTAGCCCAGGCCTACCAATAAGACTCTTGAGGATGAGGAAATCCCCATTGATGGTTTTGATGTTTCGCCCTCTCCCATTGCACTTGTATCTTCAAGTGAGGATTCTACTTTTCCCTTAGTTGCTTCCTTGGAAGTCCCAAGGAAATAACTTTCTCCTGCTGCTTCATCAAATGGCCTGAGGTCGTCGGGTAACATCTCAACTACTCAAGAAAAAGACGAGGGTTGGAGGACCCAATGAGGGAAAACTAGTAATAAGAAGATTGGTGTTGGAGGGGAAGCTAAAGATGGTAGAACTTCTTAGAGATTGATAAGGTGAAGGGACATTATAAGGGAAATTGCTAATGGTCAACAATGTACCTTGGAATCAGCTACCAAACTTAGGAAACAATGTTCCTATCTTGGAAAACGAGGGGCTTGAACAACCCTAAAAAACAATATGCTTTAAGAAAGTGTATCCTTGAAAAGAAGGTCGACATTTTTCTACTTCAAGAAGTGAAAATGATAGCTGTGGTCTTTCAAAAGGTGGCTGATTATATTTGGCCAAGTTTATATTTCTCAATTAGTGAGGCTTCTAGGGCCTCAGGAGGGATTGTCTCCGTATAAGGTTAAAGGAAACTTCTTGGGAAGTAGTGCTCGTAGTCTATGTATAATGTTTGACATACCTAAAGTTTCTCAGTGTTTAGTGAATATTTATGCTTCCAACACCTTTCAAGATAGATTGGTTGTTTGGGAGGATGGTTTGAATAAGATCCTTGTGGCCCCAGATGGTGTTTGGATGGTTGCTGGGAACTTTAATACCCCCTATTCCCTTCAGAGACGTCGGGAGGGTTGGTCAATTACTCTGACAGTATGTTGGATTTGGTTGATTTCATCAGTAGGACATGTCTTCTAGACATTTACTTGTCCGATCAGATGTTTACTTGGTCTAGCCATCGGAAAGGGGATATTATCATTTAGGTACACCTAGATAGATTCTTGGTCTCAAAAAATTGGGAGTTGTGTTTTAACTCTTCCCTCAGGGCCCTTCCTTGTATAGTCTCTAATCATAATCCTCTCCTTCTGGACTCGGTGGACAATGCTGGTAAGGGATTATTTCCTTTTCACCTCGAAATTATGTGGAGCACACACCTAAACTTTTAGACCTATATTTAAAATTGGTGGAATACCCTTGTGCAAGGCTTAGCTATGTTTAGGGTTGCTGAGAAACTTGAAATTATTAAACTAAAGGTAAAAGGCTGAAATAAATTTACCTTTGGGGACATTTTTGTTAAGAAAAAGGTGATTGATTCCAAATTGGCTGCTATTCGATCTCAAATTGTCAATCGGGATAGGTCAGAGACTACACATAAGGAGGAGGAAAGGTTGAGGATGGAGTGGAAAGAGAACATGAAGAGAGAGGAAATCTTCTAGAAACAAAAAAATAGGGTCCAATGGCTGAAAGAGGGGATAAGAACTCTACTTTTTTTCATAGGTCTGGCATAAGACATAGGAAGATGAACTCGATTCATTCATTTGTGGATGAAGATAACAAGACTTTTACTAATAATATCATGTTAGGGGAAATGGTTACTAGATATTTCTTTAATATTTGTAAAGAGGAAAGCCCTTTTATCCCTCCTAACTTGGAATATAATCTATTAGTCTACAGTCTTGGGTCCCTCACTTCAGCTAACAATGCACAGTTGATGACCCTATTTTGGGTGGAAGAGGTTAAGGCTACAATCTTTTCCGTGGTTGCTTACAAATCCATAAGCTCGGATGGCTTCAAACCAAATTTTTTTGAGGAGTTCTAGGAGATTGTGGGTTATGACATAATGATGGCTACACGAGACTTTTTTTGTACTAGTAAGATTCTGAAATAATTGAACAATACTTTTATTGCTTTAGTTCCTAAAGTCGCTGAGACAAAGTGCCTTTTAGATTTTAAACCTATTAGTCTCTATAACACTTTGTATAGGATATTTTCTAAGATTCTAGCTCTAGACACAAAAAATTGTCCCGAGTCTTCGACAACACTTTTCACTAACCTTTTTCGTCTAAACTGATTAAATAATAATAATTTTTAATTATTAAATTATTGTTCTTCTAAACCATTAATTAAACATTATTTATTATTTAATTAATATTCATCATTATCTCTTTCTAATAAATTAATCTTGATCCTAATCAACTAATCCTAACTATTCCTCTTTGATTAAATAATTAATTTAATTATTTAATCCCTTTATTCTAAGCTAATTATTCTTCCATGATTAAATAATTATTTTAATTATATAATTCCCTCCAAATTATTCTAATTAAATAAATTTTTAATTTATTTAATTACCATGTGTGGGTGAAATAAATGAATTTTATTTATTTATTTATGACCCCACTTAGCTATTCCACTTTCTAATTTTTATTTCCAATTATCTCTTCCACTTTCTAATTTTAATCTCCCTTATCTCTTTCTTGAACATAAAGTACCACTAAGAGGGGGGTGAATCAGTGGTTCCTAATCTTTTTGACTTTTAAAGCAACTTCAGAATACCGGTTGTTATCTTAAGCACTAAACAATCAAACCAGAAAAGAAAATGAGGAAAACAAAAAGAACAATCACACTGTAGCATCCTAAAATTGTGACACTTGCAATTTCGACTGCATTTGGTTCTTCACGATGGCGGCGCAACGTTGAACCTGAATGGAGACCCCGAAACCTGCTTGTGACACCAAAAACTGCATTTTTCTGCACCCTGGCCTGATCCCTCCTTGCACCCTGCTGTCCCGGGAGGTGGGACCATGGCGCCCAGCGCCCTGGTCCTTCTGGAATAGGGCGCCCAGCGCCCTGGTCCCTGGCCCTATTTTGGGCCCGGTCTCTTTTGGGCATCGGGTCTTTAAGTTTGCAAATTGGAAAATAATGTTTCTAGGTCGGCCTAAGGTCGGGAAAATCAGTCTATCAGCCCTAATTGACAAGTATATAAACTACATTCCCTCTCTCAAAAAGGGAGGAGGACATATGTATGAAAAAGGCACGAAAGCGATATTCAAACATTCAAATATTCAAGCATTCAAGCATTCCTTCAAGCAATTGAGCATTCTAAGTCTCCATTCAAGGCTAGGTGTTGCATTCAAGACAAGGATTCAACCATTGAAGAGGAGATCACATACAACATACAACATACTACATACATTACACCTTCGCATGTAAGAATACAAACATTCTTACAACAAGGTATCAGTACTTGTTTAGATTACAAACATTTACATTTACAACATTCTCATTTCTTGGTTAATTCCAAAACCGGGGTTTGACCTAAAGGCAAACCCCTCATCCCTAACCCCCCAATCGTCCTCTCTTTTCTGTGTGTAGGTTGCAGGTACGCGGTTGTAATTGAAGATCTGGAATCCTTGTGCAGAGATGAACAGATCCCCCTTCGTTTCGCGGATTTTTCGAAGGACCGTGTGCACGCCGGGCGCCATCGTCCCGTCAACTTTCGCTCAAATTTGCAGAACAGCACCGTCTCGACATTTTACTACTAATTCCAGGTCCGCAGCTTCATCCCATATCCCTATCTCTGTTTATAAGCGAATATTTCCTACTTTACATGCATTCCTAGTTCAATCATTCTATCTACATTTCCTTACAAAAGAGGGTATCCTTGCTATCACAACCCTTGAAACTCATTTAGAATCCAATCTTGCATTGTGTGGGATTGGAGCTTGTGGGTTTCAACCCCTCTTTTGAATGTAAAGTCCCTCCTAAGTGAAAACCATCAACCCTAGTGACTCTCCCTTCTCTCTCCTTGGAGTTGGGGAGGGGAGAACAACTAGGGTTCGATTTTTTTCCGCTTTACATTTTGGTGAACCCGACGTGAACATCCTCATTCTGATTATTCATGGTTAGATCTGAAAATTTTGTTTCCTTAATTACATTTCCATGTTTGATCTTTTGCAAATTTTAGAGGCTAATTGCATAAAAACCCTAAAATTTTCTTTTTAGTAATTAAGCTTGTGAAATGTTTAATTGTTAATGCTTGTTTCAGATTTACCCTTCTATTGCAAATTGTCAATTCATATTTGTGCTTTAATTCTGAAAATTAAGTGGTTAAATGTCAAAACCCTAATTTTTAAGACCTTCTTGATTCAACCTTTGACTGATAATTTCACTAATCAAAACACCTCCAAATCGGCTGTAACTTTGGATTCCGCAATAAAATCACAATATCTTTCATCCCTAAAAATTTGGAAAAAGTTGCGAGGACCGTGTGCACCCCAAGCGACATCATCCTCGACATTTTTTTTGAAATTTCGGGAGCTAGATCTTACTGTATTTTTTTGCTAAAATCCAGAATTTTGGCTAATTTTATCAATTTTAACACTTTCAAAATTAAAGTCAAAGTTGGTCTAGTGATTGCTCGGATAAAGGCTTATAATCATTCAAAAATCATTGAAATTAAAATTCCTATCAAAATTGTGTTTCTTACAATCCTAAATCTGAAAAGTGTGTTGGCATTCATTCGAAATTTCAGTGCTTTATTCAAATTTTTGCAGTTTGTGACTTTTGAAATTAAGTGTTTAATTGCGGCAACCTTGATTTCCACTTTCAAATTCGAATTTTGCATGAAATCGAGTCAACTTTTAAATTTCAAAACTTGCATTGCTTTCAGCATTCCCTCTAAAATCATAAAATTCAAAATTTCAGTTTCCCTCTTTTTTTTTCAAAATTCCAATTTTACATTTTTCAACAATCTTGGTAGGGTTCAATTTTGAGATTGCAACTTTAATTTGGCCTATCTACAGATTGTAAAATCACTCAATTTTTTCAGATTGGCTTTAAAATCATCATAACTTTCATCCCTAAAAATTTCGAAAAAAGTTGCGAGGACCGTGTGCACTCCGTTCGCCACGGTCCCGGATATTTTTTCTGAAATTTCGGGAGATTGTCCTGATTGCATTTAACAGCTTAAATCTAGGAGATTGGCTGGTTTTATTGAAATTTGCTACCTCTAAAATTCAAAATCTTCTCTCTTTCTTTAGTGCATGAGTTTTACAACAATAAGCCCTACTTACACTATTCCCGTTAGACGAAGCCTTAGAATTAAGTCTTTCCAAGGTGTAATTACCGAGGAGATGGAACCTAATTTGAATGGCCTTTTTAACGAGGACATGGGTAATTCCTCTAATCCTCTTAATGATGAAGAAGCTCTCCATGAGGTTTCTGTAGAACAACTTTTGAAATTGGATAACCAATTTGATGATTTTCGATAATGGATGTCTCAAGAATACCCTGATAGTGAAGCTCTTTCCTTAATTGAGGGTCTAAAACGTATGATTCAAAGTGATAAGAATGGAATTGATATTTTGCGTGGTATTGCACACATTGTGGATTCGAATGTGATGCCTATGAAAAGTTGTGCCGAAACCTTAGGTTATACACAACCTCCTACTCAAGTCAATCAGTCTATTCCTTTGACAACTCCTATTGCTAGTATACCTACTTTTACATCAAACATAATGACTACTTCAATACAAGACATTCCGCCTATGATCACCAGTCATAGGAGCAATCCCTCTTCTTCAATCAACCCTCTTCCTTCATTCAATCCGACTTCTTCATTCATTCCTTCAATGAGTGTCCCTATTACATCTCCACAAATGAACATGACGCAAGGGGGCAATTCATTTAACCATTCCATTCCTCCTTGTAGTGTTCCCCCTTTCCAATCATCTCCTATGACTAACTATCATAGTGTGCCACCACCTTACTCTCTACCTTCTTTCAATAACATAACACCTCCATCACAATCTAACACGTCTAATATGAACTCTTCGACTGAAGCAACCATTAACAATCTTGCACAAACTGTCTCTTCTTTACAGCAACAAATTGCCTCTATGAATCAATCTAAGTTTAGTGTGCCCACATTTGATGTTGCGAGCCCACTTTCTCTTGACATTGTTCGAGCTATCCCCCCTAAACATGTTGAAATCCCGCATTTGGAGCTTTATAATGGTAAGGGTGATCCTTTAACACATGCTAAGACCTTTCAAACAATATGTACTGATTTTGCTTATGACCAAAGGTTGCTTGCAAAACTGTTTACTAGAACATTAAGAGATAAAGCCCTACAATGGTATTGCTCGTTGCCTTCTTATTCTATTTCTTCTTTCGAACAACTTGCAAATGCTTTTATTCAACAATTTCAAAACAATATAAGTCCTAAAGTTACTTTGATTGATTTAATGCATTGTAAACAAGGTGTTAAAGAAAAAGTGACTGATTTCATTGGTAGATATAAGCATTTGTATGCTCAAATTTCTTTTCCAGTACCTGACAATGATATTCAAAGAATATTTATTTCTAATTTACAAAAAGATATTAGAGAAAAACTTCTATTTTCTGAGTTTACTTCTTTCCAACAGTTGTGCGCAACTCTTCACAATTATCAACTGACTGTGAGTCAAATGGAACAAGCAAATCCTATGGCTCCGAGTGATAAGGGTGATAGTAGTCAACAACCATTTGGGAAGTTTAAACCGAACAGAGAGTCAATTAAATTCAATGAAAACATCATCAACAACAATGTGAATGCAGCATCAGGTGTGCCTCCTATTTCTAAGTTTTTCAAGAAAGAAAGAAAGTTTACTCCTTTGAATGAATCATTGCATAGTATTATGAATAAGTTATTGGAACAAAATGTGCTTACTCTTCCTCCTATAAGGCAAATAGATCCTACAAATCTTTTTGTCAATTTCATCGTCATCCTGGGCATGATACTGAAAAATGTTTTGCTTTAAAGGGTAAAATTCAAGATTTGATTGATAATAATACTATCTCTATTTCTGGTGTGAATGATAAAGGAAATACATCTGTAGCTCCTCCTAACCAAAATCTTCAGATTTTTACTGATCCATTACCTTCTCATACCTCTAATGTGATTGATACTAATGATTCCTCTGTCTCACCTGATGATCTTGTGTCTATGACTACGAATGTGATTAACTTTGTGGAACAGCAGAAAATCCCTAAAGAACCTTCCATCACATTTGATTCCAATGAAACTATCAGGGCACCTGATGGTCCTTTATATATAGTTGCAAAAGTCAAGAATACACCTTGCCGTGGAGTGCTTATTGATCCTTCTTGCATGGTTAATGTCATTACTGAATGATTTCTTTTTACTTTGCAATTGAATCAAGTGATCTATGATGAAACAAATGTGGTTATGAAACTGTTTGATGCATTTTCTTCTCCTGCAATTGGTTCTATTACATTACCTATTGAGGTCCATAACAAATCCCTTGATGTGGACTTTGCTATTATTCCATCGTCCGAACAATTTCGTGTGAAGCTAGGCTATCCTTGGTTATCTTCCATGAAAGCTATTGCTTCTCCTATTCACAAGTGTTTGAAATTTCCCCATAATGGTGAAGTTGTTACTGTCAATCATAGTCTCTTTAAACCAGCTGAAAGAACTTCTAGCGTTCCTATTGATTACTTTTGGCCTAAACAATTCCAATCTCTTCCTCCGCGAAGTGATTATCTTTTCAAATCTTATCAAAAGTGGAAAAAAGATATGATCCTATCTCTAAGTGAACCTAGAACACCCAAACTTGACATTCCTATCGTTCTTGAGAAGGAAGTTCTTCCTTTGAAAGATAAAACTAATGTCTTTCCTCAAGAAGATTCCCAACCCATCCCTATGAATGTGACTATGCCTATATCTAATAAACTTTCTAAAAGTAGACCTATACCTCCTCGTCATGATGGACTTGGTCTCCTTCCTAAACCAAATATTCCTCCTTTATATGGAGTAGTTCCTCCTCCTTCCTCTTATGGAGAGAAGAGACCTTCCTCTTCTCCTATTATTCAACCTAAGAGACCACAACCTAAACACCGAAGTGATAAGGATGAGAACATTCCTCCTCCTCAATCTTCTCCTAATCTTCCTACTAAGACTAGAAGAAATCATTCTGCACGTGAACGCCAACGAAAGCGTCGTCTTAGAGCTCAGGTAGCTACTTCTCAAACTTTGCATTCCCCAAAATCACCTTCAGCTAGTATTATTCCATTTTCTCCTCAGCCGAAAATTGAGCCAAAATCTCCTAAACATAAGATGCATGATGGTCTTGATCGTGTGCG
This sequence comes from Cryptomeria japonica, assembly GCF_030272615.1. Classification (NCBI taxonomy): domain Eukaryota; kingdom Viridiplantae; phylum Streptophyta; class Pinopsida; order Cupressales; family Cupressaceae; genus Cryptomeria; species Cryptomeria japonica. The sequence goes on from NC_081408.1 coordinate 253,854,530, forward strand.
AGTTAAAGATCCTATTTTTATAAATCTTGATGATAATATAGATGAAAATGTTATTCATGATGAAAATGTTACTTCTATTCATTCTGATAGTGAATATGAATATGTTGATGTTGATAACCATTTATCTAATGAATTTTCTAAAGCACTTATCCTAGCTCCTAGACAAGAACAACGTGGCTCAGAACATGAACATATCCCTTGTTTAGATCTTGTGATAGCTCCATCTATTGTGTTGGATGGTCCTCCTCTAGCGTGTTTCCTGCCTTCCCGAACTATTGATCAGCAAGATCGGGGGGTAGATGACGTGCTAGACTAGTTTCTTTAGCATAGCAGACTCTCTCCTCCTCTCTTGATCTCTTTTGTTACTTCTTCTATGTGTTATTCTCATTCTTCTATTTGTTGTCCTTAGTGTTGTCTACTTGAGGACGATGCAAAGCATTGAGATCTCTTTTGGTCTCTCTCATGTTGACTCAAAAGACACATGTGTTCCCTTCTTCTAGGTGACCTTCCTTGATTGGGGAATGAAGAACAATTATGCATACATACATATGATATACATGAATTATCATATAGCATACTGACCCCGAGGAAAGAGAAGTCACCTTGTGCTTTGTGTTTTGTGTCTATTATCCTTGGGCTTATCTCACACTTGGGGGCTAAATCCTTGTGATAATGTGCTCCTTTCTCATTTCTTATATGTATCACTACCTTAAAGAAATCACCCCCAGTGAGGCGCGTGCGATCGCTTTAACGTAGGGGGGCATACATCCCGTTCATATCTTTTCAAGATACTGGGAATTTCTTGACAAATTTAGCTTTGCCTTGAAAATTTTTGATATCTTTCTTGCATGACTCATAGTGAGGGAACCTTACTATTGACAGTCATGGTTCTCCCTCGTGATCTTCCCTTTTACTTTGTCAATCGAAGTCGTAAGATCCTTAGTCCACTGGGGGCTTGGTGTATCTTGCCTCCTTGACGTGGTGAAAGTTTTTCAATGTTGTTTCCTTGTACTTTACCGGAAGTATGAGCGTATGCTTATACTCCCACTAAAGTGGGGGCTAAATGTAGCGTCCTAAAATTGCGACACTTGCAATTTCGACTGCATTTGGGTCTTCACGATGGCGGCGCAACGTTGAACTTGAATGGAGACCCCGAAACCTACTTGTGACACCAAAAATTGCATTTTTCTGCACCCTGGCCTGATCCCTCGCACCCTACTGTCCCGGGAGGTGGGACCATGGCACCTAGCACCCTGGTCCTTCTGGACTAGGGTGCCCAGCGCCCTGGTCCCCCAGGACCATGGTGCCCAGCGCCCTGGTCCCTGGCCCTATTTTGGGCCCAGTCTCTTTTGGGCATCGGGTCTTTAAGTTTGCAAATTGGAAAATAATGTTTCTAGGTCGGCCTAAGGTCGGGAAAATCAGTCTATCAGCCCTAATTGACAAGTATATAAACTACATTCCCTCTCTCAAAAAGGGAGGAGGACATATGTATGAAAAAGGCGCGAAAGCGATATTCAAACATTCAAATATTCAAGCATTCAAGCATTCCTTCAAGCAATTGAGCATTCTAAGTCTCCATTCAAGACAAGGATTCAACCATTGAAGAGGAGATCACATACAACATACAACATACAACATACTACATACATTACACCTTCGCATGTAAGAATACAAACATTCTTACAATAAGGTATCAGTACTTGTTTACATTACAAACATTTACATTTACAGCATTCTCATTTCTTGGTTAATTCCAAAACCAGGGTTTGACCTAAAGGCAAACCCCTCATCCCTAACCCCCCAATCGTCCTCTCTTTTCTGTGTGTAGGTTGCAGGTACACGGCTGTAATTGAAGATCTGGAATCCTTGTGCAGAGACGAACAGATCCCCCTTCGTTTCACGGATTTTTTGGAGGACCGTGTGCACGTCGGGTGCCATCATCCCGTCAACTTTCGCTCAAATTTGCAGAACAGCACCGTCTCGACATTTTACTACTAATTCCAGGTCTGCAGCTTCATCCCATATCCCTATCTTTGTTTATAAGCGAATATTTCCTACTTTACATGCATTCCTAGTTCAATCATTCTATCTACATTTCTTTACAAAAGAGGGTATCCTTGCTATCACAACCCTTGAAACTCATTTAGAATCCAATCTTGCATTGCGTGGGATTGGATCTTGTGGGTTTCAACCCCTCTTTTGAATGTAAAGTCCCTCCTAAGTGAAAACCATCAACCCTAGTGACTCTCCCTTCTCTCTCCTTGGAGTTGGGGAGGGGAGAACAACTAGGGTTCGATTTTTTCCGCTTTACACACACAAATTCAACTCACAACACCAGATGTATGAGGAAAACCCAATCTGGGAAAAACCTCAGTGAGAAATGATACTGGAGGCTTCCGCTCCAATCCAGCCTCACAAGTAAAAAACTAAATTAAAAAGATTTAGGGCACCAACCCAAGGAGCATCAACCCCTACACCAAGCTCCAACTTGGTGATATATATTGAAATACAATTTAGATACAATTATGGCTTCTTGTTGCAAATAGATTCTGCAACTCTTTGATCAAATAGATATCTACCAACTAACAATCTTCTCTTCTTTACTGGATCTCACACTCCCGGTTATGAGATCACTCTCTCTGATTCTTGGCCTCTCTTCTCTCTCACTCTCTCAATCTCACAACTCACTGTGTCACACTTGGATGTTGCCTTTCTTAATCACTCCACACTGGTTTTCTCAACTGTTAGACCTACAATAGTTATACCGATACTCAATCACTGCCGGTTAAACCCTCTCATCAGTTTGCTTGTTGACTTACTCTGCAAATTTCTTAGAATAAATTCTAAGGAAGATGATATCTTCTCTGCACTCAAGCTCTCTTCACTCTTCTTTTTCTCTTCAAGCATGAAAAAAAAACTTTCTGTTTCGAGCTCATATATTTATATTCATGGATTCCCACCAAGAATGAATTCAAACACTGTCGTGTTAGGTTTTCCTTTTCCAGCTCAATCCGAATCCCCTTTTTATTCAATTTTCTTTTTAGGGATATGATCTTTATGACAATGAGCAATCACCAGCCGAACTTCGCATTCCAATGTGTGTTTTCTAGATTTTGAGGTCCGCACCACGCTTTTCTGCTTTTCTCTGTCACTCGCCATTAATGGCTTTGCTGTTTCCTTCACCTAATAGGTACGAAGATCAAATCTTCTTGCCATATCAGTGTGATTTCTTTTCCATCTTGCCTTCCTTGAGCCGCAATCTTCTGGCATCCTCCGTGACTTGTGACTTCCTCATAAAAGCCAACCTACCTGCAGATTTGTTACCTCGATGCACACTCTACCGACTTGTGCAATACCTCCACCTAACATCCAGCTGTCATGCTTCTCGACATCCACCTTTGCTTGGCTTCCTATGTCAGTTTGACATTCTTTGTCATCCAAGGCTGACTACCAATTTAGCTTATCTTACTGGTATGACCATCAACCATCCTTTCTGTTTTGTTCACCGGTTGTTGTGCCTTCATAACACACAAACAACCTTCACCCCGGTTTATGCCTTACACGTAAGCCTTCTTCATAGATAGATGAAACAATTCATATTTATCAGTAGCCTTTCTTCTGTCTGCACACTCTCATGTGTATTGCCATCATACCAGTCACCTTGCCAAACCGGTTGACATCAATGACAACTTAATGCCAAATTGCCAACAATCTCCCCCTTTGGCATTGATGTCAACTTACTACGGGATACTTCATACGGTACATTTAATTTCTCCCCCTTTAACACAATGACAAAGGGTACTATACTCTCCCCCTTAGATCCATACCGAGCTCCCCATTAGACTGCTATGAACTCCCCTTAAACCATATAAATCCTTCCTTGCTCAAGTGCATAAGGCAGATGATGCAACCCCCAACTTGTGTCCGAGGTACTCAAAGGTACTTACCAGTAATGGTTTAGTGAAAATTTTTACTACTTGTTCTCCAATAGGAACATAATCCATCCTTACTTCTTGTCCTTCAACCTTCTCTCTGAGAAAATGATACTTGATAGCAATGTGCTTTGTTCTGGAATGCTTCACCAGATTCTTTTCTATGTTGATTGCACTCGAATTATCACAACTAATGAGTATAGGATCAGTGATGTCCACCTGTATGTCTTTGAGGGTCTTCTTCATCCAAATCACCTAAGAGCAACATGTAGCAGCAACAATGTATTCTGATTCACCAGTTGTTAGAGAGACCGAGTCCTGCTTTTTGCTATGCCATGAGACCAACCGATCACCTAAGAAGAATGCACCACCACTTGTGCTCTTCCGGTCATCAATGCAACCTGCCCAATCAGAATCAGTGTATACTTCCAAGATGAATTCCCCTTGCTTAGGGTACCACAATCCATAACTGATTGTTCCTTGTAGGTACCTAAAGATTCTACTTACAACATTCATATGTGATTGCTTAGGTGCAACTTAGAATTTGGCCACCATGCACACTACCTATACTATATCTAGTCTTGAAGCAGTTAGATACAATAGACTGTCAATCATGGATCTATACAAAGACCGACCCACCATCAGTGATTCATCATTCTTTCTTAATTTACTTCCGATCACCATGGGGTACTTACCGGTTGACAATCTTCTGGTTGAAATTTATTCAACATTTCCTTTGCATACTTGATTTATGAGATAAAGATTCCCTTATCTTACTATAATATTTGCAAACCAAGGAAGTATGTTAATTCACCAAGCATTGACATCTCTAATTCTGACTGCATTTGATCAGCAAATTCTTTGCAGAGGGTGTCCTTATTGCCTCCAAAGATAATGTCATCTACATACACAATCACAATAATCATGTGGTTTCCATATTTCTTTATGTACAAGTTGCTGTCAGCACTCCCCTTTTTGAATTCCTACTCCTTCAGATATTGATCTAACCTTGAATACCATGCTCTAGGAGCTTGCTTTAGACAATACAGGGCTTTCTTCAACCGACACACAAATGTTTCATCATCATGCAACAGAAGCCCTTCCGGTTGCTCTATGTATACTTCTTTTAAATTTCCATTTAGGAAGGCAGATTTTATATCCATTTGATATACTTTATAACCCTTGTAGGCAGAGAAGGCTAGAAACATTCTAATTGCTTCTAATCTAGCTACCGATGCAAATGTTTCTTCAAAGTCAATTCCCTCTACTTGAGAGTATCCTCTGCACACTAGTCTAGCTTTATGCCTAACAATTTTACCCTCTTCATTTATTTTATTCCGGTAGACCCATTTAGTGCCAATGATGTTCTTGTCTTCCGGTCTAGGGGCTAATTCCCAAGTCTTGTTCTTCTCAATCTATTGAAGTTCTTCTTCCATGAAATTCATCCTTTCTTGTCTTTTGCTGGCTTTATTGAATATTTTAGGTTCTACTTCAGTCATGAGGCAGAAGTTGGACTTGTTCATCACTCTGGGCAAGTCTTCTTCTAGTGTGCACACCATCACTCTTATTTCCCATAATTTTCTCTTATGGGTGATTCAACTAGACATATCGGTTGGGAGTCTTCTTGGATGCTTCTTTTGGTTCATTGTCTAACTGAGCTTCCTCACCTTCATCACCAGAATCATCATATTGGTTAACCTTTGGTTGACTTCCTTTGTACATGTCCTCATAAACTTTTACATGCACAATCTCAATGACTCTTCTTAGTCTTTTGTTGTAGCATTTGTAGGCCTTGTTGTTAGATGAGTAACCACGAAAGATTCCTTCATCACTCCTGGAGTCAAAACTACCTAGACCATCCATATCTCTTTTGATAAAACACTTAGTTGATTCAGTCAACTAAGCAGTCGGCCTATAGAATGGTAGGGAGTCGGTTGTTACTTCCAAATACTTTGAAGTATTTGACTGATGACTTCCGGTCATACCACAACTCATAAGGTATCATTCTACTGCTTGTTCTTAATTGAAACCAGTTCAAAGTATATGCAACAGTATGAACAACTTCCTTACAATATGTGTCTGGAAGACTGGCCTCATTTAACATGGTTCTGGCCATCTCCTTAACTATCCCGTTCTTTCTTTCTACCACACCATTTTGTTGTGGTGTCCTAGAGGCTGAATATTGCCTTCTAATTCCATGTTTTTCACAATAATCTTCAAATTCTTTTGATGTGAACTCTCCGGCTTGGTCTGATTTTAGACATTTTAGCTTGCACCCACTTTCTTTCTCCACCATCTTCCTAAAGATCTTGAATCTGTCAAATGCTTGTGACTTATCTTGTAGGAAGGTGACCCATGTCATTCTTGAGTAATCATCAATAAAAAGCATAAAATATCTTTCACGAACAAGTTCTCTTGTCCTAGTTGGACCACACAGATCTGTATGCATAATTTAAGGTGGTCTGGACGTGTTGTGCTCTTTTGTCCTACAACTCACCTTAGTTAGCTTTCCTTTCACACATTCATCACAAAATGTGCTTACCGGTTTGATGATGGGTGGAATATTCTTAACACACCCCTTTCTGCTCACTACAACTAAGTTATCAAAGTTTATGTGGCCTAATCTTCGGTGCCACAACCAACTTTCATCAACCTTCGTTATCATGCATTGGGACTCATAGAATTCCTTCAGATTATAAACATTACCATTTGTTCTCTTTCCTTTTGCCACAACCTGAATGTACTATCTTTCTTTATCTAGCAACTGGTTGAGTCAAAGGTGAATTTGCAACCTTTGTCACACATCTGACTCACACTCAACATATTGTGCTTTAGGCCTTCCACATAACATACATCATGTGCCCTGAAATTTCCATCAATACTTAAAGTACCTTTTCCCTTTATCTTGATGGATTAGTTGTCTCTAAATCTTACTGAACCACCATTCCAGTCTTCAAGTTTGATGAATTTCTTTTTATCACCAATCATGTGGTTGGAAAAACCACTATCTACAACCCATAGATTTTTCCTTTCAACATGTAAGGCAATCTGCACTATCAGACTTGATTCTGCCTTTTCCTTTTATTTCTTAACCCATACCGGTTTGGTTTCCTTCATCTTGTCAGCTGCTAATTTTTGCTCAGGTTCAACTACCGGTTCTTGATCAGGATTTGTCTTCGTCTGCTTGAACTTCTTGCTTTTACAAAACTTTTCTATATGTCCATACTCTTGACAGTTATAGCATTTCACATTTTCATTTGAGGATAAATCCTTACAATTATTATAGGGCACTGGTTTATTCTTCCTACATTCAAAACTCCTATGACCATATCCATTGCACTAATAACAGGCAACATTCATATCCCAGTGTGCATTAAAATGAATTCTACTTTCATAACTCATAGAGGGCTTATTGGTTAATCTACAGTCAGCTAATCTATGCCCAAATTTGTTACACCGGTAACAGTAACCATGAAAGTTTGAAACATACCATTTCGGTTGCCTTGATCTTGTAAAGGACTGCCTCACTAGGGGTCTTTTTTTCATTTTTTTGACTCTGGTTAATCTTTCATGGTCAATCCTTGCATTTCTCCTTGGATCTGGATGTTGGTACAAAGAATGTAGCCTCCGGTTCATTGCTTGTGTATACCGGTTTGTGTGGCGATTTCCAACATCATTTGCATATGTCTTTTTACTGGTATACTTGCCTACAGTGAATGTCTTCTTTTATTCACCTTCATTTGAAGAGGTGAACTTTATTTCTTTACCAGATGTGTCTTTGTCGTTTGAACTTTGACCTTCTTCAAAGCCTAAGCCATTGGTATCTTTGGATTGCTTTAGTTTGCTGAACATCTTGTCTAAGGCTTCGATGTTGCCTTCATATTTGCTCCTTACTTTTATTTCTTCCGTAATTTCTTCAAGCTCCTTTCTGAGTTTCACTATTTCTGCTTCTAAATCTTGATGCTCCTTTTCCTTCTTCATCAGATTAGAGGATGTAACTTCACATATTCTCTTAGTTTCTTCCAGCTGCAGTTTCAAGTCAGATATGACTTGACTAGATTCATCCAGGGATTATTTCAAGAGACCTTGTTCATCTATTGCAGCATGCTTGACCTTCTTGAGTTCTCTTCTTGTTTTACTTACTTCCTTAAGAGCACATATAAGCTCTCCTTCCAAATCCACTTCAGCGTGAAAATCCTCCTCTTCCTCATCTTCACTGACTGGTTCATCATTTTCCATAAAGAGATTAAATTTTTTGTCATTCTTATGGTAGTTATCTTCTAATGCACTTTCTTCATCTGTGGCATCATCTTCAATAGTATAGAGGCTAATCTACTTCTGGTAGCCTCTCCTTCCTTGTCGGTAGACATTTCTTTCTTTATCTTTTCCAACAGATCTGCGAGGACCTGTTGACTCATCTCCATCGGTTTCATTATAAGGATGTTTTGCAACAAAGTGTCCAACTTTACCACAATTAAAACATTTCAGTGGTAGCTTTCCTTTATACTTACCAGATCCTCTTCTGAGCTTTTTGACAAAGTTTGTTACCTCTACATCAGAGTCTTTACTAGATCCTTTATGAGTAGCTACTTCTTTTCCCTTCTGAGTGGTGTTGAACACTGCCTCTTTCCTTGAGGAAGCATCACCAATTGTTCTCATTTCATAGGCAGTTAGTGAGCTAAATAGCTCATCCATTGAAAAGATCTTCAGATTCTTGGCTTCTTCTATGGAAGACACTTTTGTATCATACTTAGGTGTAAGGGACCTAAGTACCTTCTTGACAAGGATCTCATCTGCAATATCTTCTCAAAGTCCTTTGATTGTATTTACAGATCAAATCTGTGATCAAATCTGTGAAGGTAGTCTACAATATTTTTATCATCCTTCATCATGATGCCTTCAAGTTGGCCCCTTAGTGCTTGCATCTTATCCTCTTTAACTTTTGCATCTCCTTCAAATAACCTCTGCATTTCATTCCAGGTGTCCTTGGCAGATGCACAATGCATGACCTTGACAAACTCATTATCAGACAACCTACTCAAAATAACATGTTTGGCCTTTGCATTGTTCTCATAATCCTTCTTGGAATCTGAAGCAGTGGGAGGAACACTAGGGACAACATACCCACTCTTGACAGACATCCACACATCAAAACCAAGGGAGGAAATATAGGTCTCCATTCTTCTGCTCCAAAAGGCATAGTTGGATCCATCAAACATGGGGGCTTTTGAGGAAGCAGACTCATTTCTTGCCATTGTGTTATGTCTAGAATCTACCCAAGGTTTATAAATAACCAGGAACCTAGGCTCTGATACCAATTGTTGAACACCAAACACCACTGAGAGGGGGGTGAATCAGTGGTTCCTAATCTTTTTTACTTTTAAATCAACTTCAGAATACCAGTTGCTATCTTAATAACTAAACAATCAAACAAGAAAAACAATTGAGGAAACCAAAAAGAACAATCACACAAATGCAACTCACAATAACAAATGTATAAGGAAAACCCAATATGGGAAAAACCTCAGTGATAAATGTTGTTGGAGGCTTTTTCTCCAATCCAACCTCATAAGTAAAACACTGAATTACAAATATTTAGGGCACCAACCCAAGGAGCACCAACCCCTAATAATTTAGGGCACCAACCCAAGGAGCACCAAACCCTGCACCAATCTCCAACCTGATAATGTATATTGAAATACAATTTAGATACAATTATGGCTTCTTGTTGCAAATGAATTCTACAACTCTTTGATCAAATAGATCTCTACCGATTAATAGTCTTCTCTTCTTTACTGGATCTCACACTGTCGGTTATGAGATCACTCTCTCTGATTCTTAGCCTCTCTTCTCTCTCTCTCTCTCACAGTCTCACAACTCACTGTGTCACACTTGGATGCTGCCTTGTCTCAATCAGGTTTGTTGAAGGATAAAGATGTAAATGTGGATCAATTTTCATCTTTTCTTAGATTACTTGTATTATGAAGAAAACACTCGATATCTATGGACAATTGAAAAGATCAAGTATGCAGAAACTCCAATGTTATTTTTTCTTATCTTTTAACTATTGACATCATATATGGGCGTTGTTTTGGGAGCTCTCTCATCAAGTTGTTTTCCAATGCTTCTAAGAACTTATTTGGAAAATTCGTACCTACCCATTTTGGTAGATTGATTCCTTCTACAAACATGCCATTTGTAGTTCTCCTCCTTGACAATAACTCTAAAAATAGAATTCCATAACTGCATACATCCCCTTCTATTGAAACCTTTCCACCCATTCCACACTCTACAACATAATTCAATAACTATTGATTCACAAACAATATAAAATATTCATAAAATTTTAAAAAAATAGCAATAATTTATATATGGAATAATGCAACGTTTTATACATACTACAATGTATCCAATAGATTCCCCTGGTGCATTTATAGATGTTAATGACTTTATTGAATTTCTTAATAGGAGTACAATAATGCCAAATGTTGATATATATTAGGTCATATCATCCCCTAAAAACACATTATGGGGTTTCACAGCATAGTTAATGACTTACACGAAGCAAAGATGATGTAGGCATTCCATGCCTTCTACTATCTTCCTTGCTATTCTTAATTGGTCCATCAAATTTAATCTACATTCATCTTCTCCTTCAAAAATAGCCATCTCCCAAAACTTCCATTTGACATTAATGGAAGAATTAATTGCTAAAATGTTGAAATATATTTGGAGATTTTGAGCCCTGTTGATTCTAGAGGAACATTTTCTATCAGCTTTTTGTGAGATAAGTCCACTAGCTCCAAAGTTTGACATCTCCCTAGACTAGTAGGCATTTTCCCTGACATTTGATTGTGATCAAGAAGAAGATATCTTATTTGTGGGAGACTACCAAGACTATTAAGAATTTTCCCCGAAAGGATGTTCTCACTCAATTATAATATCCTAAGCATTTTTGCCTAGCCAAAACTTTTTGGGATACTTTCATATGCATTGTTTTTTATTCAAAAAAATATTTCAAGATATGGAAGTTAACCAAGTGAAACAAAATATTTCTATTGAAATGATTGTGAGATAAGAGTAATGATGCTAGTATTGCGACGTTGCTAATGCTATTTGATATATTTCCCTGAATTTTATTAGATTCTAATTTTAAAAATTGGAGAGTTGTTTTGATAGTTCGCTAATAGAAGGAGGAAAATGCAAGTGAAATAATTTAAAGACAAGTCTAGTTATTCTAAAGAGGACCAATTAGCCAAGGCTGTTAGAATAGACAAACCATTGCTTTTGCTCACAAGATGACTGTCATATAAATCAATCCATTGAAGTTGGACCAATTTGCTGAATTCTAAGGGCACTACACCACTTAATTGGTTAATACATAATTTAAGTATTTCAAATTGAGTGCAATTAGATAGAGCTTTGGATTTCTTGGGTGAGTTGGTTTTCTCACAATTATAATACTTTCAATTGCAATATTTTTTTAATTTGCAAGGAAATATGGCCAGTTAATTGAATAATTAATAATGTGAAATATTAGAGAAGAGTGTCCTTGAAAAGGATAGTGGTAATCACTCTTATCAAGTAATTTCTATTTAGATAAGTACTTTGAGTTTGTTAAGCATATCTTATTCAATTCAACATAATTCCATCATACTATTTCTTTTCTCCCAAATCAAGGAAGCTTAGGAGGACACCTTTCTTAAAGGTGGGTTTAAGCTTGTTAGTTGGTTTTCTATTAAATAAAGGTTTATAACAATATTGAGCTTGACTTATCGAAACTCTATTCTCCAAACTCTCTCCAAATTCCTATTAATATATTAAAAAGCTAAGAAACCACATGTGCAATGATAAAAATATTTTACCTCCTTACCACTTTTCATCACAAAGTCCACCATGGTAATTTTGTCTTTTCAGTTTATTGTTATGCTTAGAATAATTAGCAAGCCCGATTATATCTTTCTACTTGTAATTGGGAGACCTCAAACCAAAGTAGTCATCAACATTGTTTTCTTTTGTGCAATGATTGTTGCTCAAATAGTTCTCAATTGACATTGTGGTCCAAACAGTTATTATTGGGATGATTTGTCTTCTCATTTAGCCTAATGATGGATCACAAAGTGTGATCCGAAATGTTGTTTTAAAAATCTTACACAATCAAGTCCAGAAGCTCTTTCCTTAATATGATTTGTCTTTTCAAATGATCAAGTTTACATTATCAAATATGTTGATTAGATTTATATGATTCATTTTATCTAAGTTAAAGTTGTGTAGTCATAGATTTGTATGACATATAAAAACATGACAAACATTCATTTGAAAAATGAGAGTGTGATGTTAATGTTTATAAAAATTAATAAATAATTAATAATAATTTATTAAGTTTAATGAAATTGTAAATCAATATATGAATGGGTGTTAGAATTGAAGAATATGTATTGTCAAGTTCATCACAAACAAGTGTTACATTAGAGATAAATTAAATATCAATGAATTCCATTTTCTAAATTCTTATAATGGCCAATGTTGAATACCCATGTCATTTTCCATTTATCTTAGATTCACATGAGAGAATATATTGAAACATGTCATTCGTTTTGAAAAATAAAAGTGCTTGAATTTTGTAGTTGTAGAAGTCAAATTTCAAAAATATGTGTTCACTTTTAAGAAGAATAGTTAGTAATTATCTACTAAGGTAAGTGGTGTTGAATATCAATGTAGAAATGAATGGTGGAATTGAAAAATATGTACTATCAAGTCTAATTCATAAAAAAAGAAGAATAGTAAGTAATTAAATACTAAGCTTAGTGGCATTGAATACCAATATAGAAATGAGTGGTGAAATTGAAAAATATATACTATAAAGTCTAGTCCATAAAAAAAAAAAGTGCTCCATTATAGAGTATTTAAATATCAAACCAAGTTGTATTTGTAAATTTTAATAATGGTTAAAGTTGAATACCCATTTTGGCATATTTGAAGCACAAAAAATTAATTAATTTAAAATAAGGGATTTCTAAATGGATGATGCAGTAGTAAATTTGAAGATAAATATAATCCCCAAAAGAATGGTAGAACTAGATTGATTATTTAATTTTGATCACCTTGGTAGATAGAAGAACAGTGTTAACTCTAAAGGAGTCCACAATATTCTCTTTATGACATGGGAGATGAAACAACACAAAAGAAAAATTATCAACCATAAACTTAAAATAATTCAAATAATTCATGATGATGGATGTAGCCAAATCCATGATCAAATATAATTAAGTTTAAAATAATTCAAACAATGAGAATATGTTTATGGTTGGTAATTTATGATGATGCAGGTAGTCAAATCAGTGTTCTAACATCATAGTGACAATTGGACCTGATCCAATTATCCCATCATCCTATCACTTTTAAGTTATATGCATTTTTCTTCCCACTACACCATTGAAAAACCACAAATCCCATGGATTTGATTGAAAGGAAAAAAGCCATATTCTTCATCATTCTTCTTGGCATGCATTGTACTAATATTGACTGACTTGAAAGCTAGCATGCCATCTATCTATTTACAAAGATTGATTGTATATAAATAAAGACTAAAATAAATATTACAAAGTGCCTTTATTAGTTCAACCGGCCCACACCTACATTACTTTTATTATTAATTATTAAAAGTTGTTGGGAAAGTCTTAAATTAGTGTGAAAGTCTTTTATTCAATTTCACACAAGAACTTTCGTTAATATGTTTGTACAAACATTCAAAGAAATCCAATTTAAATTTGGTGGAAATGTCTTTTTCATTATTCAAAGATATATTTTAGTGATGAAATGGATGACATTTTAAATCATATTATGTCAAAATTATAATGTAGAGCTTAAACTTGCACAAATTTTTTCACTTTTCTAATATAAAAGATAATATCCAAATGATTGTACACACCAACTTCTAAATCATATTACATTAAAGTTTGAATGTAGAGCCTCAAATTCTAAAAAAAATCTTAATTTTCCACTATAAATCAACATTTAAATCATATTACATCAATATTTTAGTACATATCTTTAAATTAAAAAAAAACATAATTTCAAATTGTATTACATTAAAATTTAAAAAAGAACCTCAAATTCTTAAAAAAGTCTCAAAAATTTAATCCGAAAAAGATCTAAATCAAAATATCATGTACTATTTCTTGAAGAAAAGTGAAAGCAAGACATGTAAACTAAATTTTTTTAGACTAACCTCCATTTTCATGTTCACATTTGTTATAATATTACTTTAAAAATGATTTAGACAATGTTTCTTTAATTATTCTTAAACATTTAAATTTGAATAGTGATAGTACATAGATACCTGACTTGTAAATACATAGGCTTGATTGATTTTAATTACCACGACTACCCATCATTTTGCCTCTCTTCAATGGAAGTTTGTTTAGCATTTTTAAATATATAGTGAGTTAATTTAATAATGAAGAATGTTTTATTATAAATTAATTTTTTTGGTTTATTCAAATAATTAATAATTAAATATGTATTAATTTATTTTAATAAATTATAAAATAACATTTTCTTTATTCTTTTAATTTTGATTTTAAGTCTTGAATTTTTGTCTATTTTAAAATCTAGATCTATAGCTTGGAAATTGAATTGGAATGACCGTTAATGGAATAAAACATCAGTCTATGAATACTTTATTTTAATTTATTTTAATTTGATTAATGTTGCTTTTTTAATCAAAAACAATTTTATTCTAATAGATGATGGAGTTTTATGCGCAAGAGCCGTTTGGTTGAGAACAAAGGAAACAATCTTTATTTTCCTAAGGGCCTCGTGGTACTTTTTTATTGCTACATTGGCATGTTAAACTTGGTCAAATGAACGTGGAAGTCAGAAAGAGCATTTGGATTTTTTCTTTTATATCTAATTGATTATTAGTTTAAGATTATATTATTTTTAATAATTAATCTTAATAAAATAACTATTAATAATTATAAAAGTGAAAAGAGGTATTTTTTGAATGATTAAATGAAAAATATTTAAATTTATGATTAAAAATTATTAATTTATTTTGTATATATTAAAATGACTAAAAAATTATGATTTTCAAAATATATTTAAAATTAGAAATAATTTTTAATGCATTTTTTATATTTAATTCAATTTAAATAGTGTGACTCAAATTTCTGTTATTGAATTTATTATCTATATTTTGAGAAATAAATAAATTATTAAAATTTATATATTTATATAAAAAAATCAATTTATTTACAATATTATAAATGATAAAAAATTTTTTTTTTTTTTAAAGTAGACATTCCTTTTTTGAATATAAAGAAAACCCAAAAAAACCTAAAAAATTCATCATTCCTAAAAATTTGCTCCTACAATACCAATTTTTTTAAACCAATCATAGTGTAGATAAATAAGTTCTACAATATATTAAGTTTAAATATACAAATCTCAACTTTATAAAAATCAAGATTTTTAAAAAAACAAAAATAACAATCACTTTTGATTGGTGAAAACAATTGATTAATTGGAATTAGTGAATACTAATAACAAGTGCTACAACAATCTAAAATAGGTTGAAAGGCTCTGCAATTGCTCTCCCTTCCCGATTGATTGTTTTGAATTTGCACATGGAATCTGCCTTGGAGGGGGGCCCTGACCCCCCTCCTGCTCCTCTTATTCCCCTCGATTCCAAGGTTTCTCCTAAGGCATTGTCAGAGGTCCCTACTCTACCTCATGTATTACACGTCGGGTCTTCAGTTGACATTCAACTTACTCCATCATCTTCTGAAAAGGTGGAGGCGAGTGCTTCCCATAGCCATGTGTTGACTACAGAGATCAATGGTATATCCTCTAGGGGTATTGGGAATCTAGAGCAAGTGGTTCCAAAAGAGAGTCTACATCCCAAGGGGTGGAAATTTATGCTTATGGGTGGTAATTCTACTCACGCCCCCACGGAAGTACCCCTAGCTTACTTGCATTTGGAGGAAGTAACTGCCATTGTGCTTTCAGACTTGGTGATGGATCGTATTGTGTCTTTGATGAATCTTACCCTTTGGTGATGGATTGCATTGTGATTTGGTGATGGAAACTAAATGAGAGTGTCATCACTAGTGCAATGCCAAGTGGACTCTTCCTCTTTAAATTTACAGTGGAGGACGACCTTATTGTTGTCCTCTATGTAGAAGCATGGATATATGGCAAGCATCATCTCTCCATTCATAAATCGAAACCCGATTTTGACCCTTTAGCAAACCTTCACAACATTGCTCTTATTTGATTGCGACTCCCAGGCTTGCCGTTAGAATTTTGGAATGAACAAATCTTCAAGTTGATAGGTAACTCTTTTGGGCATTTTGTTACTACTGATGAAGTGACAAAGGCTAAATCTAGGTTAGCCTTTTCTCACTTCTATGTTAATGTTGATATCAACAAAGTCCTCTCTAATTATATATCCCTACAATCCAAGTTTGAGAGTTGGACTCAAGCAATTGTGTATGTGAATGTGACGTTGTTCTACCAAAAGTGTTCTACGGTAAGGCACATTATTTCATATTGTAAGGCTTCTCCAAAAAAGCCTTTGAAATTGAAGGAGAAGTGCATCTTAGAGGATGTTGTTTGGCTTGATTCTAGGGTTTTTGTTGGGATGATCTTAAAGGGGTCTAGTTTCCCTCTTGGTGGCCAAGGGTTGCAAGCCATGAGTGAGAATCCTAAGATGGTTTCCCCTGAGGAAGGTGTTGTGGTGGCCTGAAAGGAAGTCCTAAATGAGAGCCGAGAGGACGAAATTATTAAGGATTCACCTTTCACTAACGATATTCTTAAAATTATGGAGACCCCTACAAATATTGTTAGTCCTATGGTGAAAACTCCTACTAAGGATGTTAATCCTTTGGAGAAGAATTTCTTGTAGCCCAGGCCTACCAATAAGACTCTTGAGGATGACGAAATCACCATTGATGGTTTTGATGTTTCGCTCTCTCCCATTGCACTTGTATCTTCAAGTGAGGCTTCTACTTTTCCCTTAGTTGCTTCCTTGGAAGTCCCAAGGAAATAACTTTCTCTTGGTGCTTCATCAAATGGCCTGAGGTCGTCGGGTAACATCTCAACTACTCAGGAAAAAGAGGAGGGTTGGAGGACCCAATGAGGGAAAACTAGTAATAAGAAGATTGGTGTTGGAGGGGAAGCTAAAGATGGTAGACCTTCTTAGAGATTGATAAGGTGAAGGGACATTATAAGGGAAATTGCTAATGGTCAGCAATGTACGTTGGAATCAGCTACCAAACATAGGAAACAAGGTTCCTATCTTGGAAAATGAGGGGCTTGAACAACCCTAAAAAACAATATGCTTTAAGAAATTGTATCCTTGAAAAGAACGTTGACATTTTTCTACTTCAGGAAGTGAAAATGATAGCTGTGGTATTTCAAAAGGTGGCTGATTATATTTGGCCAAGTTTATATTTCTTAATTAGTGAGGCTTCTAGGGCCTCAAGAGGGATTGTCTCCATATAAGGTTAAAGGAAACTTCTTGGGAAGTAGTGCTCGTAGTCTATGTATAATGTTCGACATACCTAAAGTTTCTCAGTGTTTAGTGAATATTTATGCTTCCAACACCTTTCAAGGTAGATTGGTTCTTTGGGAAGATGGTTGGAATAAGATCCTTATGGCCCCAGATGGTGTTTGGATGTTTGCTGGGAACTTTAATACCCCCTATTCCCTTCAGAGACGTCAGGAGGGTTGGTCAATTACTCTGATAGTATGTTGGATTTGGTTGATTTCATCAGTAGGACATGTCTTCTAGACATTTACTTGTCCGATCAGATGTTTACTTGGCCTAGCCATAGGAAAGGGGATATTATCATTTAGGTACACCTAGATAGATTCTTGGTCTCAAAAAATTGGGAGTTGTGTTTTAACTCTTCCCTCAAGGCCCTTCCTTGTATAGTCTCTGATCATAATCCTCTCCTTCTGGACTTGGTGGACAATGCTGGTAAGGGATTATTTTCTTTTCACCTCAAAATTATGCGGAGCAAACACCTAAACTTTCAGACCTATATTTAAAATTGGTGGAATACCCCTGTGCAAGGCTTAGCTATGTTTAGGGTAGCTGAGAAACTTGACATTATTAAACTAAAGGTAAAAGGCTGAAATAAATTTACCTTTGGGGACATTTTTGTTAAGAAAAAGGTGATTGATTCCAAATTGGCTGCTATTAAATCTCAAATTGTCAATGGGGATAGGTCAGAGACTACACATAAGGAGGAGGAGAGCTTGAGGATGGAGTGGAAAGAGAACATGAAGAGAGAGGAAATCTTCTAGAAACAAAAAAATAGGGTCCAATGGCTGAAAGAGGGAGATAAGAACTCTACTTCTGGCATAAGACATTGGAAGATGAACTCGATTCATTCATTTGTGGATGAAGATAGCAAGAATTTTACTAATAATATCATGTTAGGGGAAATAGTTACTAGATATTTCTTTAATATTTGTAAAGAGGAAAGCCCTTTTATCCCTCCTAACTTGGAATATAATCTATTAGTCTACATTCTTGGGTCCCTCACTTTAGCTAACAATGCATAGTTGATGACCCTATTTTGGGTGGAAGAGGTTAAGGCTACTATCTTTTCCGTGGTTGCTTACAAATCCATAAGCTCGGATGGCTTCAACCCAAATTTTTTTGAGGAGTTCTAGGAGATTGTGGGTTATGACATAATGATGGCTACACGAGACTTTTTTTGTACTAGTAAGATTCTGAAATAATTGAACAATTCTTTGATTGCTTTAGTTCCTAAAGTCACTGAGACAAAGTGCCTTTTAGATTTTAAACCTATTAGTCTCTATAACACTTTGTAGAGGATATTTTCTAGGATTCTAGCTCCAGACACAGAAAATTGTCCCGAGTCTTCGACGACACTTTTCACTCACCTTTTTTGTCTAAATTGATTAAATAATAATAATTTTTAATTATTAAATTATTGTTCTTCTAAACCATTAATTAAATATTCTTTATTATTTAATTAATATTCATCATTATCTCTTTCTAATCAATTAATCTTGATCTTAATCAACTAATCCTAACTATTCCTCTTTGATTAAATAATTAATTTAATTATTTAATCCCTTTATTCTAAGCTAATTATTCTTCCATGATTAAATAATTATTTTAATTATATAATTCCCTCCAAATTATTCTAATTAAATAAATTTTTAATTTATTTAATTACCATGTGTGGGTGAAATAAATCAATTTTATTTATTTATTTATGACCCCACTCAGCTCTTCCACTTTCTAATTTTTATTTCCAATTATCTCTTCCACTTTCTAATTTTAATCTCCCTTATCTCTTTCTTGAACATAAAGTACCACTCAAAGGGGGGTGAATCAATGGTTCCTAATCTTTTTGACTTTTAAAGCAACATCAGAATACGGGTTGTTATCTTAAGCACTAAACAATCAAACCAGAAAAGAAAATGAGGAAAACAAAAAGAATAATCACACAAATGCAACTCATAACACCAGATGTATGAGGAAAACCCAATCTAGGAAAAACCTCGGTGAGAAATGCTACTGGAGGCTTCCGCTCCAATCTAGCCTGACAAGTAAACAACTGAATTAAAAAGATTTAGGGCACCAACCCAAGGAGCATCAACCCCTGCACCAAGCTCTAACTTGGTGATATATATTGAAATACAATTTAGATACAATTATGGCTTCTTGTTGCAAATAGATTCTGCAACTCTTTGATCAAATAGATATCTGCCAATTAACAATCTTCTCTTCTTTACTGGATCTCACACTCCCAGTTATGAGATCACTCTCTCTGATTCTTGGCCTCTCTTCTCTCTCTCTCTCTCAGTCTCACAACTCACTATGTCACACTTGGATGTTGCCTTTCTCAATCACTCCTCATTGGTTTTCTCAACTGTTAGACCTACAATAGTTATACCGATACTCAATCACTGCCGGTTAAACCCTCTCATTAGTTTGCTTGTTGACTTACTCTGCAAATTTCTTAGAATAAATTCTAAGGAAGATGATTCTTCTCTGCACTCAAGCTCTCTTCACTCTTCTTTTTCTCTTCAAGCATGAAATTTTTTTTTGGTTTCGATCTCATATATTTATATTCATGGATTCCCACCAAGAATGTATTCAAACACTTTCGTGTTAGGTTTTCCTTTTCCAGCTCAATCGAAATCCTCTTTTTATTCATTTTTCTTTTCAAGGATATGATCTTTATGACAATGAGTAATCACCAGCCAAACTTCGCATTCCAATGTGTGTTTTCTAAATTTTGAGGTCCGCACCATGCTTTTCTGCTTTTCTCTGTCACTCGCCATTAATGGCTTTGTTGCTTCCTTCACCTAATAGGTAAGAACATGAAATCTTCTTGCTAGATCAGTGTGATTTCTTTTCCAGCTTGCCTTCCTCGAGCCGCAATCTTTTGGCATCCTCTGTGACTTGCGACTTCCTCATAAAAGCCGACCTACCTACAGATTTGTTACCTCGATGCACACTCCATCGACTTGTGCAATACCTCCACCTAACATCTAGCTGTCATGCTTCTCGACATCCACCTTTGCTTGGCTTCCTATGTCAGTTTGACATTCTTTGTTGTCCAAGGCTGACTACCGATTTAGCTTATCTTACCGGTATGACCATCAACCATCCTTTCTATTTTGTTCAGCAGTTGTTGTGCCTTCATAACACACAAACAACCTTCACCCTGGTTTATGCCTTACATGTAAGCCTTCTTCATAGATAGATGACACAATTCATAATTATTGGTAGCCTTTCTTCTGTCTGCACACTCTCATGTGTATTGCCATCATACTGGTCACCTTGCCAAACTGGTTGACATCAATGACAACTTAATGCCAAATTGCCAACACTCTCCCCCTTTGGCATTGATGTCAACTTACTACGGGACACTTCATACGGTACATTTAATTTCTCCCCCTTTAACACAATGACAAAGGGTACTATACTCTCCCCCTTAGATCCATACCGAGCTCCCCATTAGACTGCTATGAACTCCCCTTGAACCATATAAATCCTTCCTTGCTCAGGTGCATAAGGCAGATGATGCAACTCCTAACTTGTGTCAAAGGTATTCAAAGGTACTTACCAATAATGTTTTAATGAAAATTTTTGCTACTTGTTCTCCAATAGGAACATAATCCATCCTTACTTCTTGTCCTTCAACCTTCTCTCTGAGAAAATGATACTTGATAGCAATGTGCTTTGTTTTGGAATGCATCACCAGATTCTTTTCTATGTTGATTATACTTGAATTATACAAACTAATGAGTATAGGATCAGTGATTTCCACCTTTATGTCTTTGAGGGTCTTCTTCATCCAAATCACCTGAGAGCAACATGTAGCAGCAATAATGTATTCTGATTCACCAGTTGTTAGAGAGACCGAGTCCTGCTTCTTGCTATGCCATTAGACCAACCGATCACCTAAGAAGAATGCACCACCACTTGTGCTCTTCCGATCATCAATGCGACTTGCCGAATCAGAATCAGTGTATGCTTCCAAGATGAATTCCCCTTGCTTAGGGTACCATAATCCATAACTGATTGTTCCTTGTAGGTACCTAAAGATTCTGCTTACAACATTCATATGTGACTGCTTAGGTGCAACTTAGAATTTGGCCACCATGCAAACTACCTATACTATATCCAGTCTTGAAGTAGTTAGATACAATAGACTGTCAATCATGGATCTATAAAAAGATCGACCCACCACCAGTGATTCATCATTCTTTCTTAATTTCCTTCCGATCACCATGGGGTACTTACCGGTTGACAATCTTCTGGTTGAAATTTATTCAACATTTCCTTTGCATACTTGATTTATGAGATAAACGTTCCCTTATCTTACTGTAATATCTGCAAACCAAGGAAGTATGTTAATTCACCAAGCATTGACATCTCAAATTCTGACTGCATTTGATCAGTAAAATCTTTGCAGAGGGTGTCCTTATTGCCTCCAAAGATAATGTCATCTACATACACAATCACAATAATCATGTGGTTTCCATATTTCTTTATGTACAAATTGCTATCAGCACTCCCCTTTTTGAATTCCTACTCCTTCAGATACTGATCTAACCTTGAATACCATGCTCTAGGGGCTTGCTTTAGACAATACAGGGCTTTGTTCAACCAACTCATAAATGTTTCATCATCATGCAACAGAAACCCTTCCGGTTGCTCCATGTATACTTCTTTTAAATTTCCATTTAGGAAGGCAGATTTTATATCCATTTGATATACTTTATAACCCTTGTAGGTAGAGAAGGCTAGAAACATTCTAATTGCTTCTAATCTAGCTACCGATGCAAATGTTTCTTCAAAGTCAATTCCCTCTACTTGAGAGTATCCTCTGCACACTAGTCTAGCTTTATGCCTAACAATTTTACCCTCTTCATTTATTTTATTCCAGTAGACCCATTTAGTGCCAATGATGTTCTTGTCTTCCGGTCTAGGGACTAATTCCCAAGTCTTGTTCTTCTCAATCTGTTGCAGTACTTCTTCCATGAAGTGCATCCTTTCTTTTCTTTTGCTAGCTTCATTGAATATTTTAGGTTCTACTTCAGTCATGAGGCAGAAGTTGACTTGTTCATCACTCTGGGCAAGTCTTCTTCTAGTGTGCACACCATCACTCTTATTTCCCATAATTTTCTATTCTGGGTGATTCAACTAGATATATCGGTTGGGAGTCTTCTTGGATGCTTCTTTTGGTCCATTGTCTGACTAAGCTTCCTCACCTTCATCACTAGAATCGTCATATCGGTTAACCTGTGGTTGACTTCCTTTGTACATGTCCTCATCAACTTTTACATGCACACTCTCAATGACTCTTCTTAGTCTTTTGTTGTAGCATTTGTAGGCCTTGTTGTTAGATGAGTAACCAAGAAAGATTCCTTCATCACTCTTGGAGTCAAAACTACCTAGACCATCCATATCTGTTTTGATAAAACACTTCGTTGATTCAGATAACTAAGCAGTCGGCCTATAGAATGGTAGGGAGTTGGTTGTTACTTCCAAATACTTTGAAGTATCTGACTAATGACTTCCGTTCATACCACAACTCATAAGGTGTCATTCTACTACTTGTTCTTAATTGAAATTGGTTCAAAGTATATGCAATAGTATGAACAACTTCCTTAAAATATGTGTCTAGAAGATTGGCCTCATTTAACATGGTTTTGGCCATCTCCTTAACTATCCCATTCTTTCTTTCTAACACACCATTTTGCTGTGGTGTCCTAGAGGCTGAATATTGCCTTCTAATTCCATGTTTTTCACAATAATCTTCAAATTCTTTTGATGTGAACTCTCCGCCTCGGTCTGATTTTAGACATTTTAGCTTGCACCCACTTTCTTTCTCCACCATCTTCCTAAAGATGTTGAATTTGTCAAATGCTTGTGACTTGTCTTGTAGGAAGGTGACCCATGTCATTCTTGAGTAATCATCAATAAAAAGCATAAAATATCTTTCACGGACAAGTTCTCTTGTCCTAGTTGGACCACACAGATCTGTATGCATAATTTCAAGTGGTCTGGACGTGTTGTGCTCTTTTGTCCTACAACTCACCTTAGTTTTCTTTCCTTTCACACTTTCGTCACAAAATGTGCTTACCGATTTGATGATGGGTGGAATATTCCTAACACACCCCTTTCTGCTCACTACAACTAAGTTATCAAAGTTTATGTGGCCTAATCTTCGGTGCCACAACCAACTTTCATCAACCTTCCCTATCATGCATTGGGACTCATAGAATTCCTTCAGATTATAAACATTACCATTTGTTCTCTTTCCTTTTGCCACAACCTGACCAATACTATCTTTCTTTATCTAGCAACTGGTTGAGTCAAAGGTGAATTTGCAACCTTTGTCACACATCTAACTCACACTCAACATATTGTGCTTTAGGCCTTGCACATAATATACATCAGGTGCCCTGAAATTTCCATCAATACTTAAAGTACCTTTTCCCTTTATCTCAATGGATGAGTTATCTCTGAATATTACTGAACGACCATTCTAGTCTTCAAGTTTGATGAATTTCTTTTTATCACCAGTCATGTGGTTGGAGCAACCACTATCTACAACCCATAGATTTTTCCTTTCAACATGTAAGGCAATCTGCACTATCAGACTTGATTCTACCTTTTCCTTTTCTTTCTTAACCCATACCAGTTTGGTTTCCTTCTTCTTGTCAGCTGCTAATTTGTGCTCAGGTTCAACTACCAGTTCTTGATCAGGATTTGTCTTCCTCTGCTTGAACTTCTTGTTTTTACAAAACTTTTCTATATGTCCATACTCTTGACAGTTATAGCATTTCACATTTTCATTTGAGGATAAATCCTTAAAATTATTATAGGGCACCGGTTTATTCTACCTACATTAAAAAATCCTATGACCATATCCATTGCACTGATAATAAGCAACATTCATATCCCAGAGTGCATTAAAAGGAATTCTACTTTCATAACACATAGAGGGCTTATTGGTTAATCTATAGTCAACTATTCTTTGCCCAAATTTGTTACACTGGTAATAGTAACCATGAAAGTTTGAAACATACCATTTAGGTTGCCTTGGTCATGTAAAGGACTGCCTCACTGGGGGTCTTCTTTTCATTTTGTTGACTCTGGTTAATCTTTCATGGTCAATCCTTGCATTTCTCCTTGGATCTGGATGTTGGTACAAAGAATGTAGCCTCTAGTTCATTGCTTGTGTATACCAATTTGTGTGGTGATTTCCAACATCATCTGCATATGTCTTTTTACTGGTATACTTACCTACAGTGAATGTCTTCTTTTATTCACCTTCATTTGAAGAGGTGAACTTTATTTCTTTACCAGATGTGTCTTTGTCATTTGAACTTTGACCTTCTTCAAAGCCTAATCCATTGGTATCTTTGGATTGCTTTAGTTTGCTCAACATCTTATCTAAGGCTTCGATGTTGCCTTCATACTTGCTCCTTACTTTTATTTCTTCCTTAATTTCTTCAAGCTCCTTTCTGAGCTTCACTATTTCTGCTTCTAGATCTTGATGCTCCTTTTCCTTCTTCATCAGATTGGAGGATGTAACTCCAAATATTCTCTTAGTTTCTTCCAGCTACAGGTTCAAGTCAGATATGACTTGACTAGATTCATCCAGGGATTACTTCAAGAGACCTTGTTCATCTATTGCAGCATGCTTGACCTTCTTGAGTTCTCTTCTTGTTTTACTCAGTTCCTTAAGAGCACATATAAGCTCTCCTTCCAAATCCACTTCAGCGTGAAAATCCTCCTCTTCATCATCTTCACCGACCGGTTCATCATTTTCCATAAAGAGATTAAATTTTTTGTCATTCTTATGGTAGTCATCTTTTGATGCACTTTCTTCATCTATGGCATCATCTTCAATAGTATAGAGGCTAATCTGGTTCTGGTAGCCTCTCCTTCCTTGTCGGTAGACATTTCTTTCTTTATCTTTTCCAACAAATCTGCTAGGACCTCTTGACTCATCTCCATCGGTTTCATTATAAGGACATTTTGTAGCAAAGTGTCCAACTTTACCACAATTAAAACATTTCAGTGGTAGCTTTCCTTTATACTTACCAGATCCTCTTTTGAGCTTTCTAACAAAGTTTGTTACCTCTGCACCAGAGTCTTTACTAGATCCTTTATGAGTAGCTACTTCTTTTCCCTTCCGAGTGGTGTTGAACACTGCCTCTTTCCTTGAGGAAGCATCACCAATTGTTCTCATTTCATAGGCAATTAGTGAGATAAATAGCTCATCCATTGAAAAGATCTTTAGATTCTTGGCTTCTTCTATGGAAGACACTTTTGTATCATACTTAGGTGTAAGGGACCTAAGTACCTTCTTGACAAGGATCTCATCTGCAATATCTTCTCAAAGTCCTTTGATGGTATTTAAAGATCAAATCTGTGAAGGTAGTCTACAATATTTTTATCATCCTTCATCATGATGCTTTCAAGTTGGCCCCTTAGTGCTTGCATCTTATCCTCTTTAACTTTTGCATCTCCTTCAAATAACTTCTGCATTTTATTCTAGGTCTCCTTGGTAGATGCACAATGCATTACCTTGACAAACTCATTATCAGACAACCTGCTCAAAATAACATGTTTGGCCTTTGCATTGTTCTCATAATCCTTCTTGGAATCTAAAGCAGTGGGAGGAACACTAGGGACAACATACCCACTCTTGACAGACATCCACACATCAAAACCAAGGGAGGAAATATAGGTCTCCATTCTTCTGCTCCAAAAGGCAAAGTTGGATCCATCAAACATGGGGGCTTTTGAGGAAGCAGATTCATTTCTTGCCATTGTGTTATGTCTAGAATCTACCCAAGGTTTAAAAATAACAGGGAACCTAGGCTCTGATACCAATTGTTGAACACAAAACACCACTGAGAGGGGGGTGAATCAGTGGTTCCTAATCTTTTTTACTTTTAAAGAAACTTCAGAATACCAGTTGTTATCTTAAGAACTAAACAATCAAACCAAAAAAACAAATGAGGAAACCAAAAAGAACAATCACACAAATGCAACTCACAATAACAAATGTATGAGGAAAACCCAATATGGGAAAAACCTCAGTGACAAATGCTGTTGGAGGCTTTTTCTCCAATCCAACCTCATAAGTAAAAGATTGAATTACAAATATTTAGGGCACCAACCCAAGGAGCACCAACCCCTAGTAATTTAGGGCACCAACCCAAGTAGCACCAAACCCTGCACCAATCTCCAACTTGGTAATGTATATTGAAATACAATTTAGATACAATTATTGCTTCTTGTTGCAAATGAATTCTACAACTCTTTGATCAAATAGATCTCTGCCAATTAATATTCTTCTCTTCTTTACTGGATCTCACACTGTCAGTTATGAGATCAATCTCTCTGATTCTTAGCCTCTCTTCTCTCTCTCTCACACAATCTCAAAACTCACTGTGTCACACTTGGATGCTGCCTTGTCTCAATCAAGTTTATTGAAGGATAAAGATGTAAATGTGGATCAATTTTCATCTTTTCTTAGATTACTTGTATTATGAAGAAAAGACTCGATATCTATGGACAATTGAAAAGATCTAGTATGCAGAAACTCTGATGTTATTTTTTTTTATCTTTTAACTATTGACATCATATATGGGTGTTGTTTTGGGAGCTCTCTCATCAAGTTGTTTTCCAACGCTTCTTAGAATTTATTTGGAAAATTCGTACCTACCCATTTTGGTAGATTGATTCCTTCTACAAACATGCCATTTGTAGTTCTCCTCCTTGATAATAACCTTAAAAATAGAATTCCATAACTACATACATCCCCTTCTATTGAAACCTTTCCACCCATTCCACACTCTACAACATAATTCAATAACTATTGATTCACAAACAATATAAAATATTCATACAATTTTAAAAAAATAGAAATAATTTATATATGGAATAATGCAATGTTTTATACCTACTACAATGTATCCAATAGATTCGCCTGGTGCATTTATAGATGTTAATGACTTTATTGAATTTCTTAATAGGAGTACAATAATGCCAAATTTTGATATATATGAGGTCATATCATCCCCTAAAAACACATTATGGGGTTTCACATCATAGTTAATGACTTACACAAAGCAAAGATGATGTAGGCATTCCATGCCTTCTACTATCTTCTTTGCTATTCTTAATTGGTCTATCAAATTTAATCTACATTCATCTTCTCCTTCAAAACTAGCCATCTCCCAAAACTTCCATTTGACATTAATGGAAGAATTAATTGCTAAAATGTTGAAATATATTTGGAGATTTTGAGCCCTGTTGATTCTAGGGGGGCACATTTTCTATTAGCTTTTTGTGAGATAAGTTCACTAGCTCCAAAGTTTGACATCTCCCTAGACTAGTAGGCATTTTCCCTGACATTTGATTGTGATCAAGAAGAAGATATCTTATTTGTGGGAGACTACCAAGACTATTAAGAATTTTCCCCAAAAGGATGTTCTCACTCAATTATAATATCCTAAGCATTTTTGCCTAGCCTAAACTTTTTGGGATACTTTCATATGCATTGTTTTTATTCAAAAAAATATTTCAATATATGGAAGTTAATCAAGTGAAGACGGAATATTTCTATTGAAATGATTGTGAGATAAGAGTAATGATGCTAGCATTGTGATGTTGCTAATGCTATTTGATATATTTCCCTCAATTTTATTAGATTCTAATTTTAAAAATTGGAGAGTTGTTTTGATAGTTCGCTAATAGAAGGAGGAAAATGCAAGTGAAATAATTTAAAGACAAGTGTAGTTATTCTAAAGAGGACCAATTAGCCAAGGTTGTTAGAATAGACAAACCATTGCTTTTTCTCACAAGATGACTGTCATATAAATTAATCCATTGGAGTTGGAACAATTTGCTGAATTCTAAGGGCACTACACTATTTAATTGGTTAATACATAATTTAAGTATTTCAAATTGAGTGCAATTAGATAGAGCTTTGGATATCTTGGGTGAGTTGGTTTTCCCACAATTATAATACTTTCAATTGCAATATTTTTTTAATTTGCAAGGAAATATGGCCAATTAATTGAATAATTAATAATGTGAAATATTAGAGAAGAGTGTCCTTGAAAAGGATAGTGGTAATCACTCTTATCAAGTAATTTCTATTTAGATAAGTACTTCGAGTTTATTAAGCATATCTTATTCAATTCAACATAATTCCATCATACTGTTTCTTTTCTTCCAAATCAAGGAAGCTTAGGAGGACACCTTTCTTAAAGGTGGGTTTAAGCTTGTTAGTTGGTTTTCTATTAAATAAAGGTTTATAAAAATGTTGAGCTCGACTTATCAAAACTCTATTCTCCAAACTCTCTCCAAATTCCTATTAATATATTAAAAAGCTAGGAAACCACATGTGCAATGATAAAAATATTTTACCTCCTTACCACTTTTCATCACAAAGTCCACCATGGTAATTTTGTATTTTCAGTTTATTGTTATGCTTAGAATAATTAGCAAGCCTGATTATATCTTTCTACTTGTAATTGGGAGACCTCAAACCAAAGTAGTCATCAACATTGTTTTCTTTTGTACAATGATTGTTGCTTAAATAGTTCTCAATTGGCATTGTGGTCCAAATAGTTATAATTGGGATGATTTGTCTTCTCATTTATCCTAATGATGGATCACAAAGTGTGATCCGAAATGTTGTTTTAAAAATCTTACACAATCAAGTCCAGA
The DNA here is from genome assembly GCF_030272615.1 of Cryptomeria japonica. NCBI lineage: Eukaryota > Viridiplantae > Streptophyta > Pinopsida > Cupressales > Cupressaceae > Cryptomeria > Cryptomeria japonica. Next base: position 253,883,726 of record NC_081408.1, read on the forward strand.
ATCTCTTTCCTTAATATGATTTGTCTTTTCAAATGATCAAGTTTACATTATCAAATATATTGATTAGATTTATATGATTCATTTTATCTAAGTTAAAGTTGTGTAGTCATAGATTTGTATGACATATAAAAACATGACAAACATTCATTTGAAAAATGAGAGTGTGATGTTAAAGTTTATAAAAATTAATAAATAAATTATTTGTAAGAAGAATAATTAATAATAATTTGTTAAGTTTAATGAAATTGAATATCAATATATGAATGGGTGTTAGAATTGATGAATATGTATTGTCAAGTTCATCACAAACAAGTGTTACATTAGAGATAATTTAAATATCAATGAATTCCATTTTCTAAATTCTTATAATGGCCAATGTTGAATACCCATGTCATTTTCCATTTATCTTAGATTCGTATGAGAGAATATATTGAAACATGTCATTCGTTTTGAAAAATAAGAGTGCTTGAATTTTGTAGTTGTAGAAGTCAGATTCCAAAAATATGTGTTCACTTTTAAGAAGAATAGTTAGTAATTATCTACCAAGGTAAGTGGCACTGAATATCAATGTAGAAATGAATGGTGGAATTGAAAAATATGTACTATCAAGTCTAATCCATAAAAAAAGAAGAATAGTAAGTAATTATCTACTAAGCTTAGTGGCAATTGAATACCAATATAGAAATGAGTGGTGAAATTGAAAAATATATAATATAAAGTCTAGTCCATAAAAAAAATAAGTGCTCCATTATAGAGTATTTAAATATCAAACCAAGTAGTATTTCCAAATTTTAATAATGGTTAAAGTTGAATACCCATTTTGGCATATTTGAAGCACAAAAAATTAATTAATTTAAAATAAGGGATTTCTAAATGGATGATGCAGTAGTAAATTTGAAGATAAATATAATCCCCAAAAGAATGGTAGAACTAGAGTGATTATTTAATTTTGATCACCTTGGTAGATAGAAGAACAGTGTTAACTCTAAAGGAGTCCATAATATTCTCTTTATGACATGGGAGATGAAATAACATAAAAGAAAAATTATCAATCATAAACTTAAAATAATTCAAATAATTCATGATGATGGATGTAGCGAAATCCATGATCAAATATAATTAAGTTTAAAATAATTCAAACAATGAGAATATGTTTATGGTTGGTAATTTATGATGATGCAGGTAGTCAAATCAATGTTCTAACATCATAGTGACAATTGGACCCGATCCAATTATCCTATCACTTTTAAGTTATATGCATTTTTCTTCCCACTACACCATTGAAAAACCACAAAGCCCATGGATTTGATTTAAAGGAAAAAAGCCATATTCTTCATCATTCTTCTTGACATGCATTGTACTAATATTGACTGACTTGAAAGCTAGCATGCCATCTATCTATTTACAAAGATTGATTGTATATAAATAAAGACTAAAATAAATATTACAAAGTACCTTTATTAGTTCAACCGGCCCACACCTACATTACTTTTATTATTAATTATTAAAAGTTGTTGGGAAAGTCTTAAATTAGTGTGAAAGTCTTTTATTCAATTTCACACAAGAACTTTCGTTAATATGTTTGTACAAACATTCAAAGAAATCCGATTTAAATTTAGTGGAAATGTCTTTTACATTATTCAAAGATATATTTTAGTGATGACATGGATGACATTTTAAATCATATTATGTCAAAATAATAATGTAGAGCTTAAACTTGCACAAATTTTTTCACTTTTCTAATATAAAAGATAATATCCAAATGATTGTACACACTAACTTCTAAATCATATTACATTAAAGTTTGAATGTAGAGCCACAAATTCTTAAAAAAATCTTAATTTTCCACTATAAATCAACATTTAAATCATATTACATCAATATTTTAGTACATATCTTTAAATTAAAAAAAAATTTAATTTCAAATTGTATTACATTAAAATTTAAAAAAAACCTCAAATTCTTAAGAAAGTCTCAAAAATTTAATCCGAAAAAGATCTAAATCAAAATATCATGTACTATTTCTTGAAGAAAAGTGAAAGCAAGACATGTAAACTAAATTTTTTTAGACTGACCTCCATTTTCATGTTCACATTTGTTATAATATTACTTTAAAAATGATGTAGACAATGTTTCTTTAATTATTCTTAAATATTTAAATTTGAATAGTGATAGTACATAGATAGCTGACCTGTAAATACATAGGCTTGATTGATTTTAATTACCACGACTACCCATCATTTTGCCTCTCTTCAATGGAAGTTTGTTTAGCATTTTTAAATATATAGTGAGTTAATTTAATAATGAAGAATGTTTTATTATAAATTAATTTTTTTGGTTTATTCAAATAATTAATAATTAAATATGTATTAATTTATTTTAATAAATTATAAAATAACATTTTTTTTATTCTTTTAATTTCGATTTTAAGTCTTGAATTTTTGTCTATTTTAAAATCTAGATCTATAGCTTGGAAATTGAATTGGAATGACCGTTAATGGAATAAAACATCAGTTTATGAATACTTTATTTTTAATTTATTTTAATTTGATTAATGTTGCTTTTTTAATCAAATACAATTTTATTTTAATGGATGATGGAGTTTTATGTGCAAGAGCCGTTTGGTTGAGAACAAAGGAAACAATCTTTATTTTCCTAAGGGCCTTGTGGCACTTTTTTATTGCTACATTGGCATGTTAAACTTGGTCAAATGAACGTGGAAGTCAGAAAGAGCATTTGAATTTTTTCTTTTATATCTAATTGATTATTAGTTTAAGATTATATTATTTTTAATAATTAATCTTAATAAAATAACTATTAATAATTATAAAAGTGAAAAGAGGTATTTTTTGAATGATTAAATGAAAAATATTTAAATTTATGATTAACAATTATTAATTTATTTTGTATATATTAAAATGACTAAAAAATTATGACTTTCAAAAAATATTTAAAATTAGAAATAATTTTTAATGCATTTTTTATATTTAATGTAATTTAAATAGTGTGACTCAAATCTCTGTAATTGAATTTATTATCTATATTTTGAGAAATAGAAAAATTATTAAAATTTATATATCTATATAAAAAAATCACTTTATTTAAAATATTATAAATGATAAAAAAATAATAATTTTTTTAAAATAGACATTCCTTTTTTGAATATAAAGAAAATCCAAAAAAACCTAAAAAATCCATCATTCCTAAAAATTTGCTCCTACAATACCAATTTTTTAAAACCAATCATAGTTTAGATAAATAAGTTCTACAATATATTAAGTTTAAATATACAAATCTCAACTTTATAAAAATCAAGTTTTTTAAAAAAACAAAAATAATAATCACTTTTGATTGGTGAAAACAATTGATTAATTGGAATTAGTGAATATTAATAACAAGTGCTACAACAATCTAAAATAGGCTGAAAGGCTCCGCAATTGCTCCCCCTTCCCGATTGATTGTTTTGAATTTTCTCATGGAATCTGCCTTGGAGGGGGGCCCTGACACCCCTCCTGCTCCTCTTATTCCCCCTGATTCCAAGGTTTTTCCTAAGGCGTTGTCAGAGGTCCCTACTCTAGCTCATGTATTACTTGTCGGGTCTTCAGTTGACATTCAACTTACTCCATCATCTTTTGAAAAGGTGGAGGCGAGTGCTTCCCATAGCCATGTGTTGACTATAGAGATCAGTGGTATACCCTCTAGGGGTATTGGGAATCTAGAGCAAGTGGTTCCAAAAGAGAGTCTACATCCCAAGGGGTGGAAATTTATGCTTGTGGGTGGTAATTCTACTCATGCCCCCACAAAAGTACCCCCTACTTACTTGCATTCGGAGGAAGTAACTGCCATTGTGCTTTCGGATTTGGTGATGGATCGTATTGTGTCTTCCAGGAATCCTACCCTTTGGTGATGGATCGTATTGTGATTTGGTGATGGAAACTAAATGAGTGTGTCATCATTAGTGCAATGCTGAGTGGACTCTTCCTCTTTAAATTTACAGTGGAGGATGACCTTATTGTTGTCCTCTATGTAGAACCATGGATATATGACAAGCATCATCTCTCCATTCATAAATGGAAACCTGATTTTGACCCTTTAGCAAAACCTCACAAGACTGCTTCTATTTGTTTGCGACTCCCAGGCTTGCCGTTAGAATTTTACAATGAACAAATCTTCAAGTTGATAGGTAACTCTTTTGGGCATTTTGTTACTACTGATGAAGTGACAAAGGCTAAATCTAGGTTAGCCTTTTCTCACTTCTATGTTAATGTTGATATCAACAAAGTCCTCTCTAATTATATATCTCTACAATCCAAGTTTGAGAGTTGGACTCAAGTAATTGTGTATGTGAATGTGATGTTGTTCTACCAAAAGTGTTCTAAGGTAAGGCACATTATTTCAGATTGTAAGGCTCCTCCCAAAAAGCCTTTAAAGTTGAAGGAGAAGTGCATCTTAGAGGATGTTGTTTGGCTTGATTCTAGGGTTTTTGTTGGGAAGATCTTAAAGGGGTCTAGTTGCCCTCTTGGTGGGCAAGGGTTGCAAGCCATGAGTGAGACTCCTAAGATGGTTTCCCCTGAGGAAGGTGTTGTGGTGGCCCGAAAGGAAGTCCTAAATGAAAGTCGAGAGGAGGAAATTATTAAGGATTCACCTTTCACTGACGATATTCTTAAAATTATGGAGACCCCTACAAATATTGTTAATCCTATGGTGGAAATTCCTACTAAGGATGTTAATCCTTTGGAGAAGAATTTCTTGTAGCCTAGGCCTACCAATAAGACTTTTGAGGATGACAAAATCCCCATTGATGGTTTTGATGTTTTGCCCTCTCCCATTGCACTTGTATCTTCAAGTGAGGCTTCTACTTTTCCCTTAGTTGCTTCCTTGGAAGTCCCAAGGAAATAACTTTCTCTTGGTGCTTCATCAAATGGCCTGAGGTCGTCAGGTAACATCTCAACTACTCAGGAAAAAGAGGAGGGTTGGAGGACCCAATGAGGGAAAACTAGTAATAAGAAGATTGGTGTTGGAGGGGAAGCTAAAGATGGTAGACCTTCTTAGAGATTAATATGGCAAAGGGACATTATAAGGGAAATTGCTAATGGTCAGCAATGTACCTTGGAATCAGCTACCAAAATTAGGAAACAAGGTTCCTATCTTGGAAAATGAGGGGCCTGAACAACCCTAAAAAACAATATGCTTTAAGAAAGTGTATCCTTGAAAAGAAGGTCGACATTTTTCTACTTCAGGAAGTGAAAATGATAGCTGTGGTCTTTCAAAAGGTGGCTGATTATATTTGGCCAAGTTTATATTTCTCAGTTAGTGAGGCTTCTACGGCCTCAGGAGGGATTGTCTCTGTATAAGGTTAAAGAAAACTTCTTGGGAAGTAGTGCTCGTAGTCTTTGTATAATGTTTGACATACCTAAAGTTTCTTGGTGTTTAGTGAATATTTATTCTTCCAACACCTTTCAAGGTAGATTGGTTGTTTGGGAGGATGGTTGGAATAAGATCCTTGTGGCCCGAGATGGTGTTTGGATGGTTGCTGGGAACTTTAATACCCCCTACTCCCTTTAGAGACATCGGGAGGGTTGGTCAATTACTCTGACAGTATGTTGGATTTGGTTGATTTCATCAGTAGGACATGTCTTCTAGACATTTACTTGTCCGATCAGATGTTTACTTGGTCTAGCCATAGGAAAGGGGATATTATCATTCAGGTACACCTAGATAGATTCCTCAGGGCCCTTCCTTGTATAGTCTCTGATCATAATTCTCTTCTTCTAGACTCGGTGGACAATACTGGTAAGGGATTATTTCCTTTTCACCTCAAAATTCTGTGGAGCACACACCTAAACTTTCAGACCTATATTTAAAATTGGTGGAATACCCCTATGCAAGGCTTAGCTATGTTTAGGGTAGCTGAGAAACTTGACATTATTAAACTAAAGGTAAAAGGCTGAAATAAATTTACCTTTGGGGACATTTTTGTTAAGAAAAAGGTGATTGATTCCAAATTGGCTGCTATTAAATCTCAAATTGTCAATGGGGATAGGTCAGAGACTACACATAAGGAGGAGGAGAGCTTGAGGATGGAGTGGAAAGAGAACATGAAGAGAGAGGAAATCTTCTAGAAACAAAAAAATAGGGTCCAATGGCTGAAAGAGGGAGATAAGAACTCTACTTCTGGCATAAGACATTGGAAGATGAACTCGATTCATTCATTTGTGGATGAAGATAACAAGAATTTTACTAATAATATCATGTTAGGGGAAATAGTTACTAGATATTTCTTTAATATTTGTAAAGAGGAAAGCCCTTTTATCCCTCCTAACTTGGAATATAATCTATTAGTCTACATTCTTGGGTCCCTCACTTCAGCTAACAATGCATAGTTGATGACCCTATTTTGGGTGGAAGAGGTTAAGGCTACTATCTTTTCCGTGGTTGCTTACAAATCCATAAGCTCGGATGGCTTCAACCCAAATTTTTTTGAGGAGTTCTAGGAGATTGTGGGTTATGACATAATGATGGCTACACGAGACTTTTTTTGTACTAGTAAGATTCTGAAATAATTGAACAATACTTTTATTGCTTTAGTTCCTAAAGTCACTGAGACAAAGTGCCTTTTAGATTTTAAACCTATTAGTCTCTATAACACTTTGTAGAGGATATTTTCTAGGATTCTAGCTCCAGACACAGAAAATTGTCCTGAGTCTTCGACGACACTTTTCACTCACCTTTTTTGTCTAAATTGATTAAATAATAATAATTTTTAATTATTAAATTATTGTTCTTCTAAACCATTAATTAAATATTCTTTATTATTTAATTAATATTCATCATTATCTCTTTCTAATCAATTAATCTTGATCTTAATCAACTAATCCTAACTATTCCTCTTTGATTAAATAATTAATTTAATTATTTAATCCCTTTATTCTAAGCTAATTATTCTTCCATGATTAAATAATTATTTTAATTATATAATTCCCTCCAAATTATTCTAATTAAATAAATTTTTAATTTATTTAATTACCATGTGTGGGTGAAATAAATCAATTTTATTTATTTATTTATGACCCCACTCAGCTCTTCCACTTTCTAATTTTTATTTCCAATTATCTCTTCCACTTTCTAATTTTAATCTCCCTTATCTCTTTCTTGAACATAAAGTACCACTCAAAGGGGGGTGAATCAATGGTTCCTAATCTTTTTGACTTTTAAAGCAACTTCAGAATACAGGTTGTTATCTTAAGCACTAAACAATCAAACCAGAAAAGAAAATGGGGAAAACAAAAAGAACAATCACACAAATGCAATTCACAACACCAGATGTATGAGGAAAACCCAATCTGGGAAAAACCTCAGTGAGAAATGCTACTGGAGGCTTCCACTCCAATCCAACCTCACAAGTAAAAAACTGAATTAAAAAGATTTAGGGAACCAACCCAAGGAGCATCAACCCCTGCACCAAGCTCCAACTTGGTGATATATATTGAAATACAATTTAGATACAATTATGGCTTCTTGTTGCAAATAGATTCTACAACTCTTTGATCAAATAGATATCTGCCAATTAACAATCTTCTCTTCTTTACTGGATCTGACACTCCCGGTTATGAGATCACTCTCTCTGATTCTTGGCCTCTCTTCTCTCTCTCTCTCAGTCTCACAACTCACTATGTCACACTTGGATGTTGCCTTTCTCAGTCACTCCTCACTAATTTTCTCATATGTTAGATCTACAATAGTTATACCGATACTCAATCAGTGCTGGTTATACCCTCTCATCAGCTTGCTTGTTGACTTACTCTACAAATTTCTTAGAATAATTTCTAAGGAAGATGATTCTTCTCTGCACTCAAGCTCTATTCACTCTTCTTTTTCTCTTCAAGCATGAAAGAAAAACTTTCTATTTTGAGCTCATATATTTATATTCATGGATTCCCACCAAGAATGCATTCAAACACTGTCGTGTTACGTTTTCCTTTTCCAGCTCAATCTGAATCCCCTTTTTATTTGATTTTCTCTACACCACGCTTTTCTGCTTTTTTCTATCACTCGCCATTAATGGCTTTTCTTTTTCCTTCACCTAATAGGTACGAAGATCAAATCTTCTTGCTAGATTAGTGTGATTGCTTTTCCAGCTTGCCTTCCTCGAGCCATAGTCTTCTAGCATCCTTTGTGACTTGCGACTACCTCATAAAAGCCGACCTGCCTGCAGATTTGTTACCTTGATGCACACTCCACCAAATTGTGCAATACCTCCACCTAACATCCAGTTGTCATGCTTCTCGACATCCACCTTTGCTTGGCTTCCTATGTCGGTTTGACATTCTTTGTCGTCCAAGGCTGACTACCGATTTAGCTTATCTGACTGGTATGACCATCAACCATCCTTTCTGTTTTGTTCACCAGTTGTTGTGCCTTCATAACAAACAAACAACCTTCACCCTAGTTTATGCCTTACATGTAAGCCTTCTTCATAGATAGATGACACAATTCATATTTATTGGTAGCCTTTCTTCTGTCTGCACACTCTCATGTGTATTGCCATCATACCGGTCACCTTGCCAAACCGGTTGACATCAATGACAACTTAATGCCAAATTGCCAACAATCTCCCCCTTTGGCATTGATGTCAACTTACTACGGGACACTTCATATGATACATTTAATTCCTCCCCCTTTAACACAATGACAAAGGGTACTATACTCTCTCCCTTAGATCCATACTGAACTCCCCATTAGACTGCTATGAACTCCCCTTGAACCATATAAATCCTTCCTTGCTCAAGTGCATAAGGTAGATGATGCAACTCCCAACTTGTGTCAGAGGTACTCAAAGGTACTTACTAGTAATGGTTTAGTGAAAAATTTTGCTACTTGTTCTCCAATAGGAACATAATCCATCCTTACTTCTTCTCCTTCAACCTTCTCTCTAAGAAAATGATACTTGATAGCAATGTGCTTTGTTCTGTAATGCATCACCAGATTCTTTTCTATGTTGATTGCACTCGAATTATCACAACTAATGAGTATAGGATCAGTGATGTCCACTTGTATGTCTTTGAGGGTCTTCTTCATCCAAATCACCTGAGAGCAACATGTAGCAGCAACAATATATTTTGATGCACCAGTTGTTAGAGAGATCGAGTCCTGCTTCTTTCTATGCCATGAGACCAACCGATCACCTAAGAAGAATGCACCACCACTTGTGCTCTTCTAGTCATCAATGCAACCTGCCCAATCAGAATCAGTGTATGCTTCCAAGATGAATTCCCCTTGCTTAGGGTACCACAATCCATAACTGATTGTTCCTTGTAGGTACCTAGAGATTCTTCTTACAACATTCATATGTGACTGCTTAGGTGCAACTTAGAATTTGGCCACCATGCACACTACCTATACTATATCCGGTGTTGAAGTAGTTAGATACAATAGACTGTCAATCATGGATCTATACAAAGATCGACCCACCACCAGTGATTCATCATTCTTTCTTAATTTACTTCCAATCACCATGGGGTACTTACCGGTTGACAATCTTATGGTTGAAATTTATTCAACATTTCCTTTGCATACTTGATTTATGAGATAAAGATTCCCTTATCTTACTTTAATTTCTACAAACCAAGGAAGTATGTTAATTCACCAAGCATTGACATCTCAAATTCTGACTGCATTTGATCAGCAAATTCTTTGCAGAGGGTGTCCTTATTGCCTCCAAAGATAATGTCATCTACATACACAATCACAATAATCATGTGGTTTCCATATTTCTTTATGTACAAATTACTGTCAGCACTCCCCTTTTTGAATTCCTACTCCTTCAGATACTGATCTAACCTTGAATACCATGCTCTAGAATCTTGATTTAGACAATACAGGGCGTTGTTCAACCGACACATAAATGTTTCATCATCATGCAACAGAAACCCTTCCGATTGCTCCATGTATACTTCTTTTAAATTTCCATTTAGGAAGGCAGATTTTATATCCATTTGATATACTTTATAACCCTTGTAGGCAGAGAAGGCTAGAAACATTCTAATTGCTTCTAATCTAGCTATCGATGCAAATGTTTCTTCAAAGTCAATTCCCTCTACTTGAGAGTATCCTCTACAAACTAGTCTAGCTTTATGCCTAACAATTTTACCCTCTTCATTTATTTTATTCCAGTAGACCCATTTAGTGCCAATGATGTTCTTGTCTTCCGGTCTAGGGACTGATTCCCAAGTCTTGTTCTTCTCAATCTGTTGCAGTACTTCTTCCATGAAATCCATCCTTTCTTGTCTTTTGCTGGCTTCATTGAATATTTTAGGTTCTACTTCAGTCATGAGGTAGAAGTTGACTTGTTCATCACTCTGGGCAAGTCTTCTTCTAGTGTGCACACCATCACTCTTATTTCGCATAATTTTCTATTCTGGGTGATTCAACTAGATATATCGGTTGGCAGTCTTCTTGTATGCTTCTTTTGGTTCATTGTCTGATTGAGCTTCCTCACCTTCATCACTAGAATCATCATATCGGTTAACCTGTGGTTGATTTCCTTTGTACATGTCCTCATCAACTTTTACATGCACACTCTCAATGACTCTTCTTAGTCTTTTGTTGTAGCATTTGTAGGCCTTGTTGTTAGATGAGTAACCACGAAAGATTCCTTCATCACTCTTGGAGTCAAAACTACCTAGACCATCCATATCTCTTTTGATAAAACACTTTGTTGATTCAGTCAACTAAGTAGTCGGCCTATATAATGGTAGGGAGTTGGTTGTTACTTCCAAATACTTTGAAGTATTTGATTGATGACTTTCGGTAATACCACAAGTCATAAGGTGTCATTCTACTGCTTGTTCTTAATTGAAACCAGTTCAAAGTATATGCAACAGTATGAACAAATTCCTTACAATATGTGTCTGGAAGATTGGCCTCGTTTAACATGGTTCTGGCCATCTCCTTAACTATCCCGTACTTTCTTTCTAACACACCATTTTGCTATGGTGTCCTAGAGGCTGAATATTGCCTTCTAATTCCATGTTTTTCACAATAATCTTCAAATTCTTTTGATGTGAACTCTCCGCCTCGGCCTGATTTTAGACATTTTAGCTTGCACCCACTTTCTTTCTCCACCATCTTCCTAAAGATCTTGAATCTGTCAAATGCTTGTGACTTGTCTTGTAGGAAGGTGACCCATGTCATTCTTGAGTAATCATCAATAAAAAGCATAAAATATCTTTCACGGACAAGTTCTCTTGTCCTAGTTGGACCACACTGATCTGTATGCATAATTTTAAGTGGTCTGGACGTGTTGTTCTCTTTTGTCCTGCAACTCACCTTAGTTTTCTTTCCTTTCACACATTCATCACAAAATGTGCTTACCGGTTTGATGATGGGTGGAATATTCCTAACACACCCCTTTCTGCTCACTACAACTAAGTTATCAAAGTTTATGTGGCCTAATCTTCAGTGCCACAACCAACTTTCATCAACCTTCCCTATCATGCATTGGGACTCATAGAATTCCTTCAGATTATAAACATTACCATTTGTTCTCTTTCCTTTTTCCACAACCTGACCAGTATTATCTTTCTTTATCTAGCAACTGGTTGAGTCAAAGGTGAATTTGCAACCTTTGTCACACATATGACTCACACTCAACATATTGTGCTTTAGGCCTTCCACATAATATACATCATGTGCCCTAAAATTTCCATCAATACTTAAAGTACCTTTTCCCTTTATCTTGATGGATGAGTTATCTCTGAATCTTATTGAACCACCATTCCAGTCTTCAAGTTTGATGAATTTCTATTTATCACCAGTCATGTGGTTGGAGCAACCACTATCTACAACCCATAGATTTTTCCTTTCAACATGTAAGGCAATCTGCACTATCAGACTTGATTCTGCATATTCCTTTTCTTTCTTAACCCATACCGGTTTGGTTTCCTTCTTCTTGTGAGCTGCTAATTTGTGCTCAGGTTCAACTACCAGTTCTTGATCAGGATTTGTCTTCCTCTGCTTGAACTTCTTGTTTTTACAAAACTTTTCTATATGTCCATACTTTTGACAGTTATAGCATTTCACATTTTCATTTGAGGATAAATCCTTAAAATTATTATAGGGCACCGGTTTATTCTACCTACATTAAAAAATCCTATGACCATATCCATTGCACTGATAATAAGCAACATTCATATCCCAGAGTGCATTAAAAGGAATTCTACTTTCATAATTCAGAGGGCTTATTGGTTAATCTACAATCAGCTATTCTATGCCCAAATTTGTTACACTGGTAATAGTAACCATGAAAGTTTGAAACATACCATTTAGGTTGCCTTGGTCCTGTAAACGACTGCCTCACTGGGGGTCTTCTTTTCATTTTGTTGACTCTGGTTAATCTTTCATGGTCAATCCTTGCATTTCTCCTTGGATTTGGATGTTGGTACAAAGAATGTAGCCTCCAGTTCATTGCTTGTGTATACCAGTTTGTGTGGCGATTTCCAACATCATCTGCATATGTCTTTTTACTGGTATACTTTTACCTACAGTGAATGTCTTCTTTTATTCACCTTCATTTGAAGAGGTGAACTTTATTTCTTTACCAGATGTGTCTTTGTCATTTGAACTTTGACCTTCTTCAAAGCCTAAGCCATTGGTATCTTTGGATTGCTTTAGTTTGCTCAACATCTTATCTAAGGCTTCGATGTTGCCTTCATATTTGCTCCTTACTTTTATTTCTTCCTTAATTTCTTCAAGCTCCTTTCTGAGCTTCACTATTTCTGCTTCTAGATCTTGATGCTCCTTTTACTTCTTCATCAGATTAGAGGTTGTAACTTCACATATTCTCTTAGTTTCTTCCAGCTGTAGGTTCAAGTTAGATATGACTTGACTAGATTCATCCAGGGATTACTTCAAGAGACCTTGTTCATCAATTGCAGCATGCTTGACCTTCTTGAGTTCTCTTCTTGTTTTACTCAGTTCCTTAAGAGCACATATAAGCTCTCCTTCCAAATCCACTTCAGCGTGAAAATTCTCCTCTTCCTCATCTTCACCGACCGGTTCATCATTTTCCATAAAGAGATTAAATTTTTTGTCATTCTTATGGTAGTCATCTTCTGATGCACTTTCTTCATCTGTGGCATCATCTGCAATAGTATAGAGGCTAATCTGGTTCTGGTAGCCTCTCCTTCCTTGTCGATAGACATTTCTTTCTTTATCTTTTCCAATAGATCTGCTAGGACATCTTGACTCATCTCCATCGATTTCATTATAAGGACATTTTGTAGCAAAGTGTCCAACCTTACCACAATTAAAACATTTCAGTGGTAGCTTTCCTTTATACTTACGAGATCCTCTTTTGAGCTTTCTAAAAAAGTTTGTTACCTCTACATCAGAGTCTTTACTAGATCCTTTATGAGTAGCTACTTCTTTTCCCTTCTGAGTGGTGTTGAACACTGCCTCTTTCCTTGAGGAAGCATCACCAATTGTTCTCATTTCATTGGCAGTTAGTGAGCTAAATAACTCATCCATTGAAAAGATTTTCAGATTCTTGGCTTCTTCTATGGAAGACACTTTTGTATCATACTTAGGTGTAAGGGACCTAAGTACCTTCTTGACAAGGATCTCATCTGCAATATCTTCTCAAAGTCCTTTGATGGTATTTACAGATCAAATCTATGAAGGTAGTCTACAATATTTTTATCATCCTTCATCATGATGCCTTCAAGTTGGCCCCTTAGTGCTTGCATCTTATCCTCTTTAACTTTTGCATCTCCTTCAAATAACTTCTGCATTTTATTCTAGGTCTCCTTGGTAGATGCACAATGCATGAGCTTGACAAACTCATTATCAGACAACCTGCTCAAAATAACATGTTTGGCCTTTGCATTGTTCTCATAATCCTTCTTGGAATCCGAAGCAGTGGGAGGAACACTAGGGACAACATACCCACTCTTGACAGATATCCACACATCAAAACCAAGGGAGGAAATATAGGTCTCCATTCTTCTACTCAAAAAAGGCATAACTGGATCCATCAAACATGGGGGCTTTTGAGGAAGCAGACTCATTTCTTGCCATTGTGTTATGTCTAGAATCTACCCAAGGTTTATAAATAACCGGGAACCTAGGCTCTGATACCAATTGTTGAACACAAAACACGACTGAGAGGGGGGTGAATCAGTGGTTCCTAATCTTTTTTACTTGTAAAGCAACTTCAGAATACCAGTTGTTATCTTAAGAACTAAACAATCAAACCAGAAAAACAAATGAGGAAACCAAAAAGAACAATCACACAAATGCAACTCATAATAACAAATGTATGAGGAAAACCCAATATGGGAAAAACCTCAGTGAGAAATGTTGTTGGAGGCTTTTTCTCCAATCCAACCTCATAATTAAAACACTGAATTACAAATATTTAGGGCACAACCCAAGGAGAACCAACCCCTAATAATTTAGGGCACCAACCCAAGGAGCACCAAACCCTGCACCAAACTCCAACTTGGTAATGTATATTGAAATACAATTTAGATACAATTATGGCTTTTGTTGCAAATGAATTCTACAACTCTTTGATCAAATAGATCTCTGCCAATTAATATTCTTCTCTTCTTTACTGGATCTCACACTGTCAGTTATGAGATCTCTGATTCTTAGCCTCTCTTCTCTCTCTCTCACATAGTCTCAAAACTCACTGTGTCACACTTGGATGCTGCCTTGTCTCAATCAGGTTTATTGAAGGATAAAGATGTAAATGTGGATCAATTTTCATCTTTTCTTAGATTACTTATATTATGAAGAAAAGACTTGATATCTATGGACAATTGAAAAGATCGAGTATGCAGAAACTCCGATGTTATTTTTTCTTATCTTTTAACGATTGACATCATATATGGTTGTTGTTTTGGGAGCTCTCTCATCAAGTTGTTTCCAACGCTTCTGAGAACTTAGTTGGAAAATTCATACCTACCCATTTTGGTAGATTGATTCCTTCTACAAACATGCCATTTGTAGTTCTCCTCTTTGATAATAACTCTAAAAATTGAATTCCATAACTCCATACATCCCCTTCT
This sequence comes from Cryptomeria japonica, assembly GCF_030272615.1. NCBI lineage: Eukaryota > Viridiplantae > Streptophyta > Pinopsida > Cupressales > Cupressaceae > Cryptomeria > Cryptomeria japonica. The sequence continues at coordinate 253,898,797 of NC_081408.1, forward strand.
ATTAAAACCCTTCCACCCATTCCACACTCTACAACATAATTCAATAACTATTGATTCACAAACAATATAAAATATTCATACAATTTTAAAAAAATAGAAATAATTTATATATGGAATAATGCAACGTTTTATACCTACTACAATGTATCCAATAGATTCCCCTAGTGCATTTATAGATGTTAATGACTTTATTGAATTTCTTAATAGGAGTACAGTAATGCCAAATTTTGATATATATGAGGTCATATCATCCCCTAAAAACACATTATGGGGTTTCACATCATAGTTAATGACTTACACAAAGCAAAGATGATGTAGGCATTCCATGCCTTCTACTATCTTCTTTGATATTCTTAATTGGTCTATCAAATTTAATCTACATTCATATTCGCCTTCAAAAATAGCCATCTCCCAAAACTTCCATTTGACATTAATGGAAGAATTAATTGCTAAAATGTTGAAATATATTTGGAGATTTTGAGCCCTGTTGATTCTAGAGGGGCACATTTTCTATCAGCTTTTTGTGAGATAAGTTCACTAGCTCCAAAGTTTGACATCTCCCTAGACTAGTAGGCATTTTCCCTAACATTTGATTGTGATCAAGAAGAAGATATCTTATTTGTGGGAGACTACCAAGACTATTAAGAATTTTCCCCAAAAGGATGTTCTCACTCAATTATAATATCCTAAGCATTTTTGCCTAGCCTAAACTTTTTGGGATACTTTCATATGCATTGTTTTTATTCAAAAAAATATTTCAAGATATGGAAGTTAATCAAGTGAAGATGGAATATTTCTATTGAAATGATTGTGAGATAAGAGTAATGATGCTAGCATTGTGATGTTGCTAATGCTATTTGATATATTTCCCTCAAATTTATTAGATTCTAATTTTAAAAATTGGAGAGTTGTTTTGATAGTTCGCTAATAGAAGGAGGAAAATGCAAGTGAAATAATTTAAAGACAAGTCTAGTTATTCTAAAGAGGACCAATTAGCCAAGGTTGTTAGAATAGACAAACCATTGCTTTTGCTGACAAGATGACTGTCATATAAATTAATTCATTGAAGTTGGAACAATCTGCTGAATTCTAAGGGTACTACACTATTTAATTGGTTAATACATGATTTAAGTATTTCAAATTGAGTGCAATTAGATAGAGCTTTGGATTTCTTGGGTGAGTTGGTTTTCCCACAATTATAATACTTTCAATTGCAATATTTTTTTAATTTGCAAGGAAATATGGCCAGTTAATTGAATAATTAACAATGTGAAATATTAGAGAAGAGTTCCCTTGAAAAGGATAGTGGTAATCACTCTTATCAAGTAATTTCTATTTAGATAAGTACTTCAAGTTTATTAAGCATATCTTATTCAATTCAACATAATTCCATCATACTGTTTCTTTTCTCCCAAATCAAGGAAGCTTAGGAGGACACCTTTCTTAAAGGTGGGTTTAAGCTTGTTAGTTGGTTTTCTGTTAAATAAAGGTTTATAACAATATTGAGCTCGACTTATCGAAACTCTATTCTCCAAAATCTCTCCAAATTCCTATTAATATATTAAAAAGATAAGAAACCACATGTGCAATGATAAAAATATTTTACCTCCTTACCACTTTTCATCACAAAGTCCACCATGGTAATTTTGTCTTTTCAGTTTATTGTTATGCTTAGAATAATTAGCAAGCCCGATTATATCTTTCTACTTGTAATTGGGAGACCTCAAACCAAAGTAGTCATCAACATTGTTTTCTTTTGTGCAATGATTGTTGCCCAAATAGTTCTCAATTGGCATTGTGGTCCAAATAGTTATTATTGGGATGATTTGTCTTCTCATTTATCCTAATGATGGATCACAAAGTGTGATCCGAAATGTTGTTTTAAAAATCTTACACAATCAAGTCCAGAATCTCTTTCCTTAATATGATTTGTCTTTTCAAATGATCAAGTTTACATTATCAAATATATTGATTAGATTTATATGATTCATTTTATCTAAGTTAAAGTTATGTAGTCATAGATTTGTATGACATATAAAAACATGACAAACATTCATTTGAAAAATGAGAGTGTGATGTTAAAGTTTATAAAAATTAATAAATAAATTATTTGTAAGAAGAATAATTAATAATAATTTGTTAAGTTTAATGAAATTGAATATAAATATATGAATGGGTGTTAGAATTGAAGAATATGTATTGTCAAGTTCATCACAAACAAGTGTTACATTAGAGATAATTTAAATATCAATGAATTCCATTTTCTAAATTCTTATAATGGCCAATGTTGAATACCCATGTCATTTTCCATTTATCTTAGATTCGTATGAGAGAATATATTGAAACATGTCATTCGTTTTGAAAAATAAGAGTGCTTGAATTTTGTAGTTGTAGAAGTCAAATTCCAAAAATATGTGTTCACTTTTAAGAAGAATAGTTAGTAATTATCTACTAAGGTAAGTGGCATTGAATATCAATGTAGAAATGAATGGTGGAATTGAAAAATATGTACTATCAAGTCTAATCCATAAAAAAAGAAGAATAGTAAGTAATTATCTACTAAGCTTAGTGGCATTGAATACCAATATAGAAATGAGTGGTGAAATTGAAAAATATATACTATAAAGTCTAGTCCATAAAAAAAATAAGTGCTCCATTATAGAGTATTTAAATATCAAACCAAGTTGTAGTTCTAAATTTTAATAATGGTTAAAGTTGAATACCCATTTTGGCATATTTGAAGCACAAAAAATTAATTAATCTAAAATAAGGGATTTCTAAATGGATGATGCAGTAGTAAATTTGAAGATAAATATAATCCCCAAAAGAATGGTAGAACTAGAGTGATTATTTAATTTTGATCACCTTGGTAGATAGAAGAATAGTGTTAACTCTAAAGGAGTCCACAATATTCTCTTTATGACATGGGAGATGAAACAACACATAAGAAAAATTATCAATCATAAACTTAAAATAATTCAAATAATTCATGATGATGGATGTAGCGAAATCCATGATCTAATATAATTAAGTTTAAAATAATTCAAACAATGAGAATATGTTTATGGTTGGTAATTTATGATGATGCAGGTAGTCAAATCAGTGTTCTAACATCATAGTATTATCCCATCATCCTATCGCTATTAAGTTATATGCATTTTTCTTCCCACTACATTGAAAAACCACAAAGCCCATGTATTTGATTTAAAGGAAAAAGCCATATTCTTCCATATTCTTCATCATTCTTCATGAAACCACTAATATTCATTGACTTGAAATCTAGCATGCCAGCTATTTATGTACGAAGATTGATTGTATATAAATAAAGACTAAAATGAATATTACAAATTGCCTTTATTAGTCCAACTGACCCACACCTACATTACTTTTATTTGATATTATAGATAATTATTAAAAGTTGTTGGGAAAGTCTTAAATTAGTGTGAAAATCTTTTATTCAATTTCACACAAGAACTTTCGTTAATATGTTTGTACAAACACTCAAAGAAATCCGATTTTAATTTGGTGGGAATGTCTTTTTCATTATTCAAAGATATATTTTAGTGATGGCATGGATGACATTTTAAATCATATTACGTCAAAATTATAATGTAGAGCTTAAAATTGCACAAAATTTTTCACTTTTCTAATATAAAAGATAATATGCAAATGATTGTATACACCAACTTCTAAATCATATTACATTAAAGTTTGAATATAGAGCCTCAAATTCTAAAAAAAATCTTAATTTTCCACTATAAATCAACATTTAAATCATATTACATCAATATTTTAGTACATATCTTTAAATTAAAAAAAAATAAAATTTCAAATTGTATTACATTAAAATTTTAAAAGTACCTCAAATTCTTAAAAAAGTCTCAAAAATTTAATCTGAAAAAGATCTAAATCAAAATATTATGTACTATTTCTTAAAGAAAAGTGAAAGCAAGACATGTAAACTAATTTTGTTTGGACTGACCTCCATTTTCATGTTCACATTTGTTATAATATTACTTTAAAAATGATTTAGACAATGTTTCTTTAATTATTCTTAAATATTTAAATTTGAATAGTGATAGTACATAGATAGCTGACTTGTAAATACATAGGCTTGATTGATTTTAATTACCACGACTACCCATCATTTTGCCTCTCTTCAATGGAAGTTTGTTTAGCATTTTTAAATATATAGTGAGTTAATTTAATAATGAACAATGTTTTATTATAAATTAATTTTTTTGGTTTATTCAAATAATTAATAATTAAATATGTATTAATTTATTTTAATAAATTATAAAATAACATTTTTTTTATTCTTTTAATTTCGATTTTAAGTCTTGAATTTTTGTCTATTTTAAAATCTAGATCTATAGCTTTGAAATTGATTTGGAATGACCGTTAATGGGATAAAACATCGGTTTATGAGTACTTAATTTTTCATTTATTTTAATCTGATTAATGTTGCTTTTTTAATCAAAAACAATTTTATTTTAATAGATGATGGAGTTTTATGCACAAGAGCCGTTTGGTTGAGAACAAAGGAAACAATCTTTATTTTCCTAAAGGCCTCGTGGTACTTTTTTATTGCTACATTGGCATGTTAAACTTGGTCAAATGAACGTGGAAGCCATGAAGAACATTTGAATTTTTTCTTTTATATCTAATTGATTATTAGTTTAAGATTATATTATTTTTAATAATTAATCTTAATAAAATAACTATTAATAATTTTAAAAGTGAAAAGAGGTATTTTTTGAATGATTAAATGAAAAATATTTAAATTTATGATTAAAAATATTAAATTATTTTGTATATATTAAAATGACTAAAAAATTGTGATTTTCAAAAAATATTTCAAATAAGAAATAATTTTTAATGCATTTTTTAATATTTAATTTAATTTAAATAGTGTGACTCAAATCTCTATAATTGATTTTATTATCTGTATTTTGAGAAATTAAAAAAATATTAAAATTTATATATCTATATAGAAAAAACACTTTATTTACAACTTTATAAATGATAAAAACATAATAAAATTTTTAAAATAAACATTCCTTTTTTGAATATAAAGAAAATCCAGAAAAACCTAAAAAATCCATCATTCCTAAAAATTTGCTCCTACAATACTGATTTTTTTAAACCAATCATAGTGTAGATAAATAAGTTCTACAACATATTAAGTTTAAAAATACAAATCTCAACTTTATAAAAATCAAGTTATTTTAAAAACAAAAATAATAATCACTTTTGATTGGTGAAAACAATTGATTAATTGGACTTAGTGAATACTAATAACAAGTGCTACAACAATCTAAAATAGGTTGAAACACTCCGCAATTTATCCCCCTTCTTGGTTGATTGTTTTGAATTTGCTCATGGAATTTGTCATGGAGGGGGGCCTTGACCCCCCTCCTGCTCTGCCTATTCCCCCTGATTCCAAGGCTTGTCCTAAGGTGTTGTCAATGGGCCCTACTCTACCTCCTATAGTACTCGTCGGGTCTTCAGTTGACATTCAACTTACTCCCTCATCTTTTGAAAAGGTGGAGGAAAGTGCTTCCTAGTGCCATGTGCTGGCTACAAAGATCAACAATATACCCTCTATGGGTGTTGGGAATCTAGAGCATGTGGTTCCTAAAGAGAGTCTACATCCCAAGGGGTGGAAATTTGTGCTTGTGGGTGGTAATTCTAATCAGGCCCCCACAAAAGTACCCCCTGCTTACTTGTATTTGGAGAAAGCAATTGCCATTGTGCTTTCAAATTTAGTGATGGATCGTATTGTGTCTTCCATGAATCTTACCCTTTGGTGATGGATCGTATTGCAATTTGCTGATGGAAACTAAATGAGAGTGTCATCGTTAGTGCAGTGTCGAGTGGACTCTTCCTCTTTAAATTTATAGTAGAGGATGACCTTATTGTTGTCCTCTATGTAGAAACATGGACCTATGACAAGCATCATCTCTCCATTCGTAAATGGAAACTTGATTTCGACCCTTTAGCAAACCTTCACAAGACTACTCCTATTTGGTTGTGACTCCTAGAGGCTTGCTGTTAGAATTCTGGAATGAAAGGATCTTCAAGTTGATAGATAACTCTTTTGGGCATTTTGTTACTATTGATGAAGTGACAAAGGCTAAATCCAGGTTAGCCTTTTCTCACTTCTATGTTAATATTGATATCAACAAGGTCCTTCCTAATTTTATATCTCTACAATCTAAGTTCGAGAGTTGGACTCAAGTGATTGTGTGTGTGAATGTGACATTGTTCTACTAGAAGTGTTCTAAGCTAAGACATTATTTCAGATTGTAAGGCTGCCCCCAAAAAATATTTAAAATTGAAGGAGAAGTGCATCTTAGAGGATGTCGCTTGGCCCGATTCTCAGGTTTTTGTCAGGATGATCTTAAAGAGGTTTAGTTGCACTCTTGATGGGCAAGGGTTGCAAGCCATGAGTGAGACTCCTAAGGTGGTTTCCCCTAAGGAAGGTGTTGTGGTGGCCCCCAAGGAAGTTCTAAATGAGAGTCATGAGGAGGAAATTATTAAGGATTATCCTTTCACTGATAGTATTCTTAAAATTATGGAGACCCCTACAATTGTTTTTAATCCTATGGTGGAAACTCCTACTAAGGATGTTAATCCTTTGGAAAATAATTTCTCATTGCCTAGGCCTACCAATAAGACTCTTGAGGATGGGGAAATCCCCATTTATGGTTTTGGTGTTTCCCCCTCTCCCATCACACTTGTCTCTTCAAGTGAGGCTTCTACTTTGCCCCAAGTTGCTTCCTTGGAAATCCTAAGGAAATAACTTTCTTCTATTGCTTCATCAAGTGGCCTGAGGTCGTCAAGTGACATCTCAACTACTTAGGCAAAATAGGAGGACTGGAGGACCCAACAAGGGAAAACTAGTAATAAGAAGATTGGTGTTGGAGGGGAAGCTAAAGTTGGTAGACCTTCTTAGAGATTGACAAGGCAAAGGAACAGTATAAGGGAAATTGCCAATGGTCGGCAATGTACCTATTGGCAATTTCCCTTGGAATCAACTACCAAACTTAGGAAACAAGGTTCCTATCTTGGAAAACGAGGGGCTTGGACAACCCTAAAAAATAATATGCTTTAAGAAACTGTATCCTTGAAAAGAAGGTCGACATTTTGCTACTTCAGGAAGTGAAAATGGCAGCTGTGGTCTTTCAAAAGGTGGTCGATTATATTTGGCTAGGTTCATATTTCTCAATTAGTGAGGCTTCTGGGACCTAAAGTTTCTCGACGTTTAGTGAATATTTATGCTTCCAACACCAATCAAGGTAGATTGGTTGTTTAGGAGGATGTTTGGAATAAGATCCTTGTGGCCCCAGATGGTGTTTGGATGGTTGCTGGGGAATTTAATACCCCCCTATTCCCTTCGAAGAAGTTAGAAGGGTCGGTCAATTACTCTGACAGTATGTTGGATCTAGCTGATTTCATCAATAGGACGGGTCTTCTAGACATTTACTTGTCTGATCAGATGTACACCTAGATATGAAAGGGGATAACATCATTCAAGTACACCTAGATAGATTAATGGTTTCAAAAAATTGGGACTTGTGTTTTAACTCTTCCCTCAAGGCCCTTTCTTGTACAATCTCTGATCATAATCCTCTCCTTCTGGAATCAGTGGACAATGCCAGTAAGGGATTATTTCCCTTTCACCTCGAAATTATGTGGAACACACACCTGGACTTTCGGACCTATACTCAAAATTGGTGGAATACCCCTGTGAAGGCTTAGCTATGTTTATGGTAGCTGAGAAACTTGACATTATTAAACTAAAGGTAAAAGGCTGGAATAAATTTACCTTTGGGGACATTTTTGTTAAGAAAAAGGTGTTTGATTCCAAATTGGTTGTTATTTGATCTCAAATTGTTAATGGGGATACGTCAGAGACTACACATAAGGAGGAGAAAAGCTTGAGGATGAAGTGGAAAGAGAACATGAAGAGAGAGGAAAACTTATAGAAACAAAAATATAGGGTCCAATGGTTGAAAGAGGGGGATAAGAACTCTACTTTTTTTTCATAGGTTTGGCATATAACATAGGAAGATGAACTAGATTCATTCCTTTGTGGATGAAGATAACTAGACTTTGAGAGGAAATCTTATAGAAACAAAAATATAGGGTCCAATGGTTGAAAGAGGGGGATAAGAACTCTACTTTTTTTCATAGGTCTGGCATAGAACATAGGAAGATGAACTGGATTCATTCCTTTGTGGACGAAGATAACTAGACTTTTACTAATAATACCATGTTAGGGGAAATGGATAATAGATATTTCTTTAATTTTTGTAAAGAGGAAAGCCCTTTTATCCCTCCTAACTTGGAAGATCAACTATTAGTCTGCATTCTAGGGTCCCTCACTTCAGCTAACAATGCACAGTTGATGACCCTAGTTTGGGTGGAAGAGGTTAAGGCTACTATCTTTTCTGTGGCTGCTTACAAATTCATAGGCTCGAGTGGCTTCAACCCAACATTTTTTGAAGAGTTCTAGGAGATTGTGGGTTATGACATAATGATGGCTACAAGAGACTTTTTTTGTACTGGTAAGATTCTGAAAAAATTGAACAATACTTTTATTGCTTTAGTTCCTAAAGTCATTGAGACAAAGTACCTATTAGATTTCAAACCTATTAGTCTCTATAACACTTTGTAAAAGATATTTTCTAAGATTCTAGTTGTAGACACAAAAAATTGTCCTAAGTCTTTGACGACACTTTTCACTAACCTTTTTCATCTAAACTAATTAAATAATTAAATAATTTTTAATTATTTAATTATTGTTCTTCTAAACCATTAATTAAATATTCTTTATTATTTAATTAATATTCATCATTATCTCTTTCTAATCAATTAATCTTGATCTTAATCAACTAATCCTAAATATTCATCTTTGATTAAATAATACATTTAATTATTTAATCCCTTTATTCTAAGCTAATTATTCTTCCATGATTAAATAATTATTTTAATTATATAATCCCCTTCTCCAAATGATTCTAATTAAATAAATTTTTAATTTAATTACCATGTGTGGGTGAAATAAATAAATTTTATTTATTTATTTATTTATGACCCCACTCAGCTCTTCCACTTTCTAATTTTTATTTCCAATTATCTCTTCCACTTTCTAATTTTTATCTCCCTTATCTCTTCAACCTGCTAATTTGGTATTTATGAGAAGATAATTAAAGATTTTATTATTTATTCTCATAATATCTTCCCATTTGCTTTCTTCTATCTTCATTCTTCCCTGAATGGTAGCTCTGCTGTGCACTCAATCAGGTCAATCCATCTAACCAAAAATCTTTTCAATCTTAGCCATTCAATCAAATCCCACTTTTTCTATAAATTGAGCTTTAATTGCTCATTTTCGACAACCACGGTTCGAGTAATCTTATGTTGTTGCTTCCAAATCACTTTCTTGCAATCATCTTGCTTGCTATTCACTTGCATTTGTAGGTGACACCCACACAATTTGGAGGTGAAAGAAGAACAATGGAGGAGTTATGAAGGAGATTCATGTGCTTTGGTTTGCGTCAATTTTAAATCTTGTTTTCATTTCCTATTGGATATTGTTGAGAGTTTGCTGGAATGATGTGTTTTCATTGATGTCAACATATTCTTTTGTGTATTCCAGTGTTGCATTCAGATTAAATGAGTTGGTTTGGTTAGTGTGTTGCAGTTGAGCTGATGCAGTTTAATGGATTTTGATATAAGTATCTCTAGTTGATTCAGCATAATTTTCAGTTGTTCGGATGATGTTCTGATCGAGTTATGAGATTCGTTATTGAGATTGATATTCAGTTCTTTGTGCTATTCGGTATTCTGGTTTGTGCTTCGAATTTCTCTGGAATTGCTATATCTTTAGTTATGGATGCATGGGATGTGTTCTGGATGTTGATGTGTATCCTTAGTTTTATTGGTTTATGATTTGGATGTCCACAATCGAATCTTTCATGTTGCTAGTTAGTTACTATGTTGTTCTTGAGCTCCGGTGATGAGATGGTAATGATTATGGTAATCTGAGTTATTGCAGTTATTGTGATGCAATTCACATTGCTTGTGAATATTTCTAGATCACGTTCTATGAGTATTGGTGGTCCACATTGATAGTTGTGTGCATTATTGAAGATTTTCTTGGTCCAGTGATGTTCTTTGTGTTATGCGATATTTATGGAGTTGTAGCATGGTGTGGATGATTGAGGCATAATTATTGGAGGTGTTGCATATTTGTGGTGTTGATTTGGGTTCAGATTATGTCTTAGCCAACATTGTTTTGGTCCACATATTTTGTTTTAGCGTTTGAGGTTATTATTTTATAATTTATGTTGAGGGTTTGGCCAACCTTGAAACATAGGTTGATGTCTTATATAAATAAATATAATAATCATGTAAAATGTATGTCTACGAACATTTGCAATCCTTAAGTGAGTGTATAATCAAGTTGTATGTGAAAACAAGTGATTTCATCTTTCAAAAGTGAAGAAGAGAAGAGAAGTGTTGTAGAGCAAACTGTGTGCTTAACGGGAACTATATCCAGGCATATGGAGATGCCATTTTCACAGTTAATGTAATCCGGATCGTTGTCTATATGATTTTGTAAGCCAGTGAGACTTCTTGTAAGTTAGTAAGCCTTCCCTTAAGGTTGTAGCCTTTCTAGGTTTCTTGTTTGAGCAGTGAGCTCTAGGAAGTGTGCCTGAATGCATGTGCATTCCCATTTTAATATTTCATTTATTCGTAATAGGGTATTATCTCATTGTGGGTAGGTTCCAACCATGGTTTTTCCCTTAACTGGGTTTTCAACGTCAAAAATGTTAGTGTTATGTGTGTTATTGATATGGTGTTGTTTAATGTTTTAACAGTTCATTATCATATAAGAACTGTGGTTTAAGTTGCAGAAGTTTTGGTGCAAACTAATTCAGCCCCCCCTCTCAGTTTGTTGAATTGTTGCCACTAATTGGTATCAAAGCTAGATCCTCCAGAAGAAGCTTGACCACTTGAGGAAGATCCGGGATGGAAATCTTTTCTTTCAAAAAGGATAGTCTAAGATTTGATGGAATGAACTACACTCTCTGGAAGAGCCAGATGCAAGTTCATTTGAGATGGATTGGAGAAGAGTACTGGAAGATCACTTAGAATGTATATAATGTTCCTCAGAATGGTCTTTCTACTCCAGATGAGCTAAAGGAAGCAAAATACAATATTAGAGCCAAGGAAGCATTGCTGAGTGCCTTGTTAGATTATGAAATGACTAATGTGATGGATCTTGAAACAGTTCATGAGATTTGGATAAAGTTGGATACCTTGGATAAAGGTGACAATCATGTAAAAGTTGCTAAGTTGCAGATCTTGAAAGGAAAGTATGAGAACCTGAAGATGGGTGAAGATGAAAATATTACTTCTTTTATGCAGAAAGTGAATGAGCTTGTGTGCGGAATCGTATGTGTCGATGGAGTCCTCGAAGAATCTGAGATTGTTGCTAAAGTATTGAGATCCTTTCCTCCTTCTTATAAACATAAGGCTGCTACTATAGATGAGATCCGAACTATGACAAATGTGACAAGAGATAAATTGGTTGGTAAACTTGCTTCTTTTGAGTTGAGTGAGTTTGGTGATCCTCTTCCTAAGACTGAATCTGCATTCAAAACTACTGTTTCCAAGAAGCAGAGATATGATCTAGGAGAAAGTTATACAAAAGTATCCACATATGAGAAAGAGATGAAAGAGATGGAAGATGAAGAAAGAGAGCTTGAGCATATTGAAGAACTTATTACCAGAAGATTGCCTAAAGGTACTAGTAAGTATGAAGGTAATTTACTTCATGAATTCTTTTCATGCAATAAGATATGGAAATTTGCATCAAGGTTTCCAGAAAGAGAGAGAAATCCTAAGAAGCCATTTAAGCCATACAAGCCGAAATATCAGAAGAAGTGTTATTAGGCTTGTTGGATCTCAAATCAACAGATTGGATAGGTTCTAAGGAAATGCCAACTACTATGATCAAACCCTCCAATTTGACTCGGCCAATTATAGAGTGAACCTATTTGGTTACTAACTCTCTCAATTTAGGCTATACAAGACCTAGGTGGGTATACCTATTCACTAGTGGCTTTTGATAACTAATGCTTTTTATAGAGGATTGATTATTTTGATCTAACTGACCACTATCTTAGAATGGCAAAGGTTCTTGGAATAGATGTCTTTTAGACGAGTTTAAGATTTCTTTTATGGAAGCTATTCGATCTTTGTGCTTGAAATTCCTATATATGTACACTATTACTGACTAATTCTATACTTCTTACTCAACTAATCCCTATTACTTTAATGTAAAGGTGCATTAATATAATGATAATTATGGTTTATGGATGACCGATGCCTTCTTTGCTGTTTCGGCTACAGAGTCTTATATTTATTTAGGACTTAATGTATGATTTGTGAGATAGTTTTTAAACCTACCCCCTTTGGTAAATTTGTCAGTTACTCTTTCTTATGAGATCTGCTAAATGTTTATATTATAAACCGCCTGAATGAATTTAACCCTAACCTTAAGGGACCATTCAAGGAAGAACTACAAGGAACAATTACAATCCACGAGTAGATCTTTTTAATCCAAATTTATAACATAGAAACATAAACTTCACTGTAAGAATATGAGTAACCTTATCTCCCTTAGATAATATCACAAACAACTGCCTACAGAAAATGAGATAATCCACAACACATATGCAAAAGAAAATGACTGATTCTATTAAAGCTTCAAAATGGTACAATAGTATGCCCCAAGGCATAGTATCTATCCCATCTCTAATATTCTAATCCTAATAATTCCTTCATTTTATAAAAAATGCTCATATAAATAAACGAGAAACACCTATTCTATGAGAAGTCATGTCCCTTCATCATTAATTCATTGAGCATCAGTTAATAATTCTAGTTAAGCAACGATCACACATATATTCATTTGAATTTATGATAATGTGACTTCACTGAGATTTGTTTTGTTCTTCGTGGCAACAGTTATTCATTTGTTTAGCAGTGCTTTGAATTTTTCACCAACATTTATTCAACCTTACACCTGTGCTATACTTCAATGAAATCATATGTCTCGATGGCTTTATCTTATGTCTCCCCGAAACACCATATTCCATCGACATCATTCTTTATTTCGGTGGAATTGACATCATCGTCCACACTTCTCTTGGTCTCATCGATATCTTTATTTCATCAAAGCCTCGCTATAAGTGTTTATGCCGGTATAATGCTCTATCAATTCATCAAAATCTTCCTTTTTGATGAAAATGCTTTTATCGCTAAGTCCCTCCATCGTTTTATCGATGTTAGAATTCCATTGAAACAGTCCTTCATTATCCAGCCTTTGTACTAGCATTGATGAAATTTCCTCTTTCAGTAAAAGAAAAATACTCTCCTTCGACTCTTTATGTTTTGCTGATAACAAGTCATCGATGGAAATTCCTCATGTTTCATCGATCTTTTATCCTTCGATGAGAAAGATATCTTTGGTCAACATCCTTTGTGCCTCTTTGATACACTCTTTTTCCCGAAATAGCTTCATTGATAAAATATCCATTGGTTCCTTTGATAGCACTCTTTCCGCCAAACTTCTTCCCTTGGTGAGCTGTTCACATGTCTCATCGATACTATACTTTCATCGAAACTCTTTATTTCATCGATGGGGAGCACTCCTAATTTCTTCGTTGTACTTTTTGTCGATGGAACTAATGTTTTCAGTGAATCCTTTTGGAAGTCCATCGCGGTCAAGATTTATTTGATAAGTCAGTTTATCGATAAGATAATGGTAGGATTCTTCGATAGAGTCATTTCGGTGAAGGAGTAGCATGTATATCTAATGGCCTTGGTTTGAGAGATAATCTTTAGGATTTTGATGTTGATGGAAGTGCCAAAGGCTCTATCAAAATTCTTAAGGGCATGCTTGATTTCATTTTTTCTCAAGAAAACTTCTGTAACTTCAATTGAAACCACAAAATTCTATTTATTTAAATTCAATGCTCAACAGTGGCTCTGACTGGGGATGGAGGTATGCTATGGATGCCTTCAAGAATATAGAATCTCTAGTGAATAGGGACCTACTAATGGTGGCTGGCGGTATATACAATGGAAAATGAACCCTAACCTACTGTACATGGAATAATATTTTAAGAGAAAAATCTCTTCAGAAACTGTCCATGTACTGGCAATTCCTGATTGTCTCCTGTTGCACTTTGTATGTAATAAGCATCCTCCCCTACTTTCTCTTTAATCACATATGGACCAAGCCAAAGGGCCTCAAACTTTGCATGCCTACCTTTGTCTTGGTTTCTGGCATCCCACATCAGGACCCAATCACCTATCTCAAACTTCCTATTTGTTACCTTTTTGTCATATAACCTTTTCATTTGATTATGTGCCTTAATATTTTGCCTCTAGGCCTCTGTCTTGATTTCATCCAACTCTATTAATTGCACAAGTCTTTCTTACATAGGATCAATGATATCAATCTCTTCCTGTACTATGAATTTGTGAATAGGTAAGAGGTTATCCAGAGGAATTCTATCTTTCTTTCCATAAACTAACTCAAATGGAGATCTTCCTATAGACTTCTTCATTGATATCTATCTGCCCAGATTGCCAGACTCAATTTAGAATCCCATGCTTTCTTATTCTGTCCTAACATCCTCTTAATAATCTTGAGAATATTTTTATTACTAGACTCAGCCTGTCCATTACCTTGGGGATTATAGGGAGATGAATGAGTATCTTGATGCCATATTCTCCACAAAAGGTGTTGAATTCTTCAGATCTAAAATGCATACCATTGTCTGTAATGATTCTTGCAGGGACACCAAATCTGACAATGATATTTTCCATCAAGAATTTGATCACTACTTTACTAGTAGCCTATTTGGTAGGGATTTCTTCCACCCATTTAGTTAGATAGTCAGTGGCTACTAAGATCCATCTGTGTCCTCCACTAGAATTATCACATATTTCCCCTATGAAATCCAATCCCCATTGTTGAAACGGTTCTTCAACTTGCATTGGTCTTAATGGGAGTGCTCCTTGGTATTTCATTTTTCCTGAGAATATTTGGCATGCTTCACACTTTCTAACATATTGATAGGAATCATTAAACACATGTGGCCAATAGTACCCTACCCTTAATAACTTGTGAGTTGTAGTTCTGGTAGAAAAATGACCACCACACACTCCACCATGCATTTCTTGCAAGATTTTGTCTGCCTAACATTCTTCCAAACATAGTAGTAATATTCCATCTCTGTTTTTTCAATACAAGTCACCATTAATGATCACATACTTTAATGATTTCAACTTCAAGGTCCTCTTTTGATTATCAGTCATATTGTCTGGACACTTCATATGTTTAAGATAATACATAACATCTATGTACCATACTGTGTGCTCGATACTGAAACTGGCTTCCTCAAGCCCCACTTCATTTATTTGAAATCCTTTAGAATCTGCTCTTGACATGAGTTTAGCTAATCCCTGACCCTTAATGACTTGTGAGATCTTGAGCTAAATGTTAAGCTCCTGGATTTGATTGATCCATTTGCACCTTTTTCCTATTACTTCTATTTATTTTAAAATATCCTTCACTACTGCATTAGGAACATAAGTTGTGATCTCTACCCCTACCAGGTATGGTCTGAAGTGTTTTACCCCTCTTACCAAGGCATAGGCTTGTTTCTCATTTATATCATATTTGATCTCAGATGGGCTCAATGATTTGCTGAAGTACACAATGGGTTGCTCACAACCATTTTGGTTCTTCTGTAGTAATACTGTTGCTACCGTGTGACAAGAGGAAAAAGAGAAGATCATAAATGGTTTGCTAAAATCTGGTGATATTAGTACTGGTGCTTCAGATATTGCCCTTTTGATTACTACAAAGGAATCCAATGCTTTTGCATCCCAATCTATCTTGGCTCCCTTCTTCAACATCTACACTATAGGCTTTACAATTTCTGCAAAGTTTAGGATAAATCTCCTAACAAAGTTGATTTGTCCTAGGAATGATTGAATGGCTTTAATGGTTTTTCGAATGGGGACTTCATTGATTGCAACCACTCTTTCAGGATCAATTTTTACTCCATCCTTGGATACTATGTGTCCTAGGAGCTTTCCTTTGTCAACTCTAAAATGACATTTCTTTGGATTAATAGAGATCCCATATTCTAAAGCCTTTTTGAATATTTTTTTAAGGTGACTGCAGTGGTCTTCAGCCCTTTTTGAATAAGTGGTTAGATCATCCCGATATACCACCATTATCACATCTATTAGCTCTGCAAATGCCACATCCATTGCTCTTTGGAAATTTGCTCCAACATTAGTTATGGAAGGAAATGCAAACTCCTATGATCAAACCCTCCAGTTGACTTGGCCAACTTATAGAGTGAATCTATTTGGTTACTAACTCCCTCACTTTAGGCTTTGCAAGACCTAGGCGGGTATACCTATTCACTAGTGGCTTTCGATGACTAATGCTTTTTATAGAAGATTGTTTATCTTAATATAACTTCCTCCTATCTCAGAATGACATAGGTTCCTAGGATGGGTGGCTTTTAGATGAGTTCAAGATTGTTGTTGTGGAAGCTATTCAATCTCTGTATTTGAAATTTATAACTATGTATACTATTGCTAACTGGTTTTATGTGTCCTACTCAACTAGTCCTATTTCTTTAATGTAAAAGTAATTAATATGGTAAAGGTTGTGATTTGTGAATGACCAGTGTCTTTCCTATTATTTGGGCTACAAAGTCTTATATTTCTCTAGGACTTAATGTATGATTTGTGAGACAGTTTTTAAACCTACCCCCTTTGGTAAATCTATCAATTATTGTTTCTTATGAGATCTGCTAAATATTTATATCATAAACCGCTTGAATGAATTTAACCTTAACCTTAAAGGACCATCTAAGGAAGAACTACAAGGAATAATTATAATTCGCAAGTAGACTCTTTTAATCCAAGTTTATAACATAGAAACATAAAATTCACTGTAAGAACATGAATAACCTTATTTCCTTTAGATAATATCACAAACAACTACCTACAGAAAATGAAATATCTCACAGCACATATGGGAAGGAAAACAACTGATTGTATTAAAAGGTTCAAAATAGTACAATATTATCCAGAGTCTCTCTTATATTTTTCTCTCACTCTCCCCCTCAAATCTACATTTTTTAACCACTTATATATGTGGTTGAATGGGAACCATACCCCTTTTGGGGTGAAAAGTCACCATTTTACATTAAAATTAACAAAACCCTTTGAAATTAATATGCAAACTAATTAGTCAATAACCTTCCTTTAAGCTATCTTTCGGGTTTTTGTTTGGTCGCCAGCCTTAAATGTCAAATACAAATCTGAAATTTTTTATGGTGGTAGAAAACATCCACTTCTAAAATGGGTCTTCATCTGATTTGATATTTGAATACACTTTCATTCAAAGTTGACATCTTCTTTCATGCAGGTCAAAATAATAGGCTTTTCAAGGCTTTTCAGCCTTCTTACGGTCTTTTGTATGGTCTATAGCCAAAAACACATTGTACAGATCTAATATTTTTACTGAAGCTTGGAAACATGATTTTATGAAATGGGTATTTCTTATATTTTCATGTTTCATTCATTTTGTTCTCTATTCATATCATCTTTTCTACAAATCAAAAACACTAGTCTTTCATGGGGTTCATTGGAATTAATTTATTCATATCCTCCTTTACTATAGTTGTTCAAATCACTAATCATCCATTATGTGTCATTTCCATGAAGTGACCACCATTTTTAATAGTAGGGTTCTTGAAATTATTTAGAAATTTTAAGCCCCAATAGTGGCTCTGTCCGGGGATGTATGCCCCTTGCGAGCATAGAAAGAATCCAATTTTCTTTGGTAGAGTAGACCATTTCCAATCACCTCCCTTCTATAGATTATGTTAAAAACTGCATCTGGTGGCCCCTAGGTCCCAAATACATGAACACTCATTTTTCCTGGATCAAACACCTGGTTCTCATTTTACAACAACATTCCAATTTGGCACACATCATTGACCAATCTGATTTCATCATAAGGCGCATCAATTATCATCTTTCCATGTTTGTCATATATGTTATAGTGACTTCTATTATTATAATTTGTCCTATAACCTGGATAATGGTCTTTTGAGTAATTACTCGGGTAATTACTTTCTCCTTTTCCCCTTACTTTTGTGGACTTTGGAATTTCATAAATTATTATATCCACACTTTGAAATTATCCCTGGTTTACATATATCTTATTTCTCATTCCTCTTTTTCGAGCATGCTGCACATTACCCACTTGACATTTATTTTTTCCTTCTACTTCATGCTTAGGTTTAGGCAAGATATCAATATTAGGGTTCAAAATATTATTACTCTCTTCTTTGGGTATTTCATCATAAAAAGTTAAAAACTTATATTTTTTCCTATTTTCCTTTTGAAGTATCTTCATGTCCACAAATTCCCTATTCTTCATCCCTATATTATAGGGGTTCTCCACTTTAATCAAAAAAAATTGTTGTTCAACTTTTATTTCATCCTTAGCGATGTCAACATTGGAACTCAAGAAGTAATTATTTTTTTCTTCAGATATTGTTTCACATTCCTCCACAGAACTATACACCTCATATTTTCCCATTGAACCAACATCCATCACTATACCGCTCATTTCATCTAAACTTACTTTTTCCTCTTCAAACATTGGACTGGAAAATTCAAACATACCATATGTGTATATGCCCTAGCAAAATAATTGAGGTTCCTCTGAGACTTCGCCATATAATGGATTTGAAAAAAATTGGAGGCCATTTTCAAATGTATTTTCTTCCATGTGTTGATCACAATGCACATTTTTATTAGATACAACCTCCCCTATCTTCAGTGAATTTCTATGATGCATATCTTCAGTATCAAATTTTATCTGTGCAGGAGATAGAGGTTTTGAGTTTCTCTTATATTTATAATACTCTATATCCAACAAATCTGAAATTTGTTCACTACTGAGTGAATATTCTTCTTCTTCACCAATTAAATCATCGCAGTTCTCATGTATGGATGAATCAACCATTTGTTCATTGTCAAACAAGTATGCTTCTTCACATGGAGACCATTCCTCATCATCACTATCAACAATAATTTCTTCAAGTTCTAACTCATACTCACAAACATCATCAATTGTTTCTTCATCAGATGGGCCTTCCAAATGAATAACTGATTCTCCTATACATTCGTCTTCATTTGCATCTCTCATGTTGATGTTACTCTTCTCATGTATATCATGTAGTGTTCTGTTCATCTCCATAGCAATCGAACATGCTAATTCCAAATTATCAGGTCTGCATTCCCTCATGAGTAATTCCATGAGCATAGATATATTAGGCCTTATATCATCAGGTATTTACAA
This sequence comes from Cryptomeria japonica, assembly GCF_030272615.1. NCBI lineage: Eukaryota > Viridiplantae > Streptophyta > Pinopsida > Cupressales > Cupressaceae > Cryptomeria > Cryptomeria japonica. The sequence continues at coordinate 253,918,289 of NC_081408.1, forward strand.
ATAACTTATCATCATTTTACCAATTAATCCTTTTATAGATTCTCCTTCCTTTCTCCTTATGCTGAAGAATGCATTAATACGTGCAAAAGGATCAATATAATGATCTGTTTGAATCTGATTATGGAATGTAAAACATTGTGGAGAATCAACTGATGGATTGATGATGGATACATTTTCTTCAATGACACCATAGAACTCCTCTACAAACCACCATTCAAGTTCCTCCCACGATGAGATGCTTTGTGGGGACAACAACCCAAAAATCCATTCTGCAACATCTTCCAGTGTCATCACGAACAGTTTCATGATCAATTCCTCCACACAAATCTGAAATTTTTCAATAAACTAGTAATATTCTTTCAAATGCTCAATTGGTGATTCACCCTCTGCTCCATGAAACCTCGACATACGAGTTTTAAGCTCATAGGGGAATGGATATGGATACATAGGGATGCTACTAAAATCCAATGGCTTGTATGCTTCATAAAGTTGCCATTTTGTATATGTATGTTGTATCCCTGAACATGGAGCTTCATAAGAATATGGATATTGATACATTTTTTATTGATATTATATCAACCACTGATCTTTTCTTCATTAATTATACACAGAGTCACCACCTCCTTCATAGAGGACAAAATTTATTTTTGTTTCTTTTGAGTTTCTTTTCTGATCAAAGTTCAATTGTACTATTGGATGGCCTTGTGTTATTGACCTCCTCCCGTACATAAAAATTCTTCTCTTTACTTCAGAGTCGCTACCTCTATCTACAGAAGAAATTTGTTTCTTTTTATATGAGTTCTTTCCCATAGCAGAGTCCTTTTAAATGAATACTCTTCCTACCAGAGTCACCAATCTATTGGATCTCAAATCAACAGATTGGATAGGTTCTAAGGAAATGCCAACTCCTATGATCAAAGCCTCCAATTTTACTTGGCCAACTTATAGAGTAAACCTATTTGGTTACTAACTCTCTCACTTTAGGCTCTGCAAGACCTAGGTGGGTATACCTATTCACTAGTGGCTTTTGATAACTAATGCTTTTTATAGCAGATTGATTATTTTGATCTAACTGACCCCTATCTCAGAATGGCAAAGGTTCTTGGAATAGATGTCTTTTAGATGAGTTTAAGATTGTTTTTATGGAAGCTATTTGATCTTTGTGCTTGAAATTCCTATATATGTACACTATTACTGACTAACTCTATACTTCTTACTCAACTAATGCCTATTACTTTAATGTAAAGGTGCGTTCATATAATGATAATTATGGTTTATGGATGCCCAGTGCCTTGTTTGTTGTTTGGGCTATAGAGTCTTATATTTCTCTAGGACTTAATGTATGATTTTTGAGACAGTTTTTAAACCTACCCCCTTTGGTAAATCTGCCAGTTACTATTTCTTATGAGATCTACTTGTAGCGTTGTAAATTGTACACACTTGCTAGGGTGGTACAATTTCACACCTAGTTTAGCACCCGCCTTGGCGCATTTTACATTTTGCATTGCATTTCCCCTTTAGCACTTAATTAATGAAATTAATTGGGTCTAAGGTGCTATTTCATCATCTTCCACATCATAAAGTTGGGCCCTTTCATTAAAGTGTGCCCTTTTCATTTTATTCCTCCAATACATCATTCAATCAAAAACCCTAATTAAGTCCTATTTTGAACTTGGGGGCTTGATTTTGAGGGTAAAAACATCTCAAAATCACCTGTAACTTTGGGATTCTCTCTAAAATCATCATATCCGACGGCCCTAAAAATTTGGTGAAAAGTTGTCGAGACCGTGGCACCCGGAGTGCACATGGTCCCGGACATTTTTCCAGAAATTTTAGGAGCACGATCCAATCATAAAATAAAGCTTAACCCCAAGAAATTGGTGGGAGATTCAATCTCTAGGTTGGCCAAAAGTTGAAATTATGACCTAGGGTTTCATATATAAGAGCTCTCTTTCTTCATTTGAGGGGATCCAGATTTTTTGATTTCAGGACCTTATATGCAGTGAAAGAGCAGATCTTTGAAGACTTCAACAACATTCAACATCCATCCATCAAGAATTCATCAATTTCATTCATACATTTAAGGCTTTGAAGACATTGAAGAGCAATAGGAGATTACCGACTGAAGATTGGCTTGTACCTCTCCCTTGGGGTTGGGTATGATTTCATGTTGTTTTCATGTCTTATGCATAAGCCTCATTATATCATTTGTATTCATGCTTTAGATCACTTTGCATCTTGATTTGGAGCATTTACATTATCATTTACAAGCAATTAGGGTTTACTTTCTAGGTTGCTCTAGTTTGCTTACTTGCATTTTAGGATCTTGCACACACACAAGGTCTGCACACACATTACTTTTACAATACAACTTGGCTATTTGTGGAGGTGGAAATCACCAAAGCGGGGGTTTGACTAAGGCAAAACCCTATATAGCCACCCACCATACCTCTTTAGATATAAGTGCAGGTTTCAGGATTCGGACGATGCTTTAGGTTGCAGATCTGGGAGAAGCAGGCCGAGACAACACTCCACACCAAATTTCAGAGCAGGAGATCAGGACAGGGGCATGGGGCACCCTGGTCCTGCCAGGACAGGGGCGCTGGGTGCCCTGGTCCCTGGGACAGAGGCGTTGGGAGCCCTAGTCCTTCTGACAGACAGCAACTTTCATCAGTTCCGACAGCTTCCCAGGTTGCAAAACAGCAGTTTCAGGAGCAGTTTCTGGGGCAGTATTAGGACAGTGGCACCTGCGCCCCCATCCTGAACATTTTCACTCAGATTTTGACTCCAGGTATGCATCTGCATTCTTGTTTTGTCCTTGTGTTTATATCTTTTCATTGTTTAATCTCAATTCTGCAATCTTGCTATTAGTTCATACTTGCACTTTGGGGTTAGGGATTGAACTTTCATCATTTTATCTTTCAATTACAACAAAGGAATAGAAATCCTAATAGGTAGCCCGTGGCTCTCTCTTTCACAAAAAGAAGTAGCCAATTGTGTGATACCTCTAGGCTCTTTCGTATTCCACAATGTGTGTCAAAAGGTAGGATTAGGGCATGTTAACCTAGTCTTGCTTTTTCCCCTAAACATTTTGGTGAACCCATCGTGAACCTATCATTGCTTCCTCTTGCATTGCATTTGTTAGATCTAGATCTAGATTTAGTGTGTTTCATTTAAGTTTCATTATTCATTAAAAAGAAAAAAAAAGAGAAAAAAAGAGAAAAAGAAAAAAAAATAGGGAAAAGAAAGAGTGTGTTTCTTTGCATTGTGTGTTTAGGTTTTATGCAACTTTTATTTCAAAATGTTAGATTTTTACTTGCAAGATGTTCATGTTTATGATGATGTATGGAATCATGTTGATTATGAGTATAGCCAAGATGAATTAGATGAAGCTTTAGATGAGTTTTTGAACCCTAAAGATACCAAACCTTCATTTTACCAAAAACTCATAAACCTTGTTACTATGCCATTTAGGTGTGATGAGAAAGATAAGTCGAATGATTCCTCTCAAGGGTACATTCCTATCAACTCTTCCACTAAATCTGGTAACATGGTTGTTTTCAATAATCCCCTCTATGAAGAGATGTCTCCTTTTGAATCAAAAGATAAACCTTTTAATAGCTATGATCATGCTTTGTTGGATGATGCTCTTGATGACTTTGTGGCTTTATCGAAATCTTTAAACAAGACTTCTAAATTAGTTAACATGGTAAACCTGAATGAGCATAATAAGCCTCTCTTTGAAGTCCAAGGTGCTTATCCTTCTCCCACCTTTCAAGTTCCTAAATCACCTCTCCTTACTGTCCAAGGAGGGTATGGTCATGATTCCTTTCTTACTCTGAATAAACCTATAATCACTGTGCAAGGAAGAAAACCTATAAGTCCTTATAGTTATGCCAAGCAATTAACTAGAGAGAGTTATCATGCGATTGCCCATACTTATCATACTAGAAATAATAGGCAGCCCAATCCTCCTCCTGTTATTCCAGTTTCTCTTCCTAATCCTCAACCAATTCTTCCGCAAGCTCCACGTATTTCAGAAGTTATGGGTAAGGAATATCATCTCATAGAACAACTTAAAGTTACCCCTGCTAAGATATCCCTTTGGGATCTGATCCAAACTTCTTCTGCTCATCATGGAATGTTACAAGATGCCTTGAAAGATTTGAATGTTCCTCCACCTAATACATCTAGTAATATAGTGTCTTTGGTTAACTCTATGATGAATCCTAAAGCTCAAATTGTGTTTACTCAAGATGAATTGCCTATTAGTGAAATTCAACATCAATATGATCCCTTGATGATTGTGGTAATCATAAATGACACTGCTATAAGATGAACACTAGTAGATAATGGCTCTGGCCTTAATGTGTGTAGCATTAATCTATTGCATAAGATGAATGTGGATACATCGCTTATTGAGCCTGATTCTCATCCCATTCGAGGCTTTGACAATGTGGCTAAGTCTTCATTAGGTACTATTACCTTACCCATCATAGTGGGACCTGTTACTTTGCCTACTCCTATCCATGTTATGTCGGGAAATCTAACATATAACTTGTTATTAGGGAGACCTTGGATTCACAGCATGCAAGTTGTCCCCTCTACATTGCATAGACAAGTTAAATTCATTTATAACAATAAGACATATACCTTGATAGGTGATACTAATTTTTGAGCTTGTATGCAAACATCTACTTCCAAAGGGAGTTCTTCTGAACCTTCCTCTTCTAGTGATGACTCTTTACCTATGGATGAGTCATCCCCCTCTGATGATCAAAATTCTTTGGATGGGTCTGAAGTTCTTGAAGAAGATTCTCCTCAACTTGAATCTACACATGAAAAGGTTTTCGATCCTGAGAAGGTTCTCGCAAAAGATGATTTGGGATCTCTTGACTTTAATCCCACCTTTGTAGGTGAGTATAGGGTTCCTCCTGGAAAGCTTGAAGTTAAGAAGAAGGAAGAAACTAAAGATCAGTCCACCTTACCTGGACCTATGAACAACAATTTTGTGGCCGCTTCTCAAACTTCTTCTCCTCACACCTCTAATTCTGAAGGATTTGATTCTTTGTCCTATGAAAAACCACCTTCTCTTTCTGAAATGGCTGATCGTTATGGTCGTGGTTTTCATATTTTAGCTAAGCATGGGTATAATGGAAATGGTTGTGGTGCTCACGAACAAGGGATAAAAGTTCCTCTAGGGAATAATCTTTGTGATGAGACCTTTGGACTTGGTTATAATCCCTACAAGTGCACTAAAGCTTCTAAGAGACCCTGTATTAGTGTAAATGTTATTTCTACATCTCTACTAATGAGACATCTTGAGTATATTGATGGGGATCCTTCATGTGCCTATGCTTTGGATGTCTTCCCTACCGATGATGCTTTGGCTGAGTTCTTGGGAGCATATGACACTCTTCCTCATTATCATCACAATAGGGGATTTCCTTATTGTTTGAACACTGAAGCTTATTTTGGAAAAGAGATTGATAATGATAAGATTGTGGAAGAATTCCCTCAGTTAAAGGATACTCCTCAACAAAGTAATCTTCTCATAAGTGACACCACTGATGTTAAGATGGATCCTTGCAATGAAGAAAAAGTTATTAAAATTGGAAAGTGTTTGGATGAAGAAGAACAAAAACAATATGTAGATTTATTGCATGAATTCCCTGAGATCATTGCTTGGACATACTCTGACATGCCTGGTATAGATCCTAAGATTGTTACTCATAATATTGTCTTAGTTCCCGATGTTAAGCCCGTGAAACAAAAGATTCGGAAAATGAATCCTAAGGTGGCTCTGCTTGTTAAGGCTGAGATTGAAAAATTATTGGAGGCTGGATTTATCCGCCCTATTGATTATTCCCCATGGATTTCAAATATTGTCGCTGTGGCTAAACCGGATGATAAAATAAGAATGTGTACCGACTTTCAAGATTTAAATAAGGCTTCTTTAAAAGATGATTTCCCTCTCCCAAACATTGACATGATAGTTGATTCTACAGCAGGACATGCTTTGCTATCCTTTATGGATGGTTTTTCAAGATACAATCAAATTTTCATTAATCCTCAAGATCAATTCAAAACTGCTTTCACCACTCCTTGGGGTACGTTTTGTTGGGTGATGATGCCTTTTGGACTTAAAAACACCGGTGCAACTTATCAATGAGCAATGACCCTTATCTTTCATGATTATATGCATAAGATTTTAGAAGATTATGTTGATGATATTTTAGCCAAATCCATTCTTCGCATAGATCATATTAAAATACTTCGTCAAATCTTTGAAAGAATTTGTAAATATCACATGCGCTTGAATCCCCAGAAATGTGTTTTCGGCGTGGATGGTGAAAACTATAAGGATTCATAGTTTTGCATCGTGGGATTGAGGTGGACACTAAGAAAATAGATGCTATTGTCAACATGCCACCTCCTAGAAACGTGTCTCAACTTAAAAGCTTACAAGGAAAGATTCAAGCTATTCATAGGTTCATATCTCAACTTGCGGATCGTACCTTTCCTTTTACCCAACTTCTCAAAAAGAATATCACCTTTCAATGGAACGAAGATTGTCAGCAAGCATTTGAAGACTTAAAAGAATATTTGGCTAGTCCTCCTATCCTTCAACCTGTTGAACCTTCTAAACCCTTCCTTCTTTACATAGCTACCTCCTCTCATGCTCTCGCAGCATTGCTGGCACAACATGATAAAGATGGTAAGGAATGTCTGGTTTATTATATAAGTCGAACCTTACTTGATTATGAGACCCGATATTCTGCGATAGAAAGACAATGCTTGGCCTTGGTGTTTGCGACTCAGAAATTGAGACATTATCTTTTAAATTCAGAAGTCCACGTCATGGTAAAGTTTGATCCTTTGAAGCATCTTTTTTCTAAAATTGATTTATCAGGACACCTAGCTAAGTGGGTTATGATGTTAACTGAATTTGACCTTAAATTTGTTTCACAAAGAGCAATTAAAGGGCAAGCGTTGACCAATCACTTAGTTGAGGCCCCTTCACCTTTCTCCTTCCCTAACCCTGAGTCTTTTCCTGATGACTTCATTCTTTGTACAAAGAAAGATGAAGCTTGGGAGTTATACTTTGATGGCTCTAAGTGTCGTACGGGATCAGGGGCAGGTGTTGTTCTAATTTCTCCTACAAAGAAATCCATTCCCTTATCTTATCGTCTCAATTTCCTGTGTACCAATAACATTGCTGAGTATGAGGCCCTTATAGTAGGAATAAAAGCGGCCTTGGCTTTGAATATAAAGCACATACATATTTATGGATATTTTCAATTGATTATAAGACAAGTAACAAGACTGTATCAAGCAAAACAAGACAAATTATCACAATATAAAAACCTTGCTATCTCTTTGTTACAAAAATTCGATTCTTATACCATGGAACCTGTTCCTCAAAAAGATAATCGACATGCGGACGCAATGGCATGTGTGGCTTCTCTTGTATCTTTAGAGGACCCTGTGGTTGATCTTAAATTTGTTATTCATAACCTCATTTCTCCAGCTATTGTAGATGATTCTAGCTTGGTGACATGTTGTGACTTTATAGACTCAGATGAATGGTATTCGCATATCGTAAGATACTTGACCGATGGTACCTTTCCTGATTCCGCCAATAGGAACACTAGGGCTAGAATCCACAAGTTGTCTGCTAGATATATCATTCTTTCTAATGTTCTTTACCGAAGGGGTTATAATGGTCTTCTCCTTCGCTGTCTTAACAAATCGGAAATCCCTGTTGCTCTTGAAGAGGCACATTCAGGTGCCTGTGGGGGGCATTTTGGAGGCAAATCCTTGGTTCAAAGATTGCTTCATATGGGATACTATTGGCAAACTATGCAGAAGGATTCTTTTTCATTTGTTAAGAAATGTCATCAATGTCAACAACACAATAATCTGATTCATGCTCCTGCCCAAGAACTTCGTTCTCACGTAGCTTCTTGGCCTTTCTCTGCATGGGGGTTGGATCTCATTGGTAAAATCTCTCCTCCTTCATCTCAAGGACACACTTTCATTATAACCACAACAGATTACTTTACAAAATGGGTAGAAGTTGTTCCCCTTCGCTCTACTACTGTTGAAGTAATTTGTCAATTTCTTCTAGAAAACATTATTTCTCGTTTCGGGATACCTTCCACTATAATCTCAGATAATGGGACATCATTTAAAAACAAGGACGTGAAGAAATTCCTTGAGAAATATCATATCAAACATCAATTTTATACACCATACTATCCTCAATCAAATGGTCAAGCCAAATCATCCAATAAGATAATTGAACAAATTCTTCGCAAAACTGTGAATAAGCATGGTAAGGATTGGAGTTCTCAGCTAATCTATGCTCTTTGGGCATACCGAACAAGTGTACGAATTGCTATAGGAACTACCCCTTATAATCTTGTTTATGGTGCTGATGCTATTATGCCTTTAGAGCTAGAGATTCCATCACTTAGGGTTTCTCTCAAAGGTATAGTAGACGATGACTCTTATAGAGAACAATGACTTCAACAGCTTGAGATGCTTGATGAACAGCGTATAAATTCTCTTGAGCATATTCAAGCGTATCACAAAACTCTACAGCGAAGCTATAATGATAAGGTTATTCAACGTTCCTTCTCAGTAGGTGACTTAGTTCTCTATGAGAATCAACGCAATGTGAATGCCTTACCTGTAGAAAAGGGAAAATTTAGTCCTAATTGGCTTGGAACATATATCGTTATTGAAGATTATGGATCAGGTGCTTACAAAATAGCAGATGTAGATGGTACGTCTCTTAAAGAACCTATAAATGCTATGCACTTGTGTAGATACTATGCTTAATTCCTCATTCCTTATCTTTCATTTCATCTATCTTCTTTTCAAAATTGGGTAATATGTTAGCATATCTTGGTTAGAGCAAATAGAATTAAATGATATTGTGTTTAATCTATATTGCTTTGTTCTTGACAAGCGTGTTCTTTAATTTATAGTTTGTCTTGAATTCATTTATGTAAATTGTAAAAGATTTACATTTCCATTATGCTAGCATATTATACAATGTCTTTTATGTGTTAAGTAGAATCGTATCATGTTGTGTTTAAAGTTTAAAATTAAAATCACATTAGTTATATGATTCTTAGGCTTAACGCATATTTCTTCTCTATCATCAATGTAGTACTTGATTAAATGTTTTAATTAAGTCACACATGTATCAATTTAATCATGGAGCATTGAGAAATCAATCACATGGAAATTAAATTCAAAACATACATGTACACCTACCAAATGTATTAACTTTAATCAAAGCAAAATATACATGGTTTTAGGCATTAAAGATAACACATTTGAGACAATGAAAATCATGTATATATATATATATATATGTGGATCATGTTTTCATATACAAAAGTAGGTCACTATACAAAATGTGACCTATCCTACATCATGAGATCATCTCCTATCCCTAGGGCTGGTGGCTGGAGAGTGGCGACTAGATGCTCCCTCCTGATCTGGCCGTGAAGGTGGACCCATAGGTGTATAGCGTGATATAGACCGTGAATGACTCCAAGAGGAACTCCTACGATCCCTATCCATAAGCATCACGCGATATGAGGTAGCCTCAGCCTGAGCTGCTGCTAGATCATGCTATGCCCGCTGAAGGGTCTCTGATAGAACTCTCTCTCTCTCCCTCCATATGTCCACCTGTACTCGAAATGGGGAAAACAAGTCCTCATGCCAACCCGCGTTCCCCTGAGGCCTATAAGCAATTTGTGAGGAACTAGGGATCTGTGCCATTGTGGAAATATCTGTCACTGCTTGCTGAATCAAGGAACACCACTCCTACACATTAGCTATAGCAGTAGAACAGATTTTTGTATTAGTACCATTCTATATCATCAAAACATTAATCAATCAATATAAAACCTACTATACCTGGATCTCCCTCGCGCCAGTAGGGATCGTGATATGGTAGCATCTATGACTGGGAACTACTAGGCTCCCCGCGCTCAAATAATCTGTGCACGATGGGTGTAGGCTGGCCCCTACTAGAAACAGGTCTCCGTATCGCCTCGGGTTCCCCCTTTTAGGGAACAAGAGGAGGATCCAAGGCTATGGTATCATGGCCTGAATGGTGGGGAGCTACATCTGACTCCTCCTCATCATCTCTATCCTCCTCCTCCTCCTCCTCATCATCCTCATCTACATCCTCGTCTGCATCCTCACCCGCATCCTCATTCTCCTCATCATTACCTCCATCTGTGTCATCCTCCTCTCCCTCCTCCTCCTCCTCGGCACTAGGCTGATCTCCTATGGGTGGATCAGGATCTCCTACCTCCTCTGATCTAGATCCCTGATCCTCATCTCGGTCTCCATGTCTCCATGGACCTGGCTGGCCTGTCGGGTAATCTGGTGGAAAGATAGGCCCTGGGTATGACCTCACAAACCATGAGAGATACCTGTGCTGTGCTCCGAGACCTACAGAGTAATCAGTGACCACATCCTGATCGGATCCCTCTATATCTATAATCTTGATATCATCTATAGTAGGTCTCGCTACTGCTCTGGGTCTGGGAAGGACTCGCGAGTGTCGAGTATAGATAGGGACATCGGCTGGAACACACTGCTCTAGCCCAAACTACCTCTGTACTTGGTCAAAGTAGAATGGAACTATGATATGTGGGTATCGTCCTCTCAGTAGGCGGTTCTTGTATAAGCATGCTAGCTGCCTCTCCATCCCATCCCATCTGTGCATCCACAGATATGGTCTCCATACTGTCACCTCAGCTGTCAGTCTATCAAATGCCACTCTCCAATATAATAGATCCCCAAATCTCCACTCGCTGGTAAGTGGATAGGCAAACACCCTAGGTCGCTCGCTAGCCATACTCATCGGATAGTCGACAGGCCTGGTGCATGTGAAGTGCTCAAATATCCACACCTGCAGAAGTGTGCATGTCATCAAACTACAACACTGTCCAAACACATACTCCTCGAAGTCGTGATAGAGATGTGCAAGCATACTCTGACCCCAGGCATATACTCTCCTATGTCTCTCCATAGCTCTGATACACCATGTGAGACCCCCATGCATGTGCGTACCTCGCCCATTAGGGCAGACAGCTAGTGCAATGATGGCAATCATAAGATGTCTCACAAGGGGCACCTCTCCTGTAGGATGTAAGAGCCAACTGACCATGATGCGACCTCTCGTCTCACTCAGCATGACTCTCCCTATGCAGTATACCTACTCCCTCTGATGGTCCTCCATTGACCGATCAGTCGAATATGTCACGGTGGCTCCTCTGATAGGTAGGCGAAGTATGTGGTACACATCCTCCAGTGTTACCATCATCTCTCCTACTGGGAGATGGAATGTACATGTGTCAGGATCCCATTGCTTCATAAGTGCCATCAGCATCGCAGGATGGAATCGAATGGCCAACATGAGGATCGCATACCATAAACCCACGATCGACAATGTATCCCTCTCTGCTTGAGTCAACCAGGGAATCTGATCTCGCAGACTGCGAAGAATCTGCCTCACGGTGTGCTCTCTCATGTATGGGAGACCCTGCAATGCAAAAACATAAGTGTAATTAGTACTCAATCATCAAAATCATCTACACAAACTATCGAACATCGAATGCTAAAACCTTGACATCCCTCGCCAAGTCCTGATTGGGACCATGGCGCCCTTCAGGGACCATGGCGCCCCATAGGGACCATGGTGCCCTGAAAGGACCATGGCACCCCACAGGGACCATGGCACCCTGAAAGGACCATGGTGCTCTGGGTGGGACCCAGGGTTAGATTTCAGGGCCCGCAATCGATCATAAAAGCTCAAAGTCAATAGAAATGCAGAAAGTCAAAGTTCAGTCAACTCACCTCGTCCAGTGGCTCGTCATCGATCACGGCCTCTCGCATGATCTCAATCCTCTTGGAACGCTCCGGTCGTCGTGAAGGCATGATGATGGCTATGTGGGCTCCGCTACAATGAACAATGCTTAGAAATCAACAAAGTGACAAATGCAAATGTCACTTTCAAGATACCGCTGGGGGCTTCATCCGACAACTTATGGATATATCCATTTTCAAATAATGTTTACTTTCTTGTACTTTAGCTTGCATATGCACGTAGTACTCATATGACCGCTAAAGTGGGGGCTAAATGTAGCGTCGTAAATTGTACGCACTTGCTAGGGTGGTACAATTTCACACCTAGTTTAGCACCCGCCTTGGCGCATTTTACATTTTGCATTGCATTTCCCCTTTAGCACTTAATTAATGAAATTAATTGGGTCTAAGGTGCTATTTCATCATCTTCCACATCATAAAGTTGGGCCCTTTCATTAAAGTGTGCCCTTTTCATTTTATTCCTCCAATACATCATTCAATCAAAAACCCTAATTAAGTCCTATTTTGAACTTGGGGGCTTGATTTCGGGGGTCAAAACATCTCGAAATCACCTGTAACTTCAGAATTCTGTCTAAAATCATCATATCCGATGGCCCTAAAAATTTGGTGAAAAGTTGTCGGGACCATGGCGCCCGGAGTGCACATGGTCCCAGACATTTTTCTCGAAATTTTAGGAGCGCGATCCAATCATAAAATAAAGCTTAACCCCAAGAAATTGGTGGGAGATTCAATCTCTAGGATGGCCAAAAGTTGAAATTACGACCTAGGGTTTCATATATAAGAGCTCTCTTTCTTCATTTGAGGGGATCCGGATTTTTTGATTTCAGGACCTTATATGCAGCGAAAGAGCAGATCTTTGAAGACTTCAACAACATTCAACATCCATCCATCAAGAATTCATCAATTTCATTCATACATTTAAGGCTTTGAATACATTGAAGAGCAATAGGAGATTACCGACTGAAGATTGGCTTGTACCTCTCCCTTGGGGTTGGGTATGATTTCATATTGTTTTCATGTCTTATGCATAAGCCTCATTATATCATTTGTATTCATGCTTTAGATCACTTTGCATCTTGATTTGGAGCATTTACATTATCATTTACAAGCAATTAGGGTTTACTTTCTAGGTTGCTCTAGTTTGCTTACTTGCATTTTAGGATCTTGCACACACACAAGGTCTGCACACACATTACTTTTACAATACAACTTGGCTATTCGTGGAGGTGGAAATCACCAAAGTGGGGGTTTGACTAAGGAAAAACCCTATATAGCCTCCCACCATACCTCTTCAGATATAAGTGCAGGTTTCGGGATTCGGACGACGCCGTAGGTTGCAGATCTGGGAGAAGCAGGCCGAGACAGCACTCCACACCAAATTTCAGAGTAGGAGATCAGGACAGGGGCGTGGGGCACCCTGGTCCTGCCAGGATAGGGGCGTTGGGCACCCTGGTTCCTGGGACAGAGGCACTGGGCACCCTGGTCCTTCTGACAAACAGCAACTTTCATCAGTTCCGACAGCTTCCCAGGTTGCAAAACAACAGTTTCAGGAGCAGTTTCTGGGACAGTATCAGGACAGTGGCACCCGCACCCCCATCCAGAACATTTTCACTCAGATTTTGACTCTGGGTACGCATCTGCATTCTTGTTTTGTCCTTGTGTTTACAGCTTTTCATTGTTTAATCTCAATTCTACAATCTTGCTATTAGTTCATACTTGCACTTTGGGGTTAGGGATTGAACTTGCATCATTTTATCTTTCAATTACAATAAAGGAATAGAAATCCCAATAGGTAGCCTGTGGCTCTCTCTTTCACAAAAAGAAGTAGCCAATTGTGTGATACCTCTAGGCTCTTTCATATTCCACAATGTGTGTCAAAAGGTAGGATTAGGGCATGTTAACCTAGTCTCGCTTTTTCCCCTACACACTACTAAATGTTTATATTATAAACCACCTAAATGAATTTAACCCTAACCTTAAGGGACCATTCAAGGAAGAACTACAAGGAACAATTACAATCCACGAGTAGATCTTTTTAATCCAAATTTATAACATAAAAACATAAACTTCAGTGTAAGAATACGAATAACCTTATCTCCCTTATATAATATCACAAACAACTGCCTATAGAAATTGAGATAATCCACAACACATATGCAGAAGAAAATGACTTATTCTATTAAAGCTTCAAAATGGTACAATAGTATGTCCCAAGGCTATAGTATTTGTTCTGTCTCTAATATTCTAATCCTAATAATTCCGTAATTTTACAAAATATGCTCATATAAATAAACAAGAAACACCTATTCTATGAGAAGTCATGTCCCTTCATCACTAATTCATTGAGCATTAGTTAATAATTCTAGTTAAGCAACAATCATACAGATATTCGTTTTAATTTATGGTAATGTGACTTCATTGAGATTTGTTTTGTTTTTCGCGGCAACGGGTAATCATTTGTCTAGTAGTGCTTTGAATTTTTCACCGATGTTTATTCAACCTTACACTTGTGCTGTACTTCAATGAAATCATATGTCTCAATGGCTTTATCTTATGTGTCCCCGAAACACCATATTCCATCGACATCATTCTTTATTTCAATAGAATTGACATCATCACCGACACTTCTCTTGGTCTCATCAATATCTTTATTTCATCGAAGCCTCGCTATAAGTGTTTATGTTGGTATAATGTTCTATCAATTCATCGAAATCTTCCTTTTCAATGAAAATTCTTTTATCGCTAAGTCCCTCCACCGTTTTATTGATGTTATAATTCCATCGAAACAGTCCTTCATTATCTGGCCTTTGTACTAGCATTAATGAAATTTTCTCTTTTGGTAAAAGAAAAATACTCTCCTTCAACTCTTTATGTTCGGCCGATAACAAGTCATCAATAGAAATTCCTCATGTTTCATCAATCTTTTATCCTTCGATGAGAAAGTTATCTTTGGTCAACATCCGTTGTGCCTCTTCGATACACTCTTTTCCCTGAAATAGCTTCATCGATAAAATATCCATTGGTTCCTTCGATATCACTCTTTTGGCCAAACTTCTTCTCTCGGTGAGTTGTTCACATGTCTCATCAATACTATAGTTTCATCGAAACTCTTTATTTCATCGGTGGGGAGCACTCTTGATTTCCTCAATGTACTTTATGTCGATGGAACTAATGTTTTTGGTGAATCCTTTTGGAAGTCCATCGCAGCCAAGATTTGTTCGATAGGATAATGGTAGGCTTCTTTGATAGAGTCATTTCGGTCAGACTAGGCATTTTAGTGAAGGAGTAGCATGTATATCCGATGGCCTTGGTTTGAATGATAATCTTTAGGATTCTGATGTCGATGGCAGTGCCAAGGGTTCTATCCAAATTCTTAAGGGCATGCTTGATTTCATTTCAACAAAATTCTATTTATTTAAATTCAATGCTCAACAAGGCTTTTGATGAAGGTGTGACAGATGATGAGTTAGATAAGGGAAATTCAAGAGATGAATTTGTTTTCATTGCTATCAAGGAAGATGATCTTGTAACTATAGATTCTACAAGCTGCATGAATGAGGAGAAAGCTTTAGCTGCTAAAGTAGAAGAGAAAGATGAATGGGTAATTGACAGTGGTTTCTCTTAACATATGATAGGTGATAAGAGTAAGTTTGTGAGATTTGAAAAGTATGATGGTGGTCTAGTAAAATTTGGTAGTAACAAAGCTTGTATAATTTGTGATAGAGGTTCTATTTCTCTTGATGGTAAACACAATACTGATGATGTGTTGTATGTTGAAGGATTAAAGCACAATCTTTTGAGTGTTGGTCAGATGGTTGATAAGGGATACAACTTGCAATTAAAGAATGGAAAATGTGATATCTTTAGTAGATCTAGAACTAAGATTGCATCAGGAATTCAGACTAAAGGTAATATATTTCACTTGAATGCTAGTGGTAAAATATGTTTAATTACTCAGATCGATGAAAGTTGGTAATGGCATAAAAGGATGTGTCATGTAAATTTTGATTGCATGGTCAAGATAAGTTCTACTATAGTAGTAAGAGATCTACAAAAGTTTATAAAGCCATG
Source organism: Cryptomeria japonica (assembly GCF_030272615.1). NCBI lineage: Eukaryota > Viridiplantae > Streptophyta > Pinopsida > Cupressales > Cupressaceae > Cryptomeria > Cryptomeria japonica. Next base: position 253,934,282 of record NC_081408.1, read on the forward strand.
TAATCCTATATGTAAGGAATGGCAATTAGGGAAGAAAACATGAGTTACTTATAAGAGCAAACAATATAATTCTAATGGATTGTTAGATCTTGTGAATACTGATCTGTGTGGTCCTACTAGAATAAGAAGCTTGCAAGTTGATAGGTATTTCATGTTGTTGATTGATGATTATTCAAGAATTATGTGAGTTACCTTCTTAAGGGAGAAATCTAAAGCATTGGAGAAGTTTAAGATTTTCAAGACTATGGTTGAAACAAAGTCTGGTTTGAAGTTGAAGTGTCTGATATCTGACAGAGGTGGAGAATTTACTTTCGGTGAGTTTAGTGCATATTGTGAAGAGAATGGAGTTAAGAGATAGTTATTTGCTCCTAGGACACCACAGTAGAATGGTGTTAAGGAAAGGAAGAATATAATAGTTCAAGAAGCTGCTAGAACCATGATGATTGAAGGAAATGTTGCACATATGTTTCAGAGAGAAGCTGTGAGTACTGCAGTATACACTCTTAACTGAGTAAATGTCAAAGTTGGTACTGGTAAGACTCCTTATGAGTTATGATTTGGTCATGCTCCTACTGTTAGATATTTCAGAATTTTTGGTAGTAAATGCTATATCAAAAGAGATGAAGGTCTTGGAAAATTTGATGCTATATGTGATGAAGGAATCTATCTTGGTTATTCTTCTAAAAGACCTATTGGTGTTATGATAAAATATTGAGAAAGATTGTTGAAAGTACTAATATGAAGGTTGATGAAGGTAATATGTATTAGATTAGATCTTGCAGATATGATTCTGATGATCAAGATGCCAGTTCAGATAAAGGATGACATGTGTAGACCCAAAGTCAAGATCAGTCTGATCTGGTAAATCCTAATAATGATGGTGCAGATGCTAATATACAAGAAAGAGTTCAAGAGCCTAAAATTCCAGAAAATCCTAAAACTCCTAGGTATGTAAGGTTGAATCATTCAAAAAATCAAATTATTGGTGATAAGAATAAAGGTGTGATGACTAGGAGAAGACTTGTTGAAGAAATTTGTTTGATTTCTAAGATTGAGCCTAAAAGTGTTGGTGAAGCTTGTAAAGGTGAAAATTGGATTAAAGCTATGGAAAAAGAATTGAACCAAATTGAGAAAAATGATACATGGATTCTTGTTCCTAGACCTAAGGATAAAAAAGTAATTGGAACTAAATAGGTATTCCGGAATAAGTTGAATGAACGGGGTGAAGTTGTTTGAAATAAAGCCATATCTGTTTGTAAAGGTTATTCACAGATGGAAGGAATTGACTATGAGGAGACCTTTGCTTCGGTAGCTAGAATTGAAGCTGTTAGATTATTTCTTGCCTATGTCGCTCATAAAGATTTCAAGGTTTATCAGATGGATGTCAAATCAACCTTTCTTAATGGTGAGTTGGAGGAAGTCTACACTGAGCAACTAGATGGATTTCTACTGATAGAAGAAAAGGACATGGTTTGCCAATTGAAGAAAACATTGTATGGATTAAAGAAAGCCCTTAGAGCCTGGTATGCCAGATTGGATGGGTATTTGATGAAGCTTGGATTTGATAAAGGCACTACTGACAGTAATATCTATTTCAAGATTAATCAGAATAACATTTTGATTGTTGAAGTTTTTGTTGATGACATTATCTTTGGAGGAAATGATTACCTATGTAAGAAATTTGCTGAAGAAATGCAAAATGAATTTGAAATGTCTATGATTGGTGAAATGAAGTTCTTTCTGGGATTGCAAATTACTCAGTTAGATAAAGGTATTTTCATATCTCAGTCTAAGTATGTGAAGGAACTACTAAAGAAATTTGGTTTTGAGGATGCTAAGCCTGTTGGTACACCTATGGTGATCGGATGTAAGCTAACAAAGGATGATGATTCTTTGAAACCTAATCAGACCAGATATAGATCTATGATTGGTGGTTTGTTTTATTTGACTCAGACTAGACTTGATATAATGAATGATGTATGTCATGTTGCTAGATTTCAAGCTGATCCTAAAGAATCTCATGTTGCTGCTATAAAAAGGATATGCAAATATTTGAAAGGAACAATTGATTTCAGTTTGTGGTATTCTAAGAATGATGATTTCACCTTGAGTTTCTTTACAAATGCTGATTGGGATGGTGATATTAATTATTGGAAGAGTACTATAGGTAGTGCATTATTTTTGGGTAAGAAGATGGTCTCTTGGGCAAGTAAGAAGCAAAATGCTATTGCAGAAGCTGAATACATTGTTGCTGCTAGAAATTATACTCAAGTTATTTGGATGAAGCAGATGCTTAAGGATATAGGAGCTATTTATGATGAGCCTATTGCTATATACTATGATAATTCAACTGCTATCAATATTTCAAAGAATCTGGTGTTGCATTCCAAAACAAAGCATATATCAATCAAGTTTCATTTCTTGAGAGAGAAGGTGAATGAGAAAGATGTCAGACTGGAGTATGTATCTACAAAGGAACATGTTGCAGATATCTTTACAAAGGCTTTGCCTAAAGATACTTTTGAGTATCTCAAAGAGAAGTTAGGGATAATTTCCCTTCTTGATAAGAACTAAGATGCATGGATTTGCATCAGTTCGGTGAACTTCACAAAGATATCTTGTGACCCAGATTGATGAGTGAGGCTGCTACTCAGGGGGAGTATTTAGTGTTGGTGTTCAAATTTATGGTAAGGGAATCCTGATTCCTGAACCTTTGTCATTGATGTCAAAGGGGGAGAGAAGCATGTGAAAAACCCTAGTGAATTTTGAGTTTTTTTATTTGAGCCGATCCTTGTGACTTTGATGGAGATTGATAAAGGATAATTTTTTTCTTTGCTTTGATTTTTTTTCACATTCATATCTTTCCATCAATGCCAAAGGGAGAGATTGTTCGATATTGCAGAGAGTTTGCAGGAATGATATGTTTTCATTGATGTCAACATATTCTTTCGTGTATTCCAATGTTGCAGTTAGATTAAATGAGTTGGTTTAGTCAGTGTATTGCAGTTGAGCTGATGCGGTTTAATGGATTTTGAGATAAGTATCTCTAGTTGATTCAACATAATTTTCAGTTGTCTGAGTGATGTTTTGATCGAGTTATGAGATCCGGTATTGAGATTGATATTAAGTTGTTCATGTTATTTGCTATTCTAGTTTGTGCACCAAATTGCTTCAAAATTGCTAAATCTTTAGTTGTGGATGTATGGGATGTGTTTTGGACGGTGATGTGTATCCTCAATTTGATTGATTCATGATTTGGATGTCCACAAGTTAATATTTCATGTTGATAGTCAGTTATGATGTTGTTCTTGAGCTCTGATGATGAGATGGTAATGATTCTAGTAACTGAGTTGTCACGATTGTTGTGATGCAATTCACGTTGCTTGTGAATATTTATAGATCATGTTATATGAGTATTGGTGGTCCACATTGATCATTGTGTGCGTTATTGAATATTTTCTTGGTCCGGTGATGTTCTTTGTGTTATGCGATATTTATGGAGTTGTAGCGTGTTGTGGATGATTGAGGTGTAATTATTGGAGGTATTGTATATTTGCGGTGTTGATTTGGGTTCAGATTATGTCTTAGCCAACATTATTTTGGTCTACATATGTTGTTGTAGCCTGTGAGGTTATTATTTTATAATTTGTGTTGAGGGTTTGGCCGACCTTGAAACATAGGTTGATGTCTTGTATAAATAAATGTAATAATCATGTAAGATGTATGTCTATGAAGGTCTGCGATCCTTGAGTGAGTGTATGATCAAGTTGTATGTGCAAACAAGTGATTTCATCTATCAGAAGTGAAGAAGAGAAGAGAAGTGTTGCAGAGCAGACTATGTGCTTAACCAGAACTATATCCAGGCATATGGAGATGCTATTTTCACAGTTCATGTAATTTAGATTGTTGTCTGAATGCTTTTGTAAGTTAGTGAGACTTCTTGAAAGACAATGAGCCTTCCTTAAAGGTTGTAGCCTTTCTTGATTTCTTGTTTGAATAGTGAGCTCTAAGTAGTGTTCCTGGATGTATGTGCATTCCCCATTGTAATATTTCATTTACTCCTAATAGGGTATTATCTCATTGTGGGTAGGTTCCCATCATGATTTTTCCCTTAATTAGGTTTTCCACGTCAAAAATCTTGGTGTTATGTGTGTTATTGATGTGGTGGTGTTTAATGCTAATCAGAATTGTGGTTTAAGTTGCAAAATTTTTGGTAAAAACTGATTCACCCCCCTCTTTGTTTGTTGCATTGTTACCAACATTTACTCTATTGAATGTATTAGGATCTTTTTCATTGCAATTTAGCTTTCGTGGTTGGCTAATTTATATTGCTTTCATGTTTTCCCAATTTCCTAGCTACATTTTCTGGTGAACCTGATGTGAACAATTTCTTACTAATATATGTTTTTGAGTGATTGCAAATCATGCGTCTTCTTGGTGCTTTACAAAATTTCTAACGTTTTTGGTGTTTGTTAGATTTGATGTTTTGAGCTACCTTTCTGCATAAATATTAAACATCTTTCAACATATTTTAGAATGCACATCGCCTTGCCTTCGCTTCACATTTTGCATGCATGAATAGGAAAGCATTTTGATAAAAATGTCTAATAAAAACTCTTTTTTTTGTTATGCTTCGATGGAGATCCATAATCTATTGGGAATTAGCTTTTAAAATCTTCCAAACAAATCCATTTCATGCCCATCTCATTGCAATCATTGCATTCCTTAAGATGACATCTCTTTTGAAAACATCTTTTTGTAGACAATCCACATACCCTGCCTTGGCTTCCAACAACAAATAAATAAAAATTAAAAAACAAAAAAAGAAAAATTACCTTGTCTTAATATCCATGTATTGCATATTCAGAAAATCTATCAAAAAATGGTAATTGTTTCTACACTCACATTGAGCTTATGCGCTAGCCTATAATCTAGATGTTGGCAGATGTAAGATGAATTAAATGTCTTGCTTATATTGCATGCATAATTTGCGAGTATATGTTTGCATTTTTTTGAAAGTTTCTAATTCAAAATTACATGCTCTTCCCTTAGCCCACATAGATTTCATCCTTTATTAGCTTATCTTCTTTAAATTCTTTATTTTTAATTTTTTTATAGTATTTTTTGTAGTTTTCATTTAGTTTCTAATTTAGTTCTTTTTAATTCGTTTTTTTAAGATTTTAGGAATTACTTTTTTATTAGTTTTTAGTTAAATTTTAATGTTTGTTAATTTAGATTTTATTTTAAATTAGTTTTTAATTTAATTTTTATATTAGATTATTAATCTAGATTTTAGATTTAATTTAGGTTCTAGATTAGATTTCTTTAATTAAACTTTAGATTATTATTTTTAGTTAGTTTTTAAATTTAACTTTTGATTAGATTTTTGTTTTGATGATTAGATTTTTTATTAATTAGATTTCATTTGTTAATTAGATTAGATTTTTTAATTTTTTAATTTTATTATTTTAATTAAAAATTAGGTGTTTATTATTTAAATTAGATTAGCTTTTATTTTAGATTAGTTCTTTTTAATCTAGATAGTTTGTTTTTCATTTAGATTAATTTGTTCTTAGCTTAGATTGGTTCATTTTTAACTTAGATTAATTTGCTAGTTAGATCATTTTGTTAATTAGTTGTTCATTATCAGGTGTGAATGTTTGGTGTGTTTGTTTTGATTTCAGAGGCTAATTTTGGGTTTACTTTCTTGTATAGGTATCAATCTTGTTGAAGACCATAATCTCTTGAAACTACTAATGACATTTGGTGCAGGGCATTTGACGAAGACTTGATTTTGAAACCGATTGTCTGTTAGTTTAGTGGACACTTCAATTGGTGTTTTAAAATTAACTAGTGTCTTTTGTATCTTGAGCAATAGGCTCTTTTTGTTTTACCTTTTAGAGGTCCCACCTCCTGAGAAGCCCTTAAGGCTCGATGAGAGGGAACAACCTAATTGGCAATGGGCTAAAGTCAAGCTCTTTCGAGCCACTATAAACAAATGTGTTTATGACGAAAGTTGCAAGCGACAAGTGTTACATGCTGCCATAATGACATTATGTATTCCTTAGTGCCCGTGTGGCACGTAAAAACCTGTAAAGCATAACCTCTACAAGTTGGAAGGCCTCCTTTAACAGAGTGGAAAATGTTGTTGATTATGGGCACTCAAATGGATTCCTTGACTACAACCCCTTGTGTTTAGATTTGCCAAAAACCTTCTACTTGTTGACTTGGGCATTGTGATACACACATGTCAAAGAAACCCCTCATGTGCCCTTCAATTAGAGATAGTAAATTTCTTGGGAAGTGATGACCCAAGGAATTCGAAGCTTGGTATTCCCAAAGAAGTGAGTGTCAAGGAGGGGAGCTAGTGCTACCAAGCTTCTAAGTATCTGGTTGAATGGGATATTTTGGGTAAGGGGATTCAATAGGTATTGTCCTAGCCAGCCTTAGGATTTGTTGTTGAATGCACATGTGTGTCTTCTTTCAAAGTGAAACAAACATTTTCTCTTATGTGCTTGTTAAAGATGAATTCCAAACAAACCTAACATAATCAACATAGAAAACACTGGAAAACAAAAAAATAATAATTTTCCAAAAGTAGTCCAAACAACCTCAAATAAAGTCAAACTTTGTCTTAAACATTTCAAAGAATCCATCGAACATTCAAAAGATTTTACATACATGTCTTTTCAAAACATTGGATATCCTTGTTTCAAAATTCATGTCACTTAGGGTTAGGTTTTGCATAGTCCAAACTTAGGTCTTAGGACACATCCTCATTATCTTTGTCATATTAGTCCATTGGATTGTCATTATCTCCATTTCTATTTAAGTTTAAAATCAATCCCCCTAGGTTATTATCATTCATGTTTCATTATCATTATCATACCAAAGCTAGGTCTTCATTTAGGTTACATCTTTCGTTATCATTACCATACCCAAATTAGGTCTTCACTAAAGTCATATTATTGCCTTGCATATATCTTTCTTGCATTAGGTTATATAATTGTAAAGTCCAAAATCCTAGGTCTTCTCTTAGGTTAACATTGTCATACACATGCATTCATATCATAAAATTAGGTCATATCATATTCCAAATCTTGTCAACATTTTCATTCATACCTTAAGTTCATATCATAGCATTTGGTCATAATATAACCCTAGGTCATATCATTGCATCATGAGCATAACCTTAGTTAATATCATAGTATAGAGTTTCATCACATCTTTAGGACATATCATATATTGGAGTCGCCTCATAACATTAGGACATAATACCTTCTTGGATTACTTTCATACTCTTAGATTATTTCATATCCCAAGGTCGTAACATTCAAATCATACCCTAGGTTCTTATTATTATCTTTGTCAATTTGCATAATAGTCTCAAAATTAGGTTTTGTCAAATTTGAAAAATAAAAAATTTGGGTAAAACCCTAGGTTGTTGTTAGGGAGTTTTGACCTTGATCAACATCTTGTTCTTTTATCATTAACATCATCTTGTCAAACCTAGCTTAGTATCCAAGCGCATAGGTGAGACATTGTCATTTTTCCTATCGTCATTTGGTCCTTTGTCCTTCTAAGGTCTTGACTTCATTTCAATTTACCAAGGTTGCATCTTTAGGTTTGTATTCCAAAATTTTGTCCAAATCTTGAAAAGTCCAATAAAAACATAGATTTAATTAATCATATCCCAAACTTGCATTTAGTTGCATAACATTATCAAACCCCCAAAATTCAAAAGTTTGAAGTAAGGTCATATTTGCATTCCTCAAAATTACATTTAGTTGCACACCATCGTCATTCCAAAAATCCAAAAAGACCAAAAACATTAGTTGCATTGTCAATCATATAAGTTGCATTAGTTTCATACATCATCCTTAAAATCAAAAATTCCAAAAAAGAGCATTACATAGTGACATGCCTGTTGAAACAAGGTCTAAATCCAAGAAATTGCACGAATCAATGTATCAAGCCATGTCCTTTCCAATGGATAACACACAAAACATGCAAATGCAACAATATCAAACTTAATCATTCGATCCAAATGTGGTTTTTTCAAGAAACACAACACCTCAATATGAGATAGTACAATTGGGACCACCTCCATATTATGAACCCTTATTTGTGCCAATAAAATCAGGATGTGGAAGTGTTCCACCAACACTATTGGGGAGTGCACCATTCAATTTCAATCAATTAAATTTTCAACACAACACACAACCCCTAATGTGGCATCATGACAGACAACCTCCATTGTTATATGAGGAAAAAAACCTTTTATAAGGATTTGGGAAAACCAAGACCTTCAACAAGAAATGGATCCAAATAACCCATTAGATTCCTCATTAGAATCCGATGCCTCAAATGATGTCAAAATGTTTTTCAACAATCTTGTGATGGAAAAGAAAATGAACAAGTTCTTGAACAAAGTGTTTAAAATTTTTTCCAACAAGTATAGAAATATGATTGATGCTACTACAACCTCGAATGATCAACCTAATATACAAATGTGACATGAGGTTGATAATATTTTGATCTTTGAACCTCATCTAGATGAAACAAATGCACAACAGGAAGTACCAACCAAACTACTTGAGAAGCGTGGCTCTAAATCCTTGAGTGTGAGTGTTCCATTGAAATCAATGTTTGAAGTGGTTAATAATATATTATGCAACACTACACCATTTACACAAGATCAAATGGTGATGGTGAAATCATTGACAAACACGACGTATCCAAAGATGTCACAAGTTCTTCAAAGTGGACCACAATCTCAAACACAAGAGCATTTTATGGCTGGAATGTCAAAAATTATTGATGTTCAAACCAATTCAATGATGTAACAAAAGGATTATGTGCAATTGATTTCAGTATATGCAACAAATATGCATTCATAGATGACTCAAAATTTGTCAATAGGACCTTCAATTATGGAAACAAAAAGAACAAATAGTGGCACACAACCACAACGAATATTATAATAATTTAAAAATGCACAATAAGCACCATTGAATGTGCAAATGCATAATGCACAATGACAATATTATAATCAACAACAAACAATAGTGTCTTTTGTGCCACTACAAGTAAATACAAACTTGCAACAAAAACAATCATTTGGACAAACTTCACAACAAGTAAATGCAAGTGCCATTCCGCATGTAAAAGAGAAACAACCTAAAGCACATAAGCAAAGATTTTTAAAATTAATGGGGGTTACATCAAGACAACAACAAATGGCACAAAATCAACAAATTTTGATTCAACAATAGTATGTGCCTCAATATGCACAATAGGGCAAAATAAGCTATTATATGCCCCAACAATAACAACAACAGGCAAATGTGCATTACTGACCACAAATAAATTTCAAAAACCCAAAGTGCAATATCAACCACATATGTAGATGGAAATTCTATCTCAATTGGCACAACAAAATACTCAATACCAAAGCATGGAAGTGCCTCAACAACACAAGAAATATCAAAATGAATATATGCTAGAGAGGACAAAGACAATGATTTTTCAATATCAATAGCCATTTGAAGGTACTATATATCAAAAACAAGGATATCTAGGGATGAATGATGAACCTCAAAAGCCTTTGCAATCAGATGTATTGGCACAACAAATTGAAAAGATGCAATGATAAATAGAGGCATTACAAACCAAAAGAACATAGAATTTATATACAGAGAAAGACTTATGTCCTAATCCATTTGATAAAAGTTTGTACATGCCTCCCTTCCCTAAGAACTTTGAAGAACCAAAATTTGATAAATACAAGGGAAAGGGTAATCCAAAAGATCATATCCGATATTTGTATGCACCATGCACTGAGGTGACTTATGATGAGATATTTGATGTGTATTTTCTCATGCAGTCTCACAAGACAAGCTATGGATTGGTATGCATATTTGTCGAGGAATATAAAATCTTGGAATGAATTGTCCAAGAAATTCATTTTTCATTTCGCTTTCAACATTGAAAATGAGATAACCATGTCAGATTTATGTAACACAAAGAAAAAGCTAGGAGACCCTTTGATGACTTTCCTACAAAGATGGCGAAGCCTGGTCAATTGATGTTCTCTTGACATACTTGAGGAACAACAAGTTAACTTGTTCAATCAAAATTTGGTACCAGAAATGATGTATGGGCTGAAATTAAAAAGTCCAAGTACCATTGAGAAGCTCATTAAAAATGGAATGAACATTGAGAATTCTCTTGTTGCCAAGGGAGTAATCAAGATCAACAAAGGCAATAACAATTTGAACAACTCAAGTGACAAGAATAAATTTTGGTCCAAGAACAAGGATGTCACCAATGACGGTGTGGTCGACACAAGGATAGTAAGCATGAATAAACCTAAGTTTTTTATAAAAGGATCAAGTGCTTCTAATACTCAAGCTTCTCGACAGACTCAACAGATGTATAATCAAACAAGTAACATTATCCACCAACCACAAAATCAACAACATAATCAACAACAACAAGGTCAGCAACAAGGTCAACAATGTAGACTTTTTAGATCAAGAGATGGGCCTCCCCGATAGTTTATGGCATTGGGAGAGTCGATTGAATTAGTCATGAAATAATTGATTCAGGCTAATTTCATTAAGTTGTCAAATATCAAAGAGGAGCACCAATAAAAGGACATTGGTGGAATGATAATGCATATTGTGAATATAATCAGTCTAAGGGACATAAAACTACATTATGTTTTCAACTGAAACACCTTATCCAATATTTTCTTGATCAAGGAGTAATTGAGGTAGATCCATCCATGAAAACTTCTAATGTTGATCATACAATTTTTAAGACTCCCTTACTTGATCATGACAAGGGAAAAGACTCTTCTTCAAATTCGAATAAGAAAGGCAATCTAAATTATACCAGTGCAAGTCACAACAATGTCATTAATTGCTTCCATGTGTTAAATGAACATGTGTCAAAGGAAAAGGTTGAAGGATTGAAAATGTTTAGTAATGGAGGAGTTAGTGGTGGTAGTTCAGAAGGAGCCTCGGGAGGTATTGTTACTTTCTGGAATAAAAACACTGGAGAGGGAGAAGTGTTGATTTAGAACAACAATCTAGCTTGTATCAGATTTAAGCATTTGAAAGAGAGCACCTCATGGGTCTTAACTAATGTGTATGCTCCTAACACTAAGATTGGTAGAAGTGACTTTTGGAAAAAATTAACCTTGTTAAGAAGTAGGTTTGCTGAAGATGAGTGGATGATTATGGGGGACTTCAATACCCCTTTGAAGAAAAATGAGAAAAAGGGAGGGAGACAAACCAATCTAGACAGTAGATTGGATTTAATGGACTTCATCAATAATAATGCTCTCCATGACCTGGATTTGCAAGGAGTTAAATACACCTGGACTAATAGAAGGAGTGGTAAGGACTTAATTCAGGTCAGACTTGATAGAGCTCTTATTTCTCTAGATTGGTTTAACTTTTACTTTTGTTCTTTATCTGCTCACATAAGGGTAGGGTCAGATCACTATCCTATACCCTTCATGGCTAATGCCAAGAATAGAAGAAGACACTTCCCTTATAGATTTGAGAGAATGTGGACTAAACACCCAGATATGGAAAGCAAAATAAAGGAATGGTGGCAGGTCAGAATTGAAGGTAATGCTATGTATAAAGTGGTCAAAAATTTGGAGTTTGTGAAAGATAATGTTAAAAGGTGGAATAAGGAATGCTTTGGGAACATGTTTTCTTCAAAAGCCACCATTCTTTCAGATCTAAAAGATATTCAAGATGAGATTCAAAATAATGGATATACTAATACTTCAAGAGATGTTGAAGATGAAATTCTTATGAGATATCATGACATAATAGAAAAAGAAGAAACTTTCTGGAAACAAAGGTCAAGAAATGTTTGGTTGAAGGAAGGGGACAAAAACACTAAATATTTTCATATGTCCACTTTAAAACATAAGGCCATCAATAGGATATCACAGATTAAAGTTAATGGTAGAATTGTTGAACAAGAAGAATCTATGAGAAAGGCCGCCATGGAGTTTTTCTCCAACCTCCTTGCTAAGGATCAGAATTTGGATCTGCAATCTCAAAAGAATCTTATGGATTGTATCCCTTCCATCTTGGAGGCAGATCAGAACTCTTATTTGACTGCTATCCCTTCCAATGATGAGATTCTAAAAGCTGTTAATTCCTTTGAAGGTAACAAGGCTCTGGGCTCAGATGGTTTTCCCATGTTCTTTTTTCAAATGTACGGGCATATTGTTGGAGATGATGTTTCTAGAGCTATAAAAGAGTTTTTTGGTGCTAGAAGAATTTTGAAAGAGATAAATGGCACTTTTATTGCTCTTATTCCCAAAAGGATGGGAGCCAATTCCATGGATCTATTCAGACCTATAAGCCTTTGTAACTCTCTATACAAGATCATCTCTAAGGTTCTGACTTCTAGAATCCTGAAGTTGCTTCCTTCTATCATTTCACGTCAGCAAAGTGGTTTTGTCCCTGGAAGACAAATCTTGGATTCGATAATTTCGGTCCATGAAAACATTCATTCTTTGTCTAGTGCTAAAAAAGAAGGCTTTCTTCTGAAGCTTGATTTACACAAAGCCTATGATAGAGTGGACTGGGATTTAATGATGAAAGTTCTTTTGGCTTTTGGTTTTTGTTCTAGAAGTATTAGTCTCATTAGGCAATTAGTCTCTTCTGCTTATTTTTCTATTTTAATTAATGGGTCTCCTTCCCCCTTTTTCAAGTCCTCAAGGGGACTCAGACAAGGAGATCCTCTATCTCCAGTTATTTTTATTATCATGGCGGAATGTTTGGGGAGATGCATTGGAAAGTTGTTTAACAAGGAAGAGTTTTGTGGATTGAAACCATCTTCAATGGAACAAGTTTGCTCCCATCAACAGTTTGTGGATGATTCTATAATTATGGGGAAGGCTTCAATGTAGGATTCTAGGAGTTTAAAGAAAGATTTGGACAGTTATGGGTCATCTACTGGGCAACTTATTAATTGGTCTAAAAGTTTTGTTTACTTCATCAATACTCCGAAAAGAAGAAAGATAAAAATAAGCAACATTTTGGGGTGTCAATTGGAGAGTCTTCCTACTTCCTATTTGGGGCTTCCTTTATGCCAAGATCCTCCTAAAACTTTCTGGGGAGCTTTGGTGGACAAATTCCATAAGAAGTTAGCAGGTTGGAAAGGTTCTCTTCTTAGCCAAGATGGTAAGGTTCAACTTTTGAAATCTACTCTTCAAAGTATTCCTCTTTATGCCATCAGCCTTTTCAGAATTCCAACCAAGTTTGCAGAGGCTATTGAAAAAATTCAAAGAACTTTTTTGTGGACAAGGGTCGCAGAGAAGAAGAGAATGAATCTGATTGCATGGGATAAGATTTGTAAACCAATAAGAAAGGGAGGTCTGGATCTAATAAGAATAAGAGATGTTGTAGACCAAATCTAGTTAACCCAAGCTCACCCACAATCCTTCTATGAAATGACCAATTTCAATCTATGAAACACATCAGGACTTGGACAACATAACATAGGACCCTAATTGATCCTCCTGCACTTCAGGTTCTACTAGACCCAGGGGGGGACACCCTTTTGATAGATTAAATACAACAGTTACAAACACATGACTACATCAACAATAAGTAGATATATCATTCCACAAACTCACCCAATTTAGAAATACACTACAGATTGGCTAAATCTGTATAAACCATAGATGAAACAGAGCTTGGAATAAAAAGGACACAACCCCTAAACACAAAGGGAAATAGGGTTTCTTTAAATGAATTAATCTGAAACTATCCCCAAATCTTTCAAAGACCAGTGCCTTGTTCATTGGGCAACAAAGTCACACACAGAACTGCAAAATGCAAATCATAGCTGCAAATTTGTTTTCCTTACAAGATATTCCTGCATTAATACCTTATACTAATGCATTACTCAATCCATTCACAAAATTATTAGATCTGGGACACATTCCACTATTTATGACTGATTATAGAATTTAAACTCTTCACTGAAGAATGCCTACAAACAATCATACAATCTCCTTGAGATGATAAATTATAGCCTCCTTGAGGATTCAATTCATACCAATGAAATACATGTCTAGAGACAATATTGTGGGAAATTTACTCATGCCTGACACAAATAAGACCTGGAACTAGAAAAACAATCTGTCATCCTGCAATGTAATCTCTATACCCTGAAGAAAACCAAAGAGCTTTTACAAACTTGGGTCAAGAAATTTAGAACTGGAAGCCATGAAATCTGGAGCACTTCCTCCAAAATTATGGAACCCTTACAATTGAGAAGAATTGGGAATAAGAAGGAGAGGGAAAAAGATCGGAATCCATCAGAACATGCCATGTGTTTTCTTTTTCCCTAACTCCAAAAATATATCCTTCCTTCCCATTGAAAATTCTCTCAAAATATCCCACATTTGTTGAAACAAACTTCACGATTGGATTCCTCATTTTGAGATCTTTCCGACGACATATAATACTTGCTATTTCAAGCAAAAATAACATCTCAGGCGAATTAAACTTGGATAAGCACCTGTCATTTAAATTTTTGAATTTTACATTATAGTTTGAACTATGCATTTAATTTTGATTTTTCACCCTTTTAACTCCTGACGCCTTGCCACGTGGCAGCTTGCGATTCGTCAGGAGGGTCCACTGGGCGCCACTAGGGATGACACCTCACCTTTCGCCACTTGTCGACCACGTCATTGCCACCAGACTGCCATTGGACTGCTTGCTTGTCACCACCTATCCGCCATGTCATCACCACATCCTCGCCACGTCAATGGGACCCACGAGCTGGACCTCCACTCGGACTTGCTACATCACCTTTCACCATTTCGCGAAGGGTAATGGGAGTGCATCTTCATCTCACAAAACATCATTGGATGTCGGATCATCTCCAAGATGTGCGATCTTTTGCCATTTCGTGATGCTTAACCGACATGCATCTTCACTTCGCGAAATCGTGTGCACCGTCAGATCTCCTACAACCTGCTCACCGGTTAAGTCTTCCTTTCTCTACAAAACTTGACTGGGGAACCATGCTCGCATGGGTGGGGTCCACCTGGTTTCCACTTGGTCTCCTTGGTTACCTTGAGAAACGCACCCGTGCACGTGGGTTCCGTCTGGGGCCCAACCAACACCTTGTGTCAAAAGCCCTTGAGGCTTTGACACTATGAATGAGTGTGTTTGTGCATTTAAATAGCAAAAAGTTATCTCGCCAAGCCAATGTGGGATAATGCATTTGCCTGGGACTGTGCATTTTGAAGGTTTTGCCTGAGACTTTTAGTGGCTACCTTTCTTCTGAAACTTGAATGTGCCTTCCTCTATTTTCACATAGGGGAGGATGCTGGTTAAAATCCTTTTACCTTATTCCACGCCATCTGCATTTGCTTGGAGTTCTGCATTTTTTACATGCCACACAGAGGGGATTTGGCATCAAAATCGCCATATACATTTCATTTTAAACCTCCCCACTCTCCATGCAGGGGCTTCAACGTTAAACACCTGCCAAATTGCATTTGTTTGAACTTGTTTTAATTCTTTTTAACTAGCCACATAGAGGAGGAAACATCACGTAGAGGGGAGCTAGCATTTTGACTTGGCAACACCTTTGCTGGAGTTGCTATGCTTTTTCAACATGCCCACGCAAGAGGAGAGGATGCTGGCACTTGCATTGAAATTGAAATTCTTAAAACTTCTTCAATGCCTCCATTCTCACATGCTAGGGAAAAGCTAGCAAATATAATGGAGATTTAATTTTACACCTGCCACTTGCATTGGCTATGTTTTAGATGCCTTTCGGTAGAACCTTTGACTATGTAGGGGAAGAATGGACCTGCTAGACTGCATTTGTTAACAAGTTTCTACAGCCTTTGAAAAGCCACTCCACGAAGGAGGGAGAGATTTTGGTTTAATGCTTGCCAATGTATTTGTTTGAAACTTCCTTCAACCTTTTCAACAACCATGTTGGGGAAGGATGCTGACATTGCACCTCCTAATTGCATTTGATTTAAATTTTATTTGCTGCTCAAACTTCAATGGCTCTTCAACACCATGCACCACAGCAGGAGGATTGGTAAAAGTTGTGGAATTTGGAACTACACTTGCTCATCGCACTTGCATTAAAGTTTATTGTCTGGCAATGCATATTTGTTGTCAAAATTCTTTTAAAAAACCTCACTATACCACACACACCAGGGAATAATAGGCAAAGGAAAGGCATTTCAATATACCAATTGCATTTGTTAAAAGTTTCTATGCCTTTCCAACTCCTTCAAACAACAGGGGAATTGACAAAGAGATTGGAATTAAGTTTTATATATGTTAACTTAATTTGCCTAGAGTTTCAAAAGTTTGCCAACTCCACTCTATTTAGCACTGTTTTCCTTCCATTTGCTTGGAGGTTTCTAAGTCCTTCCAAAAACTACAGCAAGGGGGAGATTTGGGTAAAGTTGATTGGCATTATGGTTGCCAATTGCATTTTGAAATTTTTAAAACCCTCTTCCAAAAAACTCTACTTGCCAGGTGCATTATTTTTACTGTCTCTTCTATGTTACTGAAGTAAAAAAAAAATGCATTACATATTCCATCTCTAGGATCAAGGATCAAGTCTACAACAGTCCATCGAGCTCTCAATAAACCAAATTTCCAAATACACTTACTGGTATTGATATGCATCACCATGAATTAAGACCATTTCGCCTTAAAATAATGCACATGCATTTATCCAGGTCGGGCCCCAAAGTGGGTTTGGCTAAAAAAAATTTTGTTTTCATGCAACTGACCTTTGAAATGCCTCATGAACCTTAAACATACCTCTGGAATCAATCGGCACCATTTTCGGATCATCAAACTAAGTTTCGCAACTTTCAGGCATGTGCACCACATTTTCGCATTTAATCGTGAAGATGTAATTTTCAAACTGGTCAAAGCACATTTTTGGACCTTGCAAACTAACAGGCATGTACTCTGATATACAAACATGAACTCTACCAAGCGGTTTTTCAAGAAAAATCCCGAGTGAAGAGATATCAATGGTCAAAGATGACCAACTGGCTTTGTCGACACTACGGACCTGATGAAGTCAATGCGCAGGCAACTCATGATGCCTTCCTTAAAAATATCAAATGATCTCCGTAGACCCTCAAATCTAAGGCATAGGTACCTTGAAGTACATATCAAAACTTAGAATGCTCAGTTTGACCAAAAGGCTGACTGGGTGCAAATGGTGTGCTCATGAAAATAGCAACTTTAACTGATATAGCAATGAAAGTATGGAACACTGAAAAAGGTGGCTCAAGAAACCCTTTTGAATACTGATCAAACGGATTGGCAGTAGCTTGAAACTTGAAACATAGGTTTTATTTTGTACCAACAATATCTTGGAACAAACATTCTAGCATGACATTCACCGAGGCAAATTTTATACTTATGCAAAATAGGGCTCTGACTAGGTGCTGAAACAGGGACTTGTGCAAACCATAAACTGCAAACAGATTGAGCTTGCTAAACTAAGAAAGTGGATTGCTAGAAACTTGAAATTTGACATGCTGACTCACATTTATGCATAGAATTTAGTGCACTTTGAAATTCTTCATGATGATCAACCGATCAAAAGATATAAGCACTCAAAGTAGGCTACTTGGTAAAATCTGCATTTGCACCTAAAATGCACTTTCAACTCACCCCTTGAAATGGGTACTTGATAAACTGATCCAAACTAAAATCTAAAAGTTGCAACACACTGCATAGGTCAAATGAAAGGTGTAGGACACATTTCCCAAGCCTTACCCTTTGAAAATCAACTGGCTCCATTTATAATCATTTGTAAATGCAGAGCAGAATTTTTTGAAATGGGCCTCTCAAATTACTCAAATTTAATGAGTCCCAATAGTGGCTCTGACTGGGGATGGTTGATTGCAAGATCAACACAAGAATTCATAATCTATGGCAAAGTAGACCACCCAAAAATGGAATACATCTCTTCTTTTCTAAAAAACAAAGGGCTCCTTATTCTACCCAAACAGCAAGGCACTTTATTGAAAACCACACAACTGAAAGCAAAGCAACTGTACAAAAATACAACTTATTTATAAAATGGCTTCCAGCCACCAAAGTTGAAACCAACTCTTTCCCTTATCAAAAATTTGATTCTCATCACTTAATAATGTAAACAATCTAAAGCAAACATTGATCATCAGAGAAATGTTTCTATTATGATACACATCTTTCAGCATGCTTTTCCAATCAACATTATATGCATACCCATCATGAACATAATTTTGAACCTTACTTTCATGATCAACTACTAAAATATCCATTCTTTTCATCATCTACTAAGTGAAATAAATCAACATCTTTAACATCCCACTCTTGAAAAAATGAACATACTTCTTTCTCAAACATATAATCTGAAATAAGATTTGAAAATTCACTCATCTTCGCATGAAAAACTTCAAGATGGGGTTCAAACACACTAGCAAGCAACCCATTACAAAAATCTCCATCCTGACACATGTCACTGCTGCATGGAATGGTATCATCATCATGGACTGGTTCATCATTTACAGCATCTGGCTGATCAATTATTTCTTCATACAAAGGGTTAGAAACCAAATGAAGAATCCCCTTATGAACATTATGACAATGAAGTGGTTGTTCCGTATCTATATCGACATCAAATAAAACATTAGAAAATTTTCTAAAGATACCATCCACCCTATCATCATAATCATCTTCATCAGACAAAGAAGAAATTGAAACTAGGCTGGAACTATCCTCAGTGTTCCATGTTTCACAACCACAAAATTTCATCCTATGACCATCATTCTGAGAATCAAGATAGTAATACTTATCTTGTCACAATTGATCTTTTTTACCAATAGAACACTCATCATCAGTCAAGGAGTAAAGATGAATATCATTGCCATTTACTTCATCTGATGAATATCCAACATGTTCACTTAAATTTTCTATCATAAAACCATCTGTTAGATTAGCATGTTGTTCATCAAATGTATAAGCATTCAGTTCACAGTCCTTTTCTAAAGAATCCTCTTCACCATATTGCAAAAGGTCTTCATTAACAACTCTAAGGCTCTCCAACATTTGAACTTTCTTGTCCACAACTTCAAGAGCTTTTCTAAGTTCTGCAATCTTCTGGAAATGCATTGCACTTTGCTGTTCAATGTGACATTCTTAAAAAAATTGTTCATCACTGCATGCCATATTTTCATTGCAATCATGTGTACCATTAAAATTTTCTGAATTAACTTTGTGCACAACTTTCGAATTAGAAAGATCATCCACATGATTATAAAAAGAAATCTGAAAATACTTTTATTTCATCTTCAACATAATTGACATTATCAATATCTAAATGAGGATCAACCATTGTTTGCACCAAATAACTTGGATTTTCATAGGGAATTAAATTATCGTGGTTGCCAGCACAAGTATGAACACCAAAACTCTGAACATTACTTGTCACTTAACACTTAGTTGCAACATTACAAACACTATGACATCAGACACCAATAGATAAAAATCCTTTAGGGATACCATATCTTAAGTTTTTCTTTATGTCCATGGCTGTCACAAATGCCTGATGTAATGTCTTTGGCTCTTTATCCCTCAACTTGTAACTCATCTTACTTCCAAAGGCATCCAAATAAATCACTAAAGACATTTCATCATTTAGTTTATACCCTTGTGGGATCTCAGCCAGTGCTTTGGAGAATTTGACATTGAAGGCTGGCACTAACTCACCTTCCTCAACTCTAATCTCCATCAGCTTCCTCAGTGCATCATTAAAGTTTATTCTCTCAAGAAATTTCTCAAGAAAAGATGTAACAAATTCTTCCCATGAGGGAATAGAAGCTTCTTGCAAAAATGAGAACCAAATCTTGGCATCCCCTTTCAAGCTTTGCACAAACAACTTCATGCAAACATCCTCATGATAGATCCCATAATCATTCATTAAATCAACAAAGTTTTGCACATGCATTCTTGCTGATTGTAACTGGTCCCCATTAAACAATGGTAAATGCTTCCTAATGTCACTTGGAATCTGATTCGGGTAACCAGGTATGCCATCAAAACAAAATGACACATAACCTTTAATAGAGAAATTTCTACAACAATCCATTACTAGCTGCAATCTCTATTACTCAAAATACTTCACCCATGCTTTAACTAGAATTTTTCAAAATAGGAAATATGTGAAGTATGAATTTCTTTTCCTTTTATGGTGACCTTTTCACCTAATAAGGAACAAATAATTGCATCAACAATGAGGAATACCTGGTAAAATAATTTTGCTACTGCTGCTGCTCTGATATTTGGTAAGATCTTTCTGAGATCTTCTAACATTGTACACTGATCTTCATATAGAGTCACCACCTCCTTCATAGAGGAAAATATCTTCAATAAATTCTTTGGGATCTGCAATCATAAAACCCAAAGCAACTGCTAAATATTTGATGCAAGTTCACCAAATCTTTTAAATTTTTTACAATAATGCACATTGGTGCAGAGATCTTTCAGGGTCGCCACTCATTGCTGTGAGAATTTATAAAATCATTTGTAGAACATGAACAGATCTGGACTCACACAAAGATAAAAGGATAACAAATTTTCAACACTTGGCACACAACACTACCAGACAAATAATTGCAGATCTGAAAATGGTTTTAGATTTATAACAAATTTATGACTCTTTCCCCAAATGGACATGGCTGAACTAATTGGCTTTAATGTTGATAGACAAAGAGTGCTCTCAATTTCAATCTAATCAACACAAGTTGTAGCATATTCCCCAGCAGAGTCGCCACTTTTGTTGTTCACCAAATCTGGTTAACCCAAGCTCACCCGCAATCCTTCTATGAAATGGCCAATTTCGATCTAGGAAACACATTAGGACTTGGACAACATAACATAGGACCCTAATTGATCCTCCTGCACTTCATGTTCTGGTAGACCTAGGGGGGGACACCCTTTTGATACATTAAATACAATAGTTACAAACACATGACTGCATCAACAATAAGCAGATAGATCATTCCACAAACTCACCCAATTTAGAAACACACTACAGATTGACTAAATCTGTATAAACCATAGATGAAACAGAGCTTGGAATGAAAAGGACACAACCCCTAAACACAAAGGGAAATAGATTTCCTTTAAATGAATTAATCTAAAACTATCTCGAAATCTTTCAAAGACCAGTGCCTTGTTCATTAGGCAAGAGAGTCACACACAGAACTGCAAAATGCAAATCATAGCTGCAATTTTGTTTTCCTTACAAGATATTCCTGCATTAATACCTTATACTAATGCATTACTCATTACATTCACAAAATTATCAGATGTGGGACACATTCCATTGTTTATGACTGATTATAGAATTTAAACTCTTCACTGAAGGATTCTTACAAACAATCATACAATCTCCTTGAGATGACAAATTATAGCCTCCTTGAGGACTCAATTCATACCAATGAAATACATGCCTAGAGACAATATTGTGGGAAATTTACTAATGCCTGACACAAATAAGACCTACAACTAGAAAAATAATCTATCATCCTACAATGTAATCTCTATAACCTGAAGCAAACCAAAGAGCCTTTACAAACTTGGGTCAAGAAATTCAAAACTAGAAGCCATGAAATATGGAGCACTTCCTTGAAAATTATGGAACCCTTACAATTGAGAAGAACTGGGAATAAGAAGGAGAGGGAAAAAGATCAGAATCCATCAGAACATGCCATGTGTCTTCTTTTTCTATAACTGCAAAAATATCTCCTTCCTTCCCGTGGAAACTGCTCTCAAAATATCCCACATTTGTTGAAACAAACTTCATGACTGGATTCCTCATTCTGAAATCTTTCTGGCGACATATAATACTTTCTATTTCAGGCAAAAATAGCCTCTCAGGTGAATTAAACTTGGATATGCACCTGTCATTTAAACTTTTGAATTTTACATTATAGTTTCAACTATGAATTTAATTTTGATTTTTCACCCTTTTAACTCCTGACGCCCTGCCATGTGGAAACTTGCGATTCGTCAGGAGGGTCCACTATGCACCACCGAGGATGACACCTCACCTTTCACCACTTGTCGGCAATGTAACCGCCACCGGACTGCCACTGGATTGCTTGCTTGTCACCACCTGTTTGCCATGTCATCGCCATGTTAGTGGGACCTGCAAGCGGGACCTCCACTTGGACCTACCATGCCACCTTTCGCCATTTCATGAAGGGTACTGAGCATGCATCTTTATCTCATGAAACAATGTCGACCATCAGATCATCTCCAAGATGCGCGATCTTTACGATTTCGCCATTTCGCGATGCTTAATCAGTGTGCATCTTCACTCCATGAAATTGTGCGCACCGTCAGATCTCCTGCAACTTGCTCACCATTTAAGTCTCCCATTCTCTGCAAAACTCGCCTGGGGAGCCATGCCCATGTGGGTGGGGTTCGCCTGGTTGCCACTTGGTCTCCTTGGTCGCCTTAGGAAACGCGCCCGTGCACATGGGTTTCGTCTGGGGCCCAACCGACACCTTGTGTCAAAATCCCTTGAGGCTTTCACACTATGAATGAGCGTGTTTGTGCATTTAAATACGAAAAATTTATCTCACCAAGCCAATGTGGGATAAAGCATTTTCCTGGGACTGTGCATTCTAAAGGTTTTGCCTGAGACTTTTAATGGCTGCCTTTCTTCTGAAACTTGAATGTACCTTCCTCTATTTTCACGCAGGGGAGGATGCTGGTTAAAATCCTTTTACCTTATTCCATGACATCTGCATTTGCTTGGAGTTCTGCATTTTTTACATGCCACACAGAGGAGATTTGGCATCAAAGCTACCATATACATTTCATTTTAAACCTCCCCACTCTCCACGCAGGGGCTTCAACATTAAACACCTGCCAAATTGCATTTGTTTGAACTTTTTTTAATTCTTTTTCAC
The DNA here is from genome assembly GCF_030272615.1 of Cryptomeria japonica. Classification (NCBI taxonomy): domain Eukaryota; kingdom Viridiplantae; phylum Streptophyta; class Pinopsida; order Cupressales; family Cupressaceae; genus Cryptomeria; species Cryptomeria japonica. The sequence continues at coordinate 253,957,299 of NC_081408.1, forward strand.
CAGCCACACAGAGGAGGAAACATCACGCAGAGGGGAGCTAGCATTTTGACTTGGCAACACCTTTGCTAGAGTTGCTATGCTTTTTCAATAGGCCCATGCAAGAGGAGAGGATGCTGGCACTTGCATTGAAATTGAAATTCTTAAAACTTCTTCAATGCCTCCATTCTCACGTGCTAGGGAAAAGTTGGCAAATATAATGGAGATTTAATTTTACACCTGCCATTTGCATTGGCTATGTTTTAGAGTCCCTTCAGTAGCACCTTTGACCATGCAGGGGGAGAATGGACCTGCTAGATTGCATTTGCTAAGAAGTTTCTGCAGCCTTTCAAAAGCCAGTCCATGAAGGAGGGAGAGATTTTGGTTTAATGCTTGCCAATGTATTTGTTTGAAACTTCCTTCAACCTTTTCAACAACCATGTTGGGGAAGGATGCTGGCATTGCACCTCCTAATTGCATTTGATTTAAATTTTATTTGCTGCTCAAACTTCAATGGCTCTTCAACACCATGCACCACAGTAGGAGGATTGGTAAAAGTTGTGGAATTTGGAACTACACTTGCTCATCGCACTTGCATTAAAGTTTATTGTCTGGCAATGCATATTTGTTGTCAAAATTCTTATAAAATACCTCACCATACCACACACACTAGGGAATAATAGGCAAACTAAGGCATTTCAATATACCAATTGCATTTGTTAAAAGTTTCTATGCCTTTCCAACTCCTTCAAACAACAGGCGAACTGATGAAGTCAATGCGTAGGCAACTCATGATGCCTTCCTTAAAAATATCAAATGATCTCCGTAGACCCTCAAATCTGAAGCATAGGTACCTTGAAGTACATACCAAAACTTAGAATGCTCAATTCGACCAGAAGGCTGACTAGGTGCAAATGGTGTGCTCATGAAAATAGCAACTTTAACTAATATAGCAATGAAAGTATGAAACACTGAAAAAGGTGGCTCAAGAAACCCTTTTGAAAACTGATCAAACGGATTGGCATGAGCTTGAAACTTGAAACATAGCTTGTCTTTTGTACCAAAAATAGCTTGAAATAAACATTCTGCCATGACATTCACCGAGGCAACTTTAATACTTATGCAAAACAGGGCTCCGACTAGGTGCTGAAACAGGGAATTATGCAAACCATAAACTGCAAACGGATTGAGCTTGCTAAACTGAGAAAATGGATTGCTAGAAACTTGAAATTTGACATGATAACTCACATTTATGCATATAATTTAGTGAAATTTGAAATTATTCATGATGATCAACCGATCAAAAGATATAAGCACTCAAAGTAGGCTACTTGGTAAAATCTGCATTCGCACCTAAAATGCACTTTCAGCTCACCCCTTGAAATGGGTACCTAATAAACTGATCCAAACTGAAATCTGAAAGTTGCAACACATTGTATAGGTAAAATGAAAGGTGTAGGACACATTTCCCAAGCCTTACCCTTTGAAAATCATCTGGCTCTATTTATAATCATTTGGAAATGCAGAGCAAATTTTTTGAAATGGGCCTCTAAAATTACTCAAATTTAATGAGTCCCAACAAGAGACATGAATGAATTTCTTAAGGCCAAGAAGATTTGGAGAGGGTATAATAACCAGGGAGAATGGAAACTGATATGGGACAACAAGTATAAAAGGCAATACCCTACTCTTCTAAGTTTCCTTAATGCGGAAGATATCCTAATTGGATCCAATATCTGGAAAAATGTTTCAAGAACAAGAGATCTAATTGCCAAAGATGTGAAATGGAAGATGGGGAAAGGAAACCTTATCAAATTCTGGGAAGACTCCTGGTTGCTCGAGTCCCCTTTGAGTGTTAGTCCTGATTGGAATAGATTTCGGAACCAGTGCAAGGAAAAATATGGCTCTATGGTGGGTGACTACTGGAAAGATGGATAGTGGAAGGATTTATCCCAAGTTGATCCATCCCTGGGAAGTCTGAAGAAAATAATGAACTCCATGGTGGTGGTGGAAGATGAAGATCAATTAATTTGGAAACTCACAGCAAATGGTAAATTTACTGTGGCCTCTCTTTATTATTAGCAGTTTTCTAAAATGGATAGTCCTTGTTGGGCTAAGGCTTGGGTGAAAGGCCTAACACCTAAAATTAATATTTTCTTTTGGACAACCCTTCAAGATAAAATTCTAACTATTGATAACCTCAAAAAAAGAGGTATTTGTATGCCTAGTGCTTGTTTTCTTTGTATACAAAATGAGGAGACCATTAACCACCTGCTCTTTCATTGTCCCTTCTCTGTTGATATCTAGGGAAGATGTCTGGATCACTTCAATATTAGTTGGAGTTTCCCTGAATCAGTTCAAGAGGTTTTTAATTCTTGGCAGCACCCATCAAGGAATAAGTCTACAATTTTGTTATGGAAATTGGCCTTACCCCATATATGTTGGGGTATATGGAAAGAGAGAAATGAAAGAGTATTCAGAGAGAAGGTGTCTAAGGCTCAAATTGTGTTTGAGAAAATAAAAAGAAACATATTGGAAAATATTAATATCATAGGTGGTATTGCTAACCCTCAAGACAAGGATGTTCAAATAATCTTCAAGAAGTGGAGATTAAAAGGACGAGATTACTTTCAGACTAATCCTAGAGAGGGTGTGAAATGGGAATGCCCTCCCAATGGTTGGATGAAAATAAACTTTGATGGAGCTTCAAAGGGTAACCCTGGTAATGTGGGATGTGGTGTGGTCCTAAGGGAGAAATGGGGAAAATGAAAAATCATTAAATGCATACCTATAGGAAATCAAACTAATCATGTTGATGAGGCTATGGTAGCTTATCATGGGATGGTCCTAGAAAAGGAAGCCAGCTGCACCAGAGTCTGGTGTGAAGGAGACTCTTTGAATATAATAAACTATTTGAACAAGGAATTCCCACCATCTTGGTCAATAAACAATGCTATTAAAGCAGCGAAGAAAATAAGTGATACATTTGAAATGTGTGTTTTCACACATGTGTATAGGGAAGCTAATTCGTGTGCTGACTGAGCCACCAACTTGGCCTATCATACTGAGGAAATCATTACTATTAATGGTGAGAGTGATCTTGCATGTGAAGAGAAATCCTTTCTTGATCTGGACCATATCCAGATGAGGCAACGTGGCATCATCAACCATAATTTCTAAGTGCTTCTTCCACTTATTTTGATGAAGGCTTACAACGGTGGTGATGAGCATTTATTTAAGTGTCTTTTCATAATTGCTTGGCATGGATTCAGGGCTATTTTTCAGGGCAACAATAGAAACCAGAGAAAAAGAATCAAAGCTAAGAGTAGGAAATTCAGTGATTGTGAAGTAAAAATGGGAGGGAACAAAAAAAGGTTCGAACCTACCTCTTGTTCGAAATGGAGGAAGAACAGTCTAGGATATTCTTTAGGAGGGGGGTTTAAGTGTGTTTATGGAGAGGCTTAGTGGGAAAGATCCAATAATCACTAAGCATTTTATCAAGAATTGGAAGAATGGTAAAGTTTTGGTGGGGACCCAGATGATGACTGTGGATGAGGAGATTATTGCTGAAGCCACAGGGATGATGACAGAGGGCATGAAATTCTATAGAGATCGTAGCATCTCCGATAAGGCAGCGAACAAATTTCCTGTCACGGAAGGTGAGAAGAAGAAAATGGTGAAGTTTGACAACTCTTATCACTCCCCAAAATGTATATGCAGGCCATGGAGGTTCATTTTGTTTGCTACAATTACCTATATAACGTTGGATGGTAGATTTACGAGAGCTTATGGGCACCACTTTGTGTTGCTCAACCATTTCCGCCATGGGGAAAAGGTTAGCCTACCATACTATATTGCATGTTCCATGGGCCATACTATCAAAGAGATACAGAAAGACCCCAAGGGTGACCATGCTCTTCATCAGGGTCTTATGGCTGTTGTGTATAAATTGCTGAAAGGGAAATGCATTGAGAAACCTATTAAAGGTAAAAATGCAAGGGATGAGGAAACAAAGAGTGAGGTTAGTGGTTTTAACTTCGAATCAAAAACTGAAGGTGAGTCAAAGGAGCTAAGTAAAAAGTAGAGGAACAAGATAAAGAGGAAGAGGATAGTGGTGGATTCAGATATTTCAGAGTCTAAGGCCAAGTCCTTCAAAGGTAAATTCATCAAAGCAAGAAAGGTAAAGGTATCGAAAAGAAAACCCAGAGGAAGAAGAACATCAACAGGGGAGGTAACAAAGATATTAATCAAATTTTGATTGATTTTGATGAGGAGACAGAGGAAGATAATAATGATAATGGCCAGGGTAAGGAGGGGGATGATATCCCGATTGTGGGCAGCAATGAGGATTTGAATACTAAAGGTCTGGAGAAAGAGGATCAAAAGGACAAAAGGGGCAAATCTAGTGAGTGTGTTGGAGAAAATGAGAGTATTAAGGGTTTCTGTGATACCGTCAGCATAATGGTGAAAGACATAGGCAACCTGAAGAAGGATATGAATGTTGTCAAAATAGCCACGATAGGTGACAAACCTATGTCTAAAAATGTCAAAGAATTGGCGGAGGAAATTAATAAAGCTGAAGCCATTGAAAACATGGTGAGTAAAATTATTGAAACTAAAAAAAGGGTTAAGGAGATGGAAGGAAATAAAGAGGCGAAAGGGATTGAAATTGCTATGAACAATCTAGGCAGCAGAGTTGATAGGATGGAACTCACAGTTAAGAAGATATATGAACAAAACTTCCAGATTCTCAAAGCCTCGGTGGACAATATGAATATTTTGATTAACAGATTTGATAACAACAAAGACAAAGAGGGCGACAAGGATCAAATGGACAAAAAGAGTCACAAGAAGAGGACTAGAGCCAACACCAGGAATAAGGGTGACATCAAGGGTTGAGAGCTGGATGAGTTAAAGACCTTTGCAAACAACATGAAGTAGATGGTGGTCCATGTTGAAGATATCATGAAAAAATCTAGTTGTCTTGGTCTTGGTCTCTGTCTTAGTCTTTGTGCAACCTTTTTGCTTTCCTTTTGCTGTCTTTTTGTGGTTATTCTTGTTAAGTGTGTTAAGATCCCTATTTGTTTGGGTGGGATCAATTTTTGTTGTTGGAGTGATCAGGCATGGCTCTTTCAAGCTCTATTGCTCTCCTGATTTGTAAAAGGTTCGGGTTCCTTTCAAAAACCTATTTTTACTTAATCAAAACATGTGTCAAACATAAGGATAAAAGAATAGGATCCCTCATGTGTAGTGACTACCCACTGATCCAAAATAGTCTTAAAAGGAGAACCTTCCAATCCTCCTAAACCAACCTCAACGAGCCAATAAAATATCCTTGACAATTTGGGAAAAGCACCTGCACAAGTTTCGATCCTTGCGCTGTTAAAAATGTCTCCCATGCATCACGCTATCCTAGACAAATCCCTGACTGAGTCAACAATACCTACTAATATCGATGTTGACAAATTTCAAGCTAGGATAGGACACCTTGCTATTTCCCAACATGTTTCCTTTTCAAAAAAAGATATACCTTGCGATAAAACTCATCATAATGATCCCCTTCATCTTGAAGTGTTCATCCAGAACTGCAAAATCAGAAAAGTTTTGATAGATGGTGGAGTAGGCTAGAATATATGCACTATGAGAGTCATAATTGGCCTTGGTTACTCTGAAAAGGACATAGATCCTTCAAGCAAGATAACAATAAAATCCTATGATGATGTTGAATACCCATCTAAAGGAGTGATTGTCTTGCCTATCATAAGAGGTCTAGTAACAAAGAACACTTTGTTGCAAGTTCTAGATCAAGATCTCCCCTATAATATGATTCTAGGTTGTCCATGGAGTCATGTAATGAAAGTGGTTCCTTTGACCTATCACTGGTGTTTGAAATATTCATACAATGAAACTGAGATAACAATTCCTAGAGATCCGAATCCTTTTCAATTTTGTGCTAACCTAAAGGATACTCCACAACAACAAGTGCTAGTAAATAAAGAGGCATCCTTGCCTAATTATGTGGATCCCAATAAATTGTTAGAATCTATCATGGGTAAGATAAAAAATACAAGATCAAGGCTATGGACAATATTCAATGTCCCAAACATTCCTCATTGGCAAGATATCTATGTCACCAAAATCACATGGAAACCCACATTTGTTGCAAAAGGAATTTAAAACAATCATCCAATATCAACCCCCCACACAATTCAAAAAGTGGGGTGAGCTAAACAAAGAAACTTTGGATGATGATGTATCAGATTGGCTTTATAAAGATGAAGCTGACATACTAGACACTCCACCTGTTAAATTGCTAGTGGAACAATATGGAAAAGGGTTTACCATAATGCAAAAGAAGGGATATGATGGATGTAGTAGTTTGGGACCTGGAAAAAAAGGAATATTAGAGCCAATAATACCTGAGATGTGACATAAAACTTTGGGTTTAGGTCTTGTACCATTACGAATCAGGACCTCATTTACCAAAGTGACTATGTGTGAAAAAGGCTATGATTCTGATGATGAAATGACATCTGAGGACACCCAACCTGAAACTGATTCTAATGAATGGGAGTGGGATTCTAAATCCTCTAGTTCCTATGCCTTAGACAATGTCTTCATTGACGTTGATGATCTACCTATGGAAGACAAACATGAAATTCCCCCTCCTATCAAAACTTGTCCTAAAGCTTGGATACAATCCTTTTGGAATCATAACACTGAATCTGACATAAGCAACTTAGATAACGATACCACTAACATTCATGTCTTTTCTATATCGATCCAAAAATTTATTGAAACTGATGATGACACTCCCCATGTATACCCATAGCTTATCCAATGGGACTAATGAGGACCGCCTAATTTAGATTGCTTTGAGAATGATGAGGTAATTGCATAATTCTTTGAGCCCAGAGAAGGCATACTGCAAGGTGATCACAAGGCCAAATTTTCTATTGATCTAGATTCCACAACATATTTTGGGGAGTCAAATCTATCTTCCAGTGGTAAAATTGAAAAAGAAAATAAAAAAAGAAAAAAATCAAAAGAATAGGTCTCCGGGTGAAAACCGCAAGGCACCCTCTAACCACAAAAAAGTAAAAACAAAGGACTTATTTGCGGGTGAAAACCTCTTTGAGGCACCCAAAGGTGGAAGATTTGACATACCCCCATTAGGTCAGGACAAATCAACATTGCTTGTGGAGATGATCGAAGAAATAAATTTGGGTGCACCTAACAACCCTAAGGTCATTCACTTTTCTACTTCCTTAATAGACCAAGAAAGAATAGATTTTGTCAACTTTTTCCTTGAGAAGAAAATTAACTTTGCATGGTCTTATGCAGATATGCCCGACCTTGATCCAGATTTAGTCCTTCATCATCTGCCACTAAAACTAAGAGCAAAGACCGTCAAATGAAAACTAAGGAAAATGCATCCACAAGTGGCCCTATTAGTCAAAGAAGAACTTAAGAAATTGTTGGATGTGGGATTTATAAGACCAATTGACTACATACGAGAATGGATTTCAAATTTGGTACCAGTCAATAAAGCAACTAGGGGCATAAGAATATGCACTGATTTTAGGGATTTAAACAAAGCATTCCCTAAAGATGACTTTCCTCTGCCAAATATTGACATCATAGTAGATATGATAACTGGATATGAGATGTTGTCATTAATGGATGACTTCTCCAGATATAACTAGATCTAAATTTCTCCCGAAGACCAACATAAGACTGTATTCACATGTGCTTCAGGCACCTACTGCTTGAATGTGATACCTTTTGGCTTCAAAAATGCAAGAGCGACTTATCAACAAGCAATGACAACAATATTTCATGATTTATGCATACACTAATGGAGGAATACATGGATGACTTGTTGTGCAAATCAGTTACTAGAGATAGTCATCTTGGTATTCTTGGCGTGATTTTTGATAGAATGGAAGAATATAAGCTTAGACTGAATCCAAAAAAATGTGTGTTTGGTGTCACATCTGGCAAATTATTAGGCTACATTATTTCTCGAAGAGGTATTGAAGTCGAACCTACAAATGTCAAAGCAATCCTAGATATGCCTCCTCCTACCAATCTTCATCAGGTAAGAAGCCTTCAAGGTAAATTGTAATCAATTTGTAGGTTTATAGCACAGTTAGCTGACAAATGTCACCCCTTTCAACACTTGCTTCACAAAGGGGTAGCTTTCAAATGGATAGAACAATGGCAAGAAGCATTTCAACAACTTAAAGATTATCTATTTTCACCATTGGTCCTAATGCCTCCCATTGAAGGAAAACCTTTTATTTTGTACATTTCTACAAGCACAACATAATAAAGAAAGAAAAGAAAGAGTCATTTATTATATTAGCCGGTTATGAATTGAACTATTATACCATTGAAAAATCCCATCCAACAGTTGTTTTGGGAGCACAAAAGCTCTGACACTATATGTTGAACCATAAGACCTTTTTGGTAGCTGAAATAGACCTATTAAAATACTTGCTCAACAAAGTTGTCCTTACTAGCTGACTAGCAAAATACATAATGATTTTAAGCGAGTTTAATATTGAATACATCGATAGAAAAGCAATCAAAGGACAATTCATCATTGATCAACTCATAGATACACCAATCCAAGATTATCACCCCTTACTAACAGATTTTTTTGACGAGTCAATGTTTTCTATAGGGACTTTTGATGAATGGCAATTATATTTTGATGGATCACATACTAAATTTGGTTTAGGAGAAGGAATTTTGTTTGTTACTCCCCAAGGAGATGTCATTCCAAAGTCTTACTGAATCACTTTTGATTGTACAAATAATATTGCAGAATATGAGGCTTTGGTTACAAGATTGAGGATAGAGGTACAATGGCATATTTCTCATCTTCATGTCTATGGGGATTCCCAACGTGATCCAACAAGTTAATGATAACTATGAAACAAAGGATGTGAATTTGCTTCCTTATAAACAACTGGTAGAATTTTTTTAAATAAAGTTTGTTTCCATAAAATTCAGTCAAGTGCTTAGATTATAGAACAAATCAATAGGTACCATGACGACAATTTCTTCCATGTTAGATGTGCCACAAAATGTTGAGAGATATTAATTTTTGGTTGAACAATTATCGGTTCCACCCTTCAAGACTCCTCAATTAGAATTGGTTTGTGTGATTGTTGGCCCCAATTCCCCATGGTACCAAGACATATATGACTATTTGAAATCCAAAATTGTACAACCAAACCTTTCCCAAAACCAACACCAAGCCTTCATTCAGCAAGTAGCCAAATATTTCATCATCAGTGATACCCTCTACCATCGATCTTTGACCAAACCCTCCTTAGGTGTCTAGATTATGATGAAGCACAAACAAATTTACATGAGGTTCATGATGGTATATGTGGGGGGCATTTCAATGGTCTGAGCTTGGCTAAAAAGTTAGTACAAGTTGAATATTACTAGCCTAAAATGGAAAATGAGGCCCATGACTTTGTAAAAAATTGTTACAAATGTTAGATGCATGGAGATTTGATTCATGTGCTAGCACAAGAGCTTCAACCAGTTGCATCTCCATGTCCTTTTTCTCAATGGGGATTGGACCTCATTGGTAAGATTCATCCAAGCTCTGTGAATGGACACAAATTCATTATAACTACAATAGAGTACTTTACTAAATGGATATAGGTTATACCTATGACCTACATCACAGGCATACAAATTGCTGAGTTCATCATGAATCATATCGTATGCCGATATGGAGTCCCACTAGCAATAGTCACTGATAACGACCGTCCATTTAAGGATCAACATGTATAAGAACTCTATGAGAAGTTTCACTTCCAACATCACTTCTCTACACCCTATTATCCACAGAGTAATGGCCAAGATGAGGCATCAAATAAAACAATCATCAAAATACTAAAAAAGGTTGTCAATGATGTTGGCTGTGATTGGTATGTGCAGTTAAATCCAACTTTATGGGCCTATCACACTTCTATCCACACCCCTATTGGTGCAACATTTTATTCTTTGATGTATGGTGCAAAAGCTATGCTCCCTTTAGAGGTCAAGATTCCATCATTTCAAGTCTCTCTACATCACCTAATTGATGATGAAGCATACCGAGTGTCTAGGCTGCACTAGCTTGAAATGTTAGATGAAAGCCACCAAACAACTTTGACTCATTTGCAGGCATATCAAAACCATCTCCGTCGCACCTATAACAAGAAAGTCAAAGGGTGACACTTTGAAGTAGGAGATTTGGTCTTGAAAGCTAACCCTAAGAATTCATAGTCTAGTGAGATCATTAAGGGAAAATTTGAGCCTAATTGGGTCAGCCCTTGCATTGTCACTGCAACATATGTTTTAGGTGCTTATTAGCTTGCAACACCAAAGGGAGAACCCTTGTTAGATCCTATCAACAACATGCATCTCCAAAAGTATTCTATATAATTTTCTTTTAGTAGTTCTCCAATATGATCCTGAAAAAAAATACAAAAAAATTGAAAAAGTCCAAAAAAAAGTGAAAAATTAGAAAAAATCATCACCTTGGTGAAAACCCGGTAAACAAGCACCTTGTGTGAAAGCAAAAAAAAGAGTAAAAATGTAAAAAGATGACAAAAATAGTAAAGAAATATCATTTGCCCTCTAGTGAAAACCTGGCAAACAGGTGCTTTGGGTAAGTACCATGGTGAAAACCTAGCAAACAGGAACCACACATAGCATGGTCGTTTCTTTGCCATCTATCTTGATTCTATCTGTCCATAACACAATGTTTTATCTTGCCTATCCATTTCGATTTGACCCAACGCCCCTGTGCAGGCTTGTGATTGGTCAACATCAAATGTTTCTTCTTGTCGATTGCCAATCCCTATATATATGTTTTATGTCATGTTCACTATATATATTTTGGACCTTAATTGAGGGAAAATCTCTTCTTATGATCAATTCATAAAGTTATCACTATGGAAAGATCGAAAGTTATGATCTATACATAATTTTAAAAAGTCTTGAAAAAACAACTAAAAATCAAATAAAGTCCTAAAATAACAACTAAAAATCAAATGTAGTCTTAAAAAAATCCATAAAAATCAAATAAAGTCTTGAAAAAAATCCATAAATAATTGCAAAATGTCTTGAAATAATCCAAAAACATTCATAAAATATCCTGAACAAAACACACAAAAAAATCCAAAAGTTCACAAACCCCTAAAATTTGGAAAACATCAAAATCCAAAAACAATCATTTTCATTCCATCTATAAATAGGCTCTTTTGTACATAGACAAACATTTGAGCAGACATTGAACATATAACACAATAAAATATTTCACTTAACAAATCACGTATTAACAAGTAAGCTTTTCAATCAACCAAGCATTCAAATTGGTCAACTTGTCTTATCAATTAATCAACATGAATATCATTGGTACTTTGCCAACATTATCATGGGTTTTACACAGGGTGTGGTATACTCGAAACTAGACTATGCCCTATCTTAGATGAGGTACTACATTCCCTGAAACTAGGCAACATAATCGTCCTATCATCAAAAAAACATTATCACTTTGACCACAAAGATCAGAATGGTTGTTTGACTTGTTTGGATTTGTGAATCTTATTTTTCATTGATTTATCTTTGATCATGTTCCTTGTTGGAAAATTGGAGGAATTGATTATGTGTTGCATTGATGTTTTGTCATTGATGGCAACACTGACTATTTTGGTTGTTTACCGACTTTCGGTAGGTCCCGATAGAGCGGTTGGATTATGATATTGGTCTAGTATGCCCTAGTATGCTTCGGTTTGTGGAATTGGTTTGGATTTGTCATTCATGCTATTCAGATGCGTATCATGATCATTTGGTTTAGGATTTGATGACTCAGAAGCTATCATTTGTTCTAGAAAGTCTTTTGGTCATCAGTAAGGGTTTTATTGGGAGAGCTTTGTTGAAGATCTTTTGATGCACGTGATAATTGGTGTTGGTGCAAATTCTTGATGGCTTGCATGATGCTGTTGGTTATCTTGTTCATGTTCCTATTGATTGGTGGTGTTGGTTTTGCTTTATGGCAACCTATTTTGGGTCTGGTCTTGTTCTGCTAGGTTATGGACTAGTTTATGTAACGTGTTGATGGATGATCCTAATGCCTTACCATTTGGATTTATTGATTAGATTATGTTGTTTTGGTCCCAGGCCGACTTGGATGATCATTTGATTGAAGGTTTATGTAATGAATTTATTGTATTATCTTTTAGGTGGCTGACCTAATTGTTTAGGTCTCAGGTTGGTATAAATATGATGTAAGATCTCTTTGTAGATCATGGTAATGGGTTATGGGTTATGCAATTATCTATGAGTGAATAAGGTTGTAATGATGTGCAAAGGTTTTGGTTGATCATAGGTGATCGCATTAGGTTGGCGAAAGAGGTTTAAGACCTCCGGTATTGAGCTTAATTGGAACTGTACTCATGCATAGAAGATGCTATTCTTGCAGTTCACTCTTCTTTCCGGATTGTAGTCTGGATTTATTTGTATTCAGTGAGGCTCCTTTTGTGATGAGCAGTGTGCTCTAGGCTATTGGCCTTCTTGCATGTGCAATCCCCTCTTTTTGTAATCACATACTTACTACAGAAGTATTATCTGACTGTAGGTAGGCTTCCCACTGTGGTTTTTCCCTTTACCAAGTTTTCCACGTAAAAATCTTGGTGTTATCTTTTATGGATGGTTGGTAAATGTTTTGTGGCTTATATTTGTGCTTGACTATTATATTTGCTATTTCGGTATTTGGTTTATGTATTCTGGTAATAAGGTTTTAATGCTTAAAGTTCTATAATCTGTTGATAATTGATTCACCCCCCCCTCTCAGTTGTCCACCGGTTATCTGAGTTGTCTAACCATTGATATCAGAGCTTGGTCCTCTTTGCAGAAGCTTAATTGCTTGAGGAAGATCCTATGGCATCTAATAGTTCAAGTTCATCTGCAGTTGTGTTTCAGAGAGAAGTTCCTAGGCTCTATGGAACAAATTATAGAGTATGGAAGATTCAGATGGAGACTCATCTGAAATTTCTTGGCAAGGAGATTTAGGAGATCATTGATAAAGGATATACACCTCATAATTTGACATAGAGCAATCCTCCTCCGATAGGCTTGGATAAGGACATTGAAAATGATTGTAGAGGTAGAGAAGCTATTTTGTGTGCACTTTCTAATCAACAAGTTATGGGACTAACTGACAAATCAATTGCAAAGGCTATATGGGATAAATTGGAGACTCTGAATGAAGGTGACCCTATTGTTAAAATTGCTAAACTTTATGGTTACCGGGTGAGATATGATAACCTGGAGATGGAAGAAGATAAAAGGATTACTGCTTTTATTGAAAGAGTTAATGAAATTGTCATGGGAATTCAGTGTTGTGGTGGATCTCTAAGCGAAGATGAAATAGTTTCTAAAGTATTGAGAGCTTTGCCACCGGCTTACAAGATGAAGGCTACCATAATTAATGAGCCGAGAATAATGGAAAAAACCTCTATTAATAGGGATACCTTGGTTGGAAAGTTATCTGCTTTTGACCTTAAAGAATTTGGTCCTCAAGGAGTTGCAAAATCTGAACCTACTTTTCATGCATCTACATCATCTACCGGTAAGAGTGATGGAAAGACTTATATGCTAAGGAACTGGAGGAAATGAAAGAAAGAAGATGAAGAGCTTGATAAACTTGAAGCCCTATTTGCTAGAAGAGTACCTAAAGGTCCGACAAGAAGTAAGTATGAAGGAAAATCACCTTTTAAATGTTTTTCATGTAATAAGATAGGTCATTTTGCATCTAGATGTCCTGAAAGGAATTCAAGATTTGAGGAAAGAGCTAGAAGATCTTTTAGGCCTAACCATGATTATCAGAACAAGCATAAGTATAGGAGGAACAAAGACAAATCATGCTACTATACAAATGAGGAAGGTGTGACTGATTCTGATGATTAACTAACACAAGATTTAGCTAGTGGATTTGGCAATGGAAAGGAATGGGTATTTTTGGCTATCAAGGAAGATGATCTGGTACCTAAAGAAAAGGCCCTTGCTGCTAAATTTTAAGATGAGGATGAATGGGTGATAGACAGTGGATGTTCACATCATATGATTGGAGATAAAAGGAAGTTTCTATCTTTGCAAGAATTTGATGGCAGTCTAGTTAGATTTGAAGATGACAGAGCATGCATGATCAAGGGAAGAGGAACAATATCATTGGATGGTAAGCATAAAACTGATAATGTTTATTATGTTTAAGGTTTAAGGCATAATCTTTTGAGTGTAGGACAGCTGGTGGATAAGGGATTTCATTTACAATTCAAGGATGGAAAATGCAAGATTATCAACAAATTTGGATTGGAGATTGCAACCGATACTCAGACTAAAGGTAACATCTTTCATTTGAACTCTGGTGAGAAGACATGTTTGATTGCACAAATTGATGAAAGTTGGCTATGGCATGAGAGGTTATGTCATGTGAATTTTGATTGCATTGTAAAGATCAATTCTACTAAGGAAGTTAGAGACATAACTAAGATTGCGAAGCCCTATAATCCAGTATGTAAGGAATGTCAAATGGGAAAGAAAGTCAGAACTTCTTTTAAGAGTACATGAGACAAATCTAATGATGTTCTTGATCTTATTCATACTAATTTGTGTGGTCCTTCTAGAATCAAAAATTTTCAGGGTGATAGATATTTCATGCTAATCATTGATGACTATTCTAGAATGATGTGGGTTACTTTTCTAAGGGAGAAATCTGAAGCATTCGAAAAATTTAAAATCTTTAAAGCTAAAGTTGAGATAGAGACAGGATTGAAGATTAAATGTTTAAGGTGAGATCAGAGTGGTGAATTCACATTCGGTGAATTTAATAGTTATTGTGAGAAGAATGGGATAAGGAGATAGTTGTCTGCACCCTAGACACCTCAGTAGAATGGTGTTGTGGAAAGGAAGAACAAAACTATCTTGAATGCGGCTAGAGCTATGATGATGGAAGCTAATCTACCTCATATCTACTGGAGAGAAGCTTATGAGTTATGGTTTGGTCATACACCTATAGTTAAGTATTTCAGAATCTTAAGTAGTAAATACTATATTAAAAGAGATGATTCCATTGGAAAGTTTGATCCTAGATGTGATGAAGGAATATTTTTTGGTTATTCTAATAAAAGAAAAACATATAGATGTTATAACAAAAGATTGCAGAGAATTGTGAAAAGCACTAATGTCAACCTACACTGGAACATAATGTTGAACCAATTACTCTGGCAGTATCAGAAAATTCAACAGTAACTAAAGATTAGAATAGAGGAACAAAAAATCAGAAGACTCCTAAGTATGTAAGGTTGAACCATTCAAAAGATCAGATCATTGGAGACAAGAATAAAGGAGTGATGACTAGAAGAAGGGTGGCAGTTGAAGAGGGATGAAAGGTATGGAAGAGGAATTAGATCAGATAGAAAAGAATAATACATGGACTTTAGTACCCTGACCTAAAAATAAGAATGTTATTGGGACTAAATGGGTTTTTAAAAACAAATTGAATGAAGATGGACAAGTTGTAAGGAATAAGGCTAGATTGGTTTGTAAAGGTTATTCTCAGAAGGAAGGAATTGATTATGATGAAACTTTTGCTCCGTTAGCCAGGATTGAAGCTATGAGATTATTTCTTGCCTATGTTGCACATAAGAACTATAAGGTTTATCGGATGGATGTTAAGTGTGAATTTCTGAATGAAGATCTTGAAGAGGAAGTTTATATTGAGGAGCCTGAGGGAATTTCACTTTCAGATGACAAAAACATGGTTTGCAGGTTAAGGAAATCTTTATATGGATTGAAACAAGCCCCTAGAGCTTGGTATGCAAGATTGGATAAATATATTTTGAAGCTTGGTTTCACTAAAGGTAATGCTAACAACAATTTATATTATAAGATCACTAATGATTGCATATTGATTGTTGAAGTCTTTGTTGATGATATCATTTTTGGAGGTGAGGATAAGTTATGTATGATATTCTTTGATAATATGAAGAATGAATTTGAGATGTCTATGATTGGGGAGATGGATTTTTTCTTAGGTTTGTAGATTACTCAGATTGATAAAGGTATTTTCATCTATCAAACTAAGTATGCTAGAGAGTTGTTGACGAAATTTGGTATGGAAAATTCTAAACTGGTTGGTACTCCTATGGTTACAAGTGAGAAATTGACAAAGAAAGATATATCAACATCGGTAAATCCTACAAGGTACAAGTCTATGATTGGAGGTTTGGTATATCTAACTCAGACTAGACTGGATATAATGAATGAAGTTTGTATTGTATCAAGATATTAGAGTGATCCTAGAGAGAATCATGAGAGTGCGGTGAAAAGGATTTTCAAGTATTTGCAGGGAACAACTGAATATGGTTTGTGGTATCCTAAAGATGATGGCTTTACACTATGTGCACATACAGATGTAGATTGGGCTAGAGATGTTGATGACCAGAAGAGCACATCCAGTGGAGCTTTCTTTCTTGGAAATAAACTTGTTTCATGGATCAACAAGAAGTAATTATGTACTTCTTTATCTATTGCTGAAGCTGAGCATATTGTTGCTACTACTAACTGTACACAAGTTCTATGGATGAAGCAAATGTTGAAGGATATAAGGGTGGATTTTAATGAACTGGTAGTTATTCACTATGATAACTCTGCTACTATTGACATATCAAAGAATACAGTGTTTCATTCCAAGACAAAACACATTTCTATCAAGTATAACTTTTTGAAGGAGAAGGTGGAAGAAAATGAAGTCAGACTGGTTTATGTGAACACTAAAGAGTAGATTTCATATATCTTCACTAAACCTTTGCCTAAGGAATCATTTGAGTACTTCAAAGATAGATTGGGGGTTTCTGCCCCTTTAGTAGAGACTTGAGTGATGTTGATTGGCATCAGTCTAGTATGCATTTACAGAGTTACCATTCATTCTGGATTGATGTGTTGGTGCTACTACTTAGGGGGAGTAGTTAGCTATGTGGTTCAGAGGTTTTGTAATTTATCTTTGATGTTAATGTTAGATTTTTGGCATTGATGTCAAAAGGGAAGAGATCATAGATTAACCGAGATATTTCTCACAGGGGGAGTATGGTCTGTTGGTTCAAAACTTCATTGTCATTTCATTTTGGGGAGTTTGTTGGCTATCTTCCTTTGGGGGAGACTTGCTTGGCATTTCTTGGCACTTGGATGTTTTTCACATCTAGTGTTGCCATCAATGCCAAAGGGGGAGATTGTTGGAAAATTGGAGGAATTGATTATGTGTTGCATTGATGTTTTGTCACTGATGGCAACACCGACTTTTTTGGTTGTTTACTGGCTTCCTTTAGGTTCTGGTAGAGTGGTTGGATTATGTTATTGATCCGGTATTCCTAGGTATGCTTCATTTTGTTGAATTGGTTTGGATATGTCATTCATGCTATTCAAATGCATATCACAATCAGTTGGTTCAGGATTTGATGACTCAGAAGCTATCATTTGTTCTAGAAAGCCTTTTGGTCATCGGTAAGGGTTTTACCGATAGAGCTTTGTTCAAGATCTTTTGATGCATGTGATAAGTGGTTTTGGTGCAACTTCTAGATGGCTCGTGAGATGTTGTTGGTTATCTTGTTCTTATTCTTGTTGATCAATGATGTTGGTTTTGGTTTATGGCAACCTATTTTGGGTCCGACCTTATTCTGCTAGGCTATGGACCAGTTTATGTAATGTGTTGATGGATGATCTTGATGCGTTAATGTTTGGATTTATTGATTGGATTATGTTGTTTTTGTCCCAGGCCGACTTGGATGATTATTTGATTGCAAGTTTATGTAATGGATTTATTGTATTATCTTTTAGGTGGCCAACCTAATTGTTTAGGTCCCGGGTTGGTATAAATATGATGTAAGATCTCTTTGTAGATCATGGTAATGTGTTATGTGATTATCTATGAGCTAATAAGGTTGTAATCATATGCAGATGTTTTGGTCGATCATAGGTGATCGAATTAGGTTGGTGAAAGAGGTTTAAGACCTCCAGTATTGAGCTTAATTGGAACTGTACTTAGGCATAAAAGATGCTATTCTTGCAGTTCACTCTTCTTTCCGAATTGTAGTTTGGATTTATTTGTAGTCAGTGAGGCTCCTTTTGCGATGAGTAGTACATTCTAGGCTATTGGCCTTCTTGCATGTGCAGGTCCCTCTTTTTGTAATCACACACTTACTACATAAGTATTATTTGACTGTGGGTAGGCTTCCCACCGTGGTTTTTCCCTTTACTAGGTTTTCCACATACAAATCTTGGTGTTATCTTTTATGGATGGTTGGTAAATGTTCAGTGGCTTATATTTGTGCTTGACTGCTATATCTACTATTCTAGTATTTGGTTTATGTATTCTGGCAATAAGGTTTTAATGCTTAAAGTTCTATAATCTGTTGACAATTGATTCACCCCCCCTCTCTCTTGTCCATCGGTTATCTGAGTTGTCTAACAGTTCCTATGCTAATTGATGATGTCATCGAGTGATTTAGAAGTGGTCGAGATGGCTCATGGTCTTTCTTGTTTTTTGTTTTCTATTTGTGGAGTGTTTCATAAAATTCTGGGGCAAGTATGTATTGGGTGTCTGTGTTGACATGTCCACATTATGGCTATCTCACATACCTTGACCTTTGACACACATAATGTCTTAGGATGGTTGAACCATTCCTTGTCTACAACATGTCTGTTTAATGCAGAAGGGATTGCATTATCACCCTAGCCTTCATTGCCATGGTGCACCGCATCCATTTTGTCATATCAAATAAAGGTTGTCACCTACTATTTGCATTTGTGAAAGCAAGATTTCATCACACTAATCATTCTTCACTTATCACTTGCATTTCTTCTAACTAACATTTCTTCTATCCTATCAATCATTCTATCTACTCATCAAATCAATCATTGTCATGCTATCTATTCAATCTGATCATTTCATATCAATAAATCCTTTTCTATAATTAGTTAATATTCTTCACTTCTTACTAACCATTTTTCTCTTTCATCTAACATTCTTCTCTTCTTTCGAGAGATCATTCATTTCTTTCATACATAAACAATCTCTTGAGGGGGAATCCTACCTCCATCCTTCAGTATATTGGGGCATGATTTCTCAAATTTTTTTCTTTGAAACAATGCTCAAAATCACATTGTCTCAAAGAGTGGCAAAATGTAGACACTGAAAATTGTCCTAAGTCTTCGATGATACTTTTCACTAACTTTTTTTTGTCTAAACTAATTAATTAATTAACTAATTCTTAATTATTTAATTATTGTTTTTCTAAACCATTAATTAAATAATATTTTTTATTTAATTAATATTTATCATTATCTCTTTCTAATCAATTAATGTTGATCTTAATCAGCTAATCCTAACTATTCCTCTTTGATCAAATAATTCATTTAATTATTTAATCCGTTTATTCTAAGCTAATTGTTCTTCAATAATTAATTATTTAATCCCCTTCTCTAAATTATTCTAATTAAATAAATTTTTAATTTATTTAATTACCATGTGTGGGTGAAATAATTAAATTTTATTTATTTATTCATTATCCCACTTAGCTCTTCCACTTTCTAATTTTATCTCCCTTATCTCTTTAACCTGCTAATTTGGTATTTATTAGAAGATAATTAAATATTTTATTATTTATTCTCATAATATCTTCCCATTTTCTTTTTTCTATCTTCATCCTTCTCTGAATGGCAACTTTGTTGTGCACTCAATCAGGTCTGTCCATCTAACCAAAAATATTTTCAATCTTAGCCATTCAATCAAATCCCAATTTTTCTATAAATTGAGCTGTCATTGCTCATTTTCGACAACCATGCTTTGAGTAATCTTATGTTGTTGCTTTTAAATCTCTTTCTTGCAATCATCTTGTTTTCTATTCACTTGCATTTGTAGGTGACACCCACACAATTTGAAGGTGAAAGAAGAACAATGGAGGAGTTATGAAGGAGATTCATGTGCTTTGGTTTGCAATAATTTTAAATCTTGTTTTCATTTCCTCTATTGAATGTATTAGGATATTTTTCATTTCAATTTAGCTTTCGTGGTTGTCTAATTTATATTGTTTTGATGTTTACCTGATTTCCTAGGTACACTAGCCAATAGACTCAAGCCATTGCTTGGTAACTTTATTATCCCCTCTCATAAGGGGTTTGTCCTGATAAGACAAATTATTGATGCTGCTATTTCTAGTGATGATATTATCCACTCAATGAATAGGTGTGGTCATCTAGTGATGGTTCTTAAACTTGATATCTCCAAGGTATATGATAGAGTGAGATGAGATTTTCTTTTCAAGGTCTTAAGGATATTGGGCTTCTAGGATAAGCTGATTGGATTAATCAAGGAATGCATAACCACTATTAAATAAGCAGTCTTGGTTAATGGAACTCCTAGGTGGTTCTTTATTGTTGAAAAAGGCTTGAGTTAAGGGGATCCTCTATCCCCATACCTCTTTAGCATGTTGGCAAGAATTATTAGGAGATATATTTTGAATATGGTGGATAGGGGAATTTTGCAGGGGGTTAATGTTACCTCTCCCTCATCTCACTATGTTCTTTAGAAATTCATGAATGATGCTATTCTTTTTGGTGTGGCCTCTGTGGTGCAGGCTAGAAAATGGAAGATTTTTTTTAAATTAGTATGCTAATGTGTTAGGCCATCATATTAATTATGTGAAGAGAAGTATTTAATACTTCCACACTAGGGAGGGGCTCCAAAATAAAATCAGAAATATATTGGGTTGTTAGAGCATGTCTCTCCCAGGCACATACTTAGGCCTTCCCCTAATTGTTAAGGAGGTAACTCCCTTCTTTTGGAACTCTATATTAGAAATATTACAAAAGAAACTTGTGAGGTGGAAGGGTAAACTTCTAAGTAGTGTTGGAAAATTGAAACTTCTTATGGCCTCCCTTCAAGGCATACTAGTGTACTACCTCTCCCTTTTCAAAATCCCCACTTCCTTTGTTGAATAACTAGAGATAATCCAAAGGAATTTCTTAAGGATAGGGATGGATGAAAAGAAAAGAATGGACCTAGTTAATTGGAATATGATTTACTGCCCTAAGAAATTTGGCATCTTGGGAATTAGGAATATTGATCTTCCTAATAAGGAAATCTTGGAAAAATTGGAATGGGCTTTGTCCTTAGATGGGAATGATTGATGTAGAATCATGAGAGCCAAATATTTGAATTCGAGGAGTTTTCTCAGAACCCTTAACTCTACTTAACTCCTAAGTGGCTCTAGAATTTGGAATAATATTATTAAATGCAGAAGCCTTCTATTAATGTGATTAAGGTAGTAAATTGGTAATGGTTGGAATATTCGGTTTCAGGAGTATAACTGGTTAGAAGTTGAGCCCTTGTCTTGCCATCCTAATCTTAAGGCTGTTAAAAATTGTGCTTTGTTTTCCTTTGGTCTTTGGGTGATTGACTATATATGTTGGTAAGAGACACTACATGTATGTATAGATGTTGTCATTGATGGAACTAGTGTTAGATATTCTATCGGCAAGTCATAATTCATTCATACTAGAAAATTGATTGAGTATTTGCAAGGTCTAGTGAGAAGAACAGTGTATCCGACAGAGTGTATAGTTTGCTCGTTAGCGGATCATTTATGCTGCATATTTTTCTTTGTGGATCTTAGAGAATCATTGTGATCATGTAAATTGCCTTATTCTAGGTTTGTGGCCTCCGGTGTTGAGAATTGAGTAAGTTGGAAGATCCAGTAGACAGGTTTTTGGCTAGAATAGTGGTTATCGATAGTATTGTATGGAGATTCATTGTGTGGATCACACGAAGTGATTTTGGGAATTGTTTGTGTGTTTGAGGTTAGTGAGCCAACATGTGGGAAGCATGTGGACAACTTTTTTTTGTCCGCTTGGTTGTTTTTGGATTGGATTAAGCCGACTTGGGTAACAAGTTTCATTTGTGTGTTATGCAGTTTTTTGGCTGGCATGAAATAAACCTAAGTTGTTGATGCATGTATATAAGACTGATTGATTTGATCATTTCTGGTATCGATGGTGATGTGTGATGCATGTATGAGTGATTGTGTGCAATTTCAAGTATGCGGTTGAAGGATTTATGCTCTAGATTACAACAAAATATTAGAATAGAGCAATGTTGTAGAATAGAGTATTTTGTGCTTAACTAGAACTATTTTTCGCATATGTAGATGTTGTTTATCAATTCAAAGATTTTGATTATTGTGTGTAATCATTTTGTAAGGCTGTGAGCCTTCTGAGGTTGTAGCCTTTACTTGTAATTGAGTAGTGAGCTCTAGGCAGTGTGCCTGAATGAATGTGCATTCCCCTTATGCAATATTTTTATACTTCTAATAAAGTATATTAATATTGTGGTGTTGAATCCAACCATGGTTTTTCCCTTAACCAGGTTTCCACATAAAAAATCTTGGTGTTATGGTGTTGTTGATATTTTCTTTGTGTTTTCTACTTTACTTTTCTTCATTTGCATTAAGTGGTTGAAAGAATAGGTTAATAAAGTTAAAAATTATAGAACAT
Organism: Cryptomeria japonica; assembly: GCF_030272615.1. Classification (NCBI taxonomy): domain Eukaryota; kingdom Viridiplantae; phylum Streptophyta; class Pinopsida; order Cupressales; family Cupressaceae; genus Cryptomeria; species Cryptomeria japonica. Next base: position 253,979,895 of record NC_081408.1, read on the forward strand.
TGATTCACCCCCCCCCCCCCCCCCTTCTTAGTGTTACTTGATTCCAACAATTGGTATTAGAGCCTAGTTCCTTGTAAGGATCCTAATAGCTTGAGGTGGATCTAAGAAAGTGAATCAATGGATTCTGATAGTCTTAAACAGTAGCTGGTTGTTGCTCTTGAAGATCTTGATCATGCATAAGATAAGAACTGACAAGTGAAAGAAAATATTAAAGATGTTGAAGAATATATTGAAACATTAAAAGATCAGTTGAAAAGGTCAAGAGAAAAGAGAAAGGAGCTTGTTGATCATCTTAAAAAGAAAGAGAGTCAAAGCATTGATGAAGAAATGCTAAAGGAAAATACTAAAGAGTGTGAGGGACCTGCTAGAGCTAATATAGTCCAGAAGAATGAGATGGAAGCCATAGTGATGAGATTGACAAAAGATATTGAAGAAAGGAAGAAGAATGAGGAGAAGATTGCTCAATCCATAAAAGACAAATCTGAAGAATGTTGTAGACTTGAGAGTGAGAATGGACAATTGAAGCTTGACTCGCAAGACTCCAGACAACATGAGGAAGATCTTGAAAGGAAGATCATTCTTATTAGAGATGATCTTGATGTTGCAAATAAGTACAAGAAGTTTCGGGTCAGCTCAGCCAAGCTTGATGAGATGCTTTCTAGTCAAAAGAATACTAATGACACACAAGGTCTTAGATTTGAGAAAAGTGAAAGCTCCAAGTTAGCACAATAGAAGAACAACTCAAGAAGGCCTTCGGTAAGGCAATCAAATGCTCATAAATTCAATGGTAACTATTTTGTTTGCAATAAATTTGGCCATATGGCTAGTTAGTGCAGAAATAGGATGAACAATAATGATCCATCTTTTACCGGTCAATGTTTCAAGTGCAATAAGTATGGTCATAAGGAAAATGTATGCAAAATTATGATGAATAACTTTCAAAATAGAAGAAATGTCAGATGTTATGCATGTGGTAGGTTTGGACATGTTCCTAATCAATGCAGGTCAAGCGGAAATAAGATTAATTTCCGACCTATGCAAGGAAATGTTGTGTTATGCTTGCAACAAATCCGGTCACATTAATAAGTATTGCAGAAGTAAAAATGTTAATAGGAGAGGTTTGGAAGACAAGAACAAGAATGTGAAGCCAGATGAGAAGGGTACAGAAAAATTTGAAGAGATCAGAGATCAAATGAAGAAGATTTGGGTCAAGAAAAGTGATTCAGAGGTAGGAAGTGGGTCCACACCCGATTCTGGTCTTGGAGCCTAATCCGGTAACTAAGCTAAGGCATTCGTCCTTAGGGGGAGGTTTTCATGAAAACCTTACAAACCCCCTATTTGAGATTTGTGCCTGATTTTGATAGGTTACAAAGGTATATATGATGATTGTAGATATTTATGATGGATTTCTGAAAGAGTTCAGTCAGATTTGAGGGCCTGTAGAAGATTTTTGTGAAATGTAGAGTATTTAGAAGTATTAGGGCAAAGCACATTTATTACAGTGAAAAGTTAGGTTTGCAGTGAATAAAAGTGATTTTACCCCTTCATTTCTCATTTTGTGATTGAGGAGAAGAAGTTTGAAGAGCTCTGTGAAGAAGGATATCTGGTGAGATCAAGTTCTATAGATTTTCGAAGTGATTTGGTGAGAAACCCTAATCTGGTGTGAGGTGATTATCAGTAGAACTTTCTTAAGTTTGAAATTTGTGAATTTGCAAGAATGGCTGCATTTGGTACCACTACCCCTCTTGTTGTGAACATCACCGAGCGTGAATGACCTAATTTGTAATAACATGCAGGATGACCAAATGACTAGCCATATGACTGAATTTTTTAGAATAACAAGGTAGATTTGAGTTGCAATTTTGAAATAAAAAACTAGATCTGAAACAAACACTTAAAATTTTGCACTTCACAAGCTTAATTTCCTCAAAATGAAAAATTAGGGTTTTGATGCAATTAACCTCTAAAATTTGCAAATAGATGAAACCTGGAAATGAAAATTTGAAATTTAAATTGCAATTAATCAGATCTAATAATGAGAAATCAGAATTAATGTGTAAGACATTGGGTTCACCAAAATGTAGAGTGGAAAATTGGACCCTAGTGACTCCCCACCTAGGAGAGAGAAAGGAAGTCACTAGGATGATTTTCACTTGAGGGAACTATACATTCAAAAGAGGGGTTTGAATCCACTAGATCCAAGTCTAAGGAATTAAAACAAGGATGTGAATGCCAAGTGGATTGCAAGGGTAAAAGTGTGAGTTGCCCACTTTTGTAAATGAGAAAGTTGACTTGTTGACTATGTGAAAAGAGAGATAAAATGAGTGAAATGGGTAGCTACCAGTTTGGGATCGCGTTGTAACTTCAAATATGAGATTCTTAGACTGATATGGATCTGCCTAGCAAATTTGGAGAAAAGTCATCGGGACCGTGTTGAAAGTGTACACGGTCCTCTGAAAAATACGTGAAACAAAAAGGGTTTTTCTACCTCTGTAAATGTAGTCCAGATCTAAAAATATAGTTGCACACCTACAACCTCCACACAAAAAAGAAGGGAACAAGGGTTGTGGATAGGGGTTTGCCTCAATCAAACCCCGATTGAGGAGTCAACCTTGAAAGAAAGTAATTGCAAATGCTTGAATGTAAACAATGGAAATGTATACCTTATAGATCTGCAATTTGTTGATTATGCTTGATTTGTTTCTTGAATGGAATCAAAAGTGTTGCATGAAATGACATGTAACATGGCAAAAACCTAACACACACATGCTTGCAAATGAATGTTGTAATGTTTCTCCAATGGATGAATGAAGAAGAGAACTTGATGGATGCTTGAAGACTTGAATGCTTTATGAAGACTTTTTGCTTGAATCTTTCTTATTATCCTTATCTTGCTCATGTATCATGTATCTTTTTCAAATGAGGGAATTGAATTTCATTTTATACATGCCTAGAGGATTAATTTTCATCCACTGAAGGCTGACAAAGAGGAGTACAAACCTCGAAGAGAAAATTATGCAAAAGGGACTAGGTAGACCCATCTTAGGGCCACCCTAAGAGGTGGGAACAGGGGTGCCATGCCCCTGTCTTGTCCTATCTTGGGGCTCAAACAGGGTCCTAAGACTATCTCAGGGCTCAAACAAGAGGATACATGGGGTAAAAGTGCAGAAAGAAGTCTTGGTTGGGGAAGAAGATGTTGTCGCCAGGGTGAGGACCTCAAATGTGGTTAAAATTGCCAGGGTTGCAATTTTATGACACTACAAGCCTTTTCCTTCCTCCCCCCCACGTCCTTTGATGATATAATGGCTAGGAATTGGAATCTCCCTCCATTGTATGCTATATTTGATAGTTCATAGAGGCTTATGAGACAAAATACCTAATGGGTTCCCCCTATAGTGGGGAGAAACAAGCTCAATTTTTATGGTGCTACTAGATAGGGGATGGCTTCTATTGGAGGAGTTTTAAGGACAAAGACAGGTTTTCTTGTTGTCTCTTACTTTGGGAGCATTAGGGTCAGCACTAGCAACCAAGTTGAGGCAACGACTCTACTATGGGGTCTAAAATTTTCTCTTTTTATTAGTATTTACAAACTAGATATTGAGGGTGACTTTAAGCTCATTATCGACACTATTAATTGTAGAAATAGGGTTAGTTGGTTGATTGATGGTATAATAAGAGATATTTAGAAGTTGTTGCTAGGTCTAAATACTTATGTCATAGAATATAATTACATAGAGGGTAATAGGGTGGATGATATTTTGGTAGTACTTGGTCTATGGTTATATTGTCTCTGATATTGGAGGAAGGGGAGCTGCTTGTCAAAAAATATGCAAGTACTCCTCTTGGAGGAGAGCATGCTAACCTTTATTTTAAATGACTAGACATTGGTGTACCTAGTTGTGTGTGGTCCTCCTTGGTCTAGTTATTTTGTGGTTGAGGAGGGGGTTTTTGAATTTAAACTTGAATTCTCTCTGGCGAGATGGGGATTTATATTGCTGTATTTTTTAAATTGGTGCAATGACTACCTTTGTGAAGAGACTTAACATTAGAAATTTGGGAGTGTGTCATTGGTGTTGGTGGTGGGCCCTTGATTTCATGTGTCTTACTGAGTTGTAGTTAAGAAGATTATTGTTGGTGGGGATGCTTAGGTGGATGAGGGGATGGGACCCATGGGTTACCTTTGAGATGTTGATTTCATGGACCAAGGTTTCATGGGCCACAATGATGAGGGGCCGTAGTGTGTGGGGCCTAGGCTACTCTTAGATTTTGACTTGGTGGTAGAGGTGGCTCTTGATGACAAGGATACTTATGCCGAAGGTTATGGGGGACTATAATTGGAGGTTAAAGATGATATAGACTCATCTTTTAAGGGAAAAAGGGGATACCATTAAGTTCTGCTGGGAGCATCACATTATCAAGTTGGTGCATTGGCTCCCCTATGCATGTTAGGCTTATGTGAATCTTTCCAAAGACAACTTGATGACAACTAGTGTTAGGATTCCCATAGATACTGAGAGGGGGGGGTGAATCAGTATCTAACTAGTTATTAGAATTTCTTAACTTAAAACATGCAGAACATATTATAACACTGTACTGGTATGCAAGAAATAATGCAATAAACATAAATGAAAGTAACCATATAAGAAACACACCATAACACAATGATTTAATGAGGAAACCTGGTGTGGGAAAAACCTCGGTGGGATTTGTGACCGACAATATTCACTTACTGGCCAATAACAGGATATTACTTACAAGAGGGGCTTGCACATGCAGGAAGGCCAAGTGCCTAGAGCTCACTGCTCAAATGGGAAGTCTCACTAACTTACAATTTCGATTATATAAATCCAATAACTTGTACTGCTTTACAATAGCATCTTCAATGCCAGATTCAGTACCGGTTCTGCTCTGTTCTTTACATATACCCCTTAACCTATATTTTGCATAATAGGTCCGCTAAAACCTTTTTCTCTCTTCTTACAAAAATGTCCTACAATGACTTCTTATATATAAGTCATTTTACAATGATATCAAGTCAGCTTATAAAGTATTTCAAATAATAAAAAAATATAATTTATCAAAAATCCTATCGGCCTATGTGTCGGTATGCTTCCTTTCTCTGTGCCGGTGTTGGTGGTCTGAGTGCCAGTGTAGAGTGTGATTTGTTGATGCTGGTGTAATGCCTTGCCGATGCCATAGGATTGTAAGGTTGCCATCAATGACAAAACCTTCAATCACCTTCAGTGTCTCATTGGAGTGTGCATATGCCAACAATCTCCCCCTTTGGCATTGATGGCAACACTCATGAGAAATTCCAAAAAGTGTATCAAAAAATGTTTACAAAAAATGTGTGCTCCCCCTGAGCATATGATTCCTATGATATTGAATTTTCTCATACCACTACTCCCCCTTTGGCATCAATGACAAAGGTTGTTAAGATGTCAGTAGAGTTTGTAGTTTCAACCTTGTACCTATGTTGTTACAATTTGAAATATATCTGCCAAAATTAAGTTTATACTCTCCATAAAATTTTTACTATCTCTGATAGCGGTCTTTGTCCTTTGAACTATACCAGTGAGATACTGCATGTGCTCTACCAATGTCCTCTGTCCTTGTACAAGTGCTTCAAATATCTCTTTCTGCATGAATGCTAGATAGTCCAATCTTGGACTCAGTCTTAACCTTAAAATTTTTGCCTTATCCATTATTCTCTCCTTTTCTCTTCCCAACTTAAGTAATTCATCCTCAAAATTTGTTATCTTCTGTTCAAAAACTGATAGTGTATCTAGTGAGTTAACAAAATTGTCTGCAAGTTTTTTTATTTCATCCTGTACCTTGCTTATTTGTTTATATATATCAGCTATTAGTAGGTTTGTCTTGCATATGTCTTTATACAAAGTCTTGAACTCTTTTAGTAAATTACACAGTTTTGGTAGAAGTGTGTCAAATTCTCTAGTACACTTCTTTATCTGCTCATCAAAGAATCTTTGTTTTTCAATTTCCAGTTTATCCTTCAATGCCTCTTCCTTTACTTGCTCAATTGTTACTGTGTTCACATTGATATACTTGGACAAAATTTCAATTTGACTTAATGAATCCTTATTGTCTATGTTACACTTAGGAGCTAGTCTCTTCAAAATTGGTATGGTGTCATCTATTGCCTTATAAGCTTGTGAGTTGCAATCTGTTATCCTCTTAATTGAATCCAAAAGTACTTCAGTCACATTAGTTGATTTGTAGCCTGATGATGATGAACCTAGATTCTGAGTACCGCTGGTGGAAGTAACCAAGCTTGTATTGACCTCTAGTAGGTTTGTTTGTGTTTGCATTTCCTTAAGCAATGGTTTTTCTACTTCTCCAGTTGTCGGTTGCACTGTTTCCTCATGAACCTATTGTTGTTCTTGTTTCGAAGCCTTTTGCTTTGTCTGTTTCTCTATTTGTTGCCCTATCTCAGTCTGAGTCTAATTTTCTACCTGTTGCTCTTTGGCATTATCTGTCGGTTTCTCTTGTGTGTTATCAATATGCTTATCTACCAGAGGCTCACTAGCCATGACAATCTTATCAGTTGTATCTTTGTCTACCACAATGTTGATCTTTTGTGTATGAACATCCACTATATATAAGACTTCAAGATTATGATTGACATCCTGTACATCCATACTTTCCATTGCCGGTTGATCTTTTGTAGCTGTTGTTGTTGTTACCGGTGGAATAATCAAAGGAGGTGGGGGTAAGTTGTCTTTAACCTTGATGCTAGGTGGTCCACCAACTTTACCTTTACCCTTGTCTTTATCCTTCTGATAAACCTTTATAGGTTTGTGGCTCATGTATTCTTCTTGTTTTTCTTTTTCCTCTAGGAAAATGTCCCATGCATTTTCTGTTTCCTCAGTCACCTCATTAACTCTTCCAACCATTAAAGAAATGTGTTGGTGTGTAGTAGAAAATACTAACCGATTGGATTCAGCAATTAAATCATCAATTTCTTTGGGTGAATTCACCGGGTACACAGTAAGTAGTTTTTCTATCTTGATTTTCTTGTCAAGTTCTACTACTGCTTGTCTTCTACCTTCCAATCTCTTAAACAATTCCTCAGGTAAATCATCTACTACTTCCATCAAAAATTTATTATACATATCCATATGTAATATAACACTATTTTCTACTTGTTCTTTTTCATCAGCTGTCAGAGAGTCATATAATTTCTCTATATTCTTCAATTTCCCTTCCTCTATAATTTCATTCAACAGTGTGTCAAGAGGGGCCATGTCTTGATTTGTCTTCTTCTTCTTCTTGGGTGTCAATTTCTTCTTTGGTGTAGCCTTTTTAACCGGAGATCTCACTGCTTGTTGCTTCTGTCTTGTCCTCCTAAGTGAGGGTGTAGTTGCCAGTGAGGGACCTCTTTTCTTTACAACTCCCTTGAAGGTTGCAGGCATGTCATTTTCCGAAGATGTGCCTACCGGTGATAGGTGAGTTTCAGGTTGTGGAGCTGCTAACTCATCCTCTATTATACCGGTTTGTTCGATTACTTTATCCTTGATTTCCTTTACTTTCCTAGAACCTCTTCTTACAACTACTTCAACCCTTTTTACTCTCTTATGGGATTGTATTTGGATTTCAATAGTTTCTGCACTACCAAATACTTCTTCTTTAGGTTCTTTAGGGGCTTCCAAAAGTGCTTTAGCATATGTTTCAATGATAAGGTCATCTATTTCATAACCCATTTCTGTTACCCAGATTGTCCTAGGGATGACTTCTTCCATCCAGATCTCATCCTTCTTAATTACAAAACATATGTTGTCTTTATACTTGTCAATAATCTTTTGTGATAGTCTGATTCTTTTCTTCATTTTGGCCTTAAGTGCTTGAAAATAGTCTTGGATATTCTGATCCTTATCTTCTCCCATATTGTTGAATAGTTCTGTTAGTTGTTTACCTACCGGTATATCATATCCAAGTTCTTTGTAGCCTATACCGGGAACCTATTTGGTTATATGTAGCATCAAACATACTAGCAGATTGCCAAACCTAAAAGTTCCTTTCTTGTCCTTCTTAATCTTGCCTAAGTTGTCAACTAACTCGTCCTTCAACCACTCACATACATCAATCTTTGCATTATTTGTGATCATGTCATAGGCACTCTTAATGCACAAAATTGACACTAACTTGAGTCTATTTGCATGAGTTTCCTTATATGCTAATATCATGTTGATAAATCTTACATTAGTATCTTTTACATCATTGTCTCTTAAGGACCTTTTATCAAATGTAGCACCAGTTAGCTGAGTAACTAGGTCATTTGATACTTTCTTGGTTTTATCTAGCCTTTTACCGGTTGAGGGTAACCTTGTCACTGCTTTGACAACTTCCTTGGTAATTTTATGAATTGCATCTAACCAGAACATTTCTCCATGTACCCTACTTAAGACTATCCTAATAACTTCCTTGGGAAATTCAAGAATGCTAGGGATCTCTATAAATCCTAGGGTTTCAATGATCTTATGTTCATCTTTTACATTATCGAATTCATTGCATATGACAGATTTAAACATGGTTTTAATCTCTTCATCTCCTAATTCTTCTATGTTGCAATGGATGTAAATTCTAGGATCTTCAACATAAACAACTCCTTTAGGAATTTCAGAAAAAGCACCTAAAGTATCATCTTTCTTTGCTACTTTGGGAACTAATTGAAATACAAGCCTAGGTCTTTTTACAACTTCGACAACAGTAGGGTTTGCTATATATTCAAGTGCAGAGGTGGATGCCATGATAAAAATACCTTTTACTACCTTTAGGATGGATGATTGCTTGAAGTGTGTTGGGTGAATATTTTGTCACCATTGTACTAATGACAAAATATAGAATTCACACAACGCTATGCTAAGAAATTAATCTCTCCTCTCATCAAGGGGAGGTTCCCTATGAAATTTCTCCTCTAATTAACAAGAAATTAAATTTGTGGGTTGGTGTTGGGCATATAAGTCTCTTTTTTTAGAGTTTACGTATTCTCCCTTCACCTAGTTACAGTTTCTCTACCTCTTCAAATACTTAAAGAAAAGAACTATTAATCTAACAAATTACAAAGACTTACTTTTAAGCAGCATAAAGTCTTCTTTACGGTAACACTGATTCACACTGATCGTTACAAATTAAACAAGTAGAAACCTAGCTTAAAGCACAAAGTCTTCAAGTATAGATTTCTAATACATTAAACTACTAATAACCGCAACAATACAAAGCTTACTACAAGTTACTTCCTTTATCAGCAGATTTCTCAAGTACGCTAAGAGCACAAAGTCTATTGGCAAGATTTGAGAGCTGTTTAACCATGTAGAAATGTCTTAAAGATCAAATAAGTAAAGATAATATGTATTCAATGGACATAGGAACATTAAATAATATAAGCAAATTTATTGATACAACACAAAGTTTGCAATCAACAAAAATGTTTTCTTTATTTGTTTGATTGAATTCTCACCACAAAAGCCCAAAGTCTTAATTGGGATAAAAATCCAACAGAGTTTCGCTAAGCATGAAAAAGATAAAATATTTACAAAAAAGGTCCTCCTTATATAGGAAACAAAGTTGAGAAAAAGGTGGGCACAGTTGACTTATTCAACTGCACAGTCCCATTTTACTACAACTACTACATAAAGAAAACTTGCAACTACATAAAAATTGACAATATATATCGGTGCAACTGCATGAAGAAAGATTGTCAAAAGGGGGAACTTCATTCTTGATTCTCTTCTTCATTGGATTTCAGAAAGCCTTCGAATTTAGCGAGAATGGCTTTAACCTCTGCTTCACTTGGCATCAAGGTGGAACTTGTGATGATTTGGATACGGGACATGGCATCTTGCATCTTCACTTGTTTCTTTTTAACATCCTTTAGCATGGATGCGAGGACTTCAAAGCTGACCTAAATTTCTAACAATTTATCAAATGTATCAAGCAAGAAGTCTTGTCCCGTGCATTGGTCCATCAAGGAAAGAAATTCTTGGGTGACGACTTCAGTAGTGACAAGATTTTGATCACCATCATACAAGTAGCAAGGGAGATCACCTACTTTAGCAAAAATAAGGTCAACCTCGTCATCACCTTCTTTCTTTTCGCAATCCAGCTTTGCAATCATTAATTTCATTGTCTCTTGTTTATGAGACAATAATGACAAGACATAAAGATACTTCTCCCTTGTGGGAATTACCTTGTTCTCAACCAGGACATCTATCCTAAAATCCTCCATTTTTCTCCAAAGGGTAGTGCTTTTCACAACTTCCTCAATTTCCTAGGATAAAGAGGTTTTGAGTCATTGCATCTGACTCCAGATCACTTCATAATCAGACAATAGTTCCACAATTGAACTTAGAAGATGAGAGCCTTCTGACCTTAGCCACGAGATCCATTCATCCATTACTCAGCCCTTAGCTCCTACCTGCTCAATCTTCTTGAGAGCTTCAGTATCTATTGATGATCCTATAGGTTCAACCTCTTGAGAAGATTGTGTTACCTTTAAGACGACGTTGGTCAACTGCTCACACTTCTGCTTCAGGATATTTTTCTCATCCCTCTCCTAATCCAATCTTCTTAATAAAGAATTAAGGGCTATCTGAGAATCTAATTTCACACTTTTATGTGTCTCCACTTCGAGCTCAACAACCTGCATGGTATAATCTTCTGATCATATGTTGCTGTTGTCCTTGTCTGATAATGGCACCATAACTTCAGTGTATTTTCTTTTGGAAGCCAGGTCTACTACCACTTGAGATACTGTCTTTGGCTTCTTCATTCCCTTAGGCTTTGGACAAACCAAAAGTTCAAAGTTAAATTCATCAGGAGATATTACCTATTTTTTCCTCTTAGGAGCCACTACTTCCATCCAAGGAGGTAGTTCTAGATTGGATGATGGAGTAGTAGCTCCTTGCTAACTTGGGGTCGAAGATTCTAGAGTAGGTTGACTGGAACTTGGAGTAGTTGCAAGTGTAATTGATGGTGCTGATATTGAAGCATCTAGTGGAACATTTGTTGGTACTACCCCTTCAGTTACAAGTGGAAGAGTTGAGGGTCCTATGAGTGTAACTTCAGCACTTACCAATGAAGGGATTGTTGTGACGGTGGTAGTAATGGCGGGTAAATCTACCGAAACCTATTCTATAAGTGCATCTTGCAAGGTTTCATTAAAATCCATCATGGTAGACTCAAAAGTAGATGAAGGGATATCATCTAAAGTAGAGAAGTTGGTTATTGTAAAAAATTGACCAGCGGTCTTTGATTGTGGCATGCCCATACTTAGATCTCCATCTTCATGAAGATCTTCATCTTCTTGATCAGAATCAGAGTCAGAATCAATAGAGTGAATGACTACCTGTGAAGTGGTTGTCATGTCTACTTCAACTGAATGTGGTACTTCTTTTGCCTGTACTTCCTCTTGTTGAGGAATTTCACCTTCTTTGACCTCCTTACCTTTTTTAGCTTCACTAACAAGTGGTTGTTCTGGCTCCTTCGCCACTACCTCCTGTGATGCTGATGATGATTCACCTTGCTTTGACCCTTTAACTATAAATTTGATTTTGGGTCCTTTACCCTTTGATTGTACCACAAGATCTGAGGATAGTGCTTGTGAGTCTGTCATGTTCTTGGTTCTTGTTTTAGCTATCGTTGTCTTTCCCAATGGACCATCACTGTTCTCATCATCTCTTGAACTAGTGGGAAACTGTTTCATCCTGAGATTCTTCTTTAGCAATCAAGCATTGGTTTTTTCTATGATGGGAGAGATCCTTTGTGTAATGGACTTGCTTTCCATCTTTGACCATTGTACAAGTGGAAGTGAGGAATCAACAATCTTCTTCTCATAGTAAATAGGATCCACTATGTCATCTGTGTCTTCCATAGTCATTGGGATCTTAAGTAGATCCAGATTTTCAATTTGTTCTAGAGTAAGGCGGTTGAAATCCATCCTTCTGATATCCTCCTCATTCTGACAATCCGCCCAAACATCCTCAAACCTATAAACATGAGTGTATGTCCTTTTAAGTTTTCTCTTTATACCCCAAAAATCAAAATCAGTTCGGGCCTTGAATCTTCTCATGGTATTCTACTACATTTCCTCCTCCAGATTTTTGGCTTTGGGATTGGTTAGCACGGAATACCTGCCAATTGACTCTGGGAATTTCAGCCCAGTCTTGTGTGCTTGTGATTGTTTCTCATGCACACTAATCAGTTGTCTACATAGCTCCATAAGGACAATTTTGTCTGAAGGAAACCTTGGAAGGATGAAGGGCTCACCTGAGAAGCATCCAATCCGGATATAGGTGAATGTGGGAAATTGTAGGAATACACACCCAAAATGGGAGACCCTGTTGTAAGCGGCCTCTGATATTCTTCTTTTCTACAGGCCTTTATCAAAAATGCACTTCCAAACAACAAATAAAATGTCATTAACCCTCCTATAATTATTACATTGATTTTTGATAGTTAGCTGATCATAGTACTCCCAAACGGGAACCACTCTTCTATCACCCTTGGTTGACAAGCTTGGATATTGCCTCATAGAAGCAGTTGCGTAAACCAGGTATGAGGTCATATAAAAATTTAGTGTTACCTTGACCTCTTTCGGTTGGGCGCAAAGCACATCACTGATTTGTTCTCCCCAATCAATTCTTGCAGCTCCCTTTCTGATTATATTCATGTAGTAAATCATCTAGCTTTGGAAATAATGAGAGTCTTTTAATCCTCTCACTCTGGATAACATGGTGACCATGTCATTATATTCCTCATTAAAATCACTCCTATGGAAAGACTTAGGCCATCGTGAGGTGAGGGATGATATAGCAGTAGAGAGATAAACAGTATTGATCACCTTTTTGCATTTATCCTTGTGTTTCTCGTAGTACTCTTGAGCACTCTCTTGAGAAATATCGGCTACTTCTTTAGCTGATGAGCCTTTGAAAAGACTCTTGAAGAATATACTATCTAGGGTCATGATGACATTTTGATCATCATCTTTTTCTTGCCTTGTGCTTGGATCAAAGTGATTAGCTACTGCAAGTACAAATTTAGGATCGTGAGCCGCAACTGGGAAAGATGCATAGTTATGTAGCTTAGATTTGATTAAACTGGTGAATCATGCAAGAGCCTTCTGAACCCGGTCGACAAATTCTTGCATGTCAACATGCCCAATTTTAGTGTCCCTGATCTCCTTAATGTTAGAGTCCACTGAACTCTCTGGGTACATATTCAAGTACCTGTCGTACTTGTATTTCATCCTTTTTGATGATGCTTTACTCGGAGAAGGTTGTCCTAAGGAAGACTCGGGTTTGTTGTGAGAGGGCTTTGACATTTGTGCACAATGACTACATTCAACACTGATGATTAGCCATTCATCATTATCAAGAATCAATTTTTTCTCAAACGGATCAAAAAACGGGACTCAAAATAGGCCAAGGAATAAAAACTGCTAAAACAACAGGTCGGAGAAAAAAGTCCGATCTACTTCTTCACAAACAAAACATGCACATTAGAGTTTAAAACCTGATGTGCAGACTTGGGATAGGTTAACAACACATCAGAGTTTAAACTCCAATGTGCAATATGGAAAAGCAACTTGCACATCGGAGTTTAAACTCTGGTGTGCAGGGAAAAACTTAGAATCAGCACATCGGACTTTAAAGTCCGATGTGCTTTTAAAAGGAAAGAATCTGGTTGACATGTCAAGTTTTAAAAACCGACATGTCAACCCCCACCCCTCCGCATATTGGATTTTAAAATCTGATATGCGAAGGTTAACATGACCCATATTGAACTTTAAATTCCGATATGCTGAGGGACAACTCTTCGGCTACACGCCGAAGTTTAAAGTTCGGGGTGCAGGGAAGAAAAGGGTATCTAGAGGGCAATCAGGTTTTGAAGTTCGATTGCACTCCGGATCTAAGGAGGTAATTGGACTTCAAAATCCAATTTCCCTCTGGATCTAAATCCGAAAAAAAAAAAAAATGAAAAGAGAACATGAAAACAAACAAACAAAGGCAAAATAAAAACCCAAAAGCAGAAGAACTTACCTCTTCCAATTCGCCGATGAAAAAGATTTGACAATCGGGCAAGGGAAATCCAAATCATGATGAGTAGGAGCAGAGGAGGGCATGCGGAAGAAGAAAATGGAGCACAACAAAAATTAAAATGCATAAAATTAATTTTAAAAAGATTTTAAGAAAACCCTAATTAGCAATAAATGCTAATTAATATAACTCACAATTGCATGTCAGGTTGTAAAGTCCAACATGCAACCTAGGGACACTTGCACGTCAGACTTAAAACCTGACATGCAAGCTAACACAAAAACCCCATGTAGTTCAGACTTTAAAGTCTGAACTGCAAGCAAAGACAACATGCAGTTCAGGTTTTAAAACTCGATCTGCAGTCCAAAACAAACCACAGTTTGGACTCTGAAACCCGAATCGTAGTCAAAACCACATGTAGTTTGGACTTTAAAGTCTAAACTACAGGCTGCAATAAATCACAAATACACTTTGGTCTTTAAAGTTTGAAGTGTAATTCATTAACAAAGACCCCTGCAGTTCGGACTTTAAAGTCCAAACTGCAGGGTAAACTGCAATCCTAAGAAACAAGGAAAACAATAAAAATGAAAAGCAAAGAATTAAATGAACTAACCAGCCAAGTCGATTAAGCTCTCCCGGAGACCATAAGGTACGAAATGGACCAGTTTCATAGGGTTTCCTCATGATTTTGGCCAAACTGAAATCGAGGACAACAAAGTGTTCTTGCCTCTTGCTTGAAATGCCTTAGCTTGGAATCTTCGTGCTCTTCGTAGGTTTGAAATCTTGGTGAAGTGAAATGGAGCCAAAATCACAAATTTATAAGGTCTTTTTGCCATCTACCACATTTAATGTATGCTGGTTAAGTAGTAACTTAACATGTATGCCGGTATATAAGTATCTTTCAACTTCTCATCTTTAACCGAGGGAATAATAGCACATGTCATTAGATTGCCAAACCCTCAAAGAAGTATTCTTCAATTCGATGAATAACTTCCCACCAATGGAGCACTACTCTATCCTGTCGATGCAGTAATACTTTGTTTTGTCTGTGGGGTGTTGATTGGTTCTACCGGTGGAGGAGTAATCCCAACATTTAGATCTACTTTTCTAATCCATTGTTTTGATAATTCTTGCTTTACCTCTTCAACTTTTTCTTTCCCTTTCATGCTAGAACTTTTGTTGTCTACCAGTGATCCTTTACTTCTACAAAATTTTGTAATATGTCCAATCTTGTTACATGCATAACAAGTCACCTTATTTTTCTGAATAGCTTTGCCATAACCTATGCCAGTTTGTGTTCTACATTGATTAGATAGGTGTCCAAATCTTCCACAAACAAAACATCTCACATTCATTCTACAATTTTCAGAGTTGTGACCAACTTTGCTGCATTTTGAACATTGACCGATGGGTGTGTTGATGTTCTGATAACTTCTAGATCCACATTGATTTTCTATATGATCATACTTATTACAGTTAAATCATTTTCCACTGAATTTATAAGCATTAGATTGCCTTACCAATTTGCTGTGATCCTGAGTGTTTGCAGCACCGGAGCTTTCTCCTGCTTCAAAGCCAATTCCACAGGTGTCACCATTAGGTTTCTGAATCTTCAACAAGTCACCAAGTTCTTCTGAGCTTTTCTTGAATTTATCTTTATATTGATTTGCAATATCCAATTCTCTTTGTAAGATCTCTTTCTATCTCATTAGTTCATTTGAGTCATTTTGTGTATGCATCAGATCTGTCTTCAATAGGTCATTTTCATAGCTAAGTCTTGTGTTCTCATTTGCTGCATCGCTTAGTCTTCTGGCCAATTCTTCTTCATTCTTCTTCCTATCTTCAATTTCTTTACATAATCTCATGGTCATATCTTGCATCTCATTCTTCTGAGTTATGTTTTCCAGTTTTAGTTTGCTAATCTGATCATTAAGTGATTCCTTTTCATCATTCTCATTTTGCATCTTTTCACATAATTCTCTTCTCTTGTTCCTTGCAATGGTAAAATTTTCTTGAAGTGCCTGAATGATATCCTGAGCTACCTTTAGATCATCTTCAAGTTTAATATTTTTCAATTTTTTTGTATCATAGTCTGAGAGAGCTGCTTCAAGTTGCTTCATCAGATTTTCCATCTTTACTAGTGTCAAGATCTTCCTCAAGCTATTAGACTTCTGAAAATAGAGGACCAGGCTTTGATATCAATTATTAGGATTCCCACAGATACTAAGAGGGGGGGGTGAATTAGTATATAACCAGTTATTAGAATTTCTTAACTTAAAATATGCAGAACATATTATAACAGTGTATCGGTATGCAAGAAATAATGCAATAAACAGAAATGAAAGTAACCACATAAGAAACACACCATAACACAATGATTTAACGAGGAAACCCAGTGTGGGAAAAACCTCAGTGGGATTTTTGACCCACAATATTCACTTACTGGCCAATAAGAGAATATTACTTACAAGAGGGGCCTGCACATGCAGGAAGGCCAAGTGCCTAGAGCTCATTACTCAAATGGGAAGTCTCACTAACTTACAATGTGGATTATATAAATCCAATAACTTTTACTACTTTACAATAGAAGCTTCAATGCCAGATTCAGTACCGGTTTCTACTCTATTCTTTACATATACCCCTTAACCTATATTTCACATAATAGGTCTGCTAAAACCTTTTTCTCTCTTCTTACAAAAATGTCCTACAATGACTTCTTATATATAAGTCATTTTACAATGATATCAAGTCGGCTTATAAAGTTTTTCAAATAATAAACAAAATATAATTTATCAAAAATCCCGCCAGTCTCTGTATCAGTATGCTTCCTTTCTTTGTGCCGGTGCCGGTTGTCTGAGTGCCAGTGTAGAGTGTGATCTGCTGATGCCAGTATAATGCCTTGCCAATTCCATAGGATTGTAAGGTTTCCGTCAATGACAAAACCTTCAATCACCTTCAAT
The DNA here is from genome assembly GCF_030272615.1 of Cryptomeria japonica. NCBI lineage: Eukaryota > Viridiplantae > Streptophyta > Pinopsida > Cupressales > Cupressaceae > Cryptomeria > Cryptomeria japonica. The sequence continues at coordinate 253,996,909 of NC_081408.1, forward strand.
GTCTCATTGGAGTGTGCATATGCCAACAACTAGATGTTATCATTTTTTGTGCGGAGTTAATATTGATATGACTGAAGCCTTTCAAGATAATTATTTTTTAGTGCTTTTGTTTTGGAGTAGCGGTGATAAGGCCGTAAAATATCACTAAACTCTATCATTAGGTACTACCAAAATTGGATAGAAAGATTAGAATTTATGGGGGTAGAGTTTTATTATTGCTCATATGCTTCTTCTTTTTTAAAGTTGATCCTTTCAAATATACTATTAGTGACTCATTTTTTCTAGCTAAGTGTGTTAAGTGCTAAGTTTTTGGCCTATCTCTATCTTGTTTATGTTCTTGTTGTGTTGTCCATCATGGGTGGAGATAGAGTTAGAATCAAGACTAGTGTGTATTCGGAATTTAAAAGTGACCCTACTTTTTGGCATGTTTGCACTAAGGGTTGGGTAGTTGAATTTCTGCAAGGGATTATCAGTTATGATGAAAACCTATCAATTCAATTTGCCAAATCCTATAATGAGAGGAAATTTTTGGTTGGTGGGTTTCTTTTGAAGTGACCGAAGATGCCATTGCCACTACTACCAACCTCTCCACCAAAGGAAGAAATGGAAAAGGTAGAGATGTATTTCAGATAATGAGAGCCTAGCCCAATTATTTAGGGAGAATGAAGAACTCGTGAAGCTACAGGTTGGCTTTGCTTGTGAAAAATTCCTTGAGCCATGGAATAAGGTGTGTCTCATGATTATGAAGTTTTTTACTTTAGAGGGTAGGTTTAAGGTTTATTACTTATAGCATTTCCCTCTACTAAACCATTTATAGAATCATTATTTTCTCTTGCTTTAATTTTTATTGCTTACCTTTTTTGAGTTGTGCTTGAAGCCCTAGAGATGGTCAAATCCCACAATTGAAAACTTATTCCATTTCATTGGGTAAGAATATTTATTTTGTACTATTTCACCTTGCACTTATCCCTCATAGGAAATTGTTAGCCCTTGAACATGAAGCACCTCACTCTGCTTCCCCTGGGCCTACAACTACTATCCTTAACTCTTTGGGTGGTGGTAGAAAGAAACATCTAAAATTTCCTTTTTCTATTAAAAACACCTCTTGCCCTAGCTCTCAGGTGACCCTAACCTTGACCCTATAGCTACTCTACAACATGCTACCTTCTCTAAGTCTAAGAGGAAATGAAAGACCCAAGGTTCCTCATCCCCTACTAAAAAATAGAGAATTAAGGTGGATAGTGAGGGTGATTTGGAGGTTGGGGAAGATGTTAGTAGGAGTCTTAGTGTTGGCTGCAAGCATTCCAATAAATTGGCTAGTCAATGATGGGAAGTGTTGTGAAGTAGAATTTAGTAGACTATGAGGAGGACTTTGACGAGGAAGACTTTTTTGAAAACAAGGATGCATAGGAATTTGAGGAGGTTGAGGATGGTACTTGGAAAGAGGGTAGTTTAGATAAATCGACAAATGAGGATTCAGACTAAGGCCATAGGACTGTACCCTTGGACCTCACATAGGAAATGATGCCCAAGGAGGAGGATATTAAAGGGGTGGATGAGAAAAATGTTCTTTGTGCAGGTCTATGGTGATGGAGTTGGTCTCTTTAAAGAGAAAAGTGATAGAGCTAGAACATAAAATGGTGAGAAACTCTAGGTTTAGTTTGTGGGTGATACATAATTCGGCCACCTTTATGTGTCTAATGCAGAAGGTACTAGGCAAGGATGCAGACAATGAAGGGAACTATAAGGAACTATTTAAGTTCCTTACTAAAGACTAGAGCAATGTGCTCAAGTAGCCAAATTAGGATTTAGGCTAGTTTTTTGTCGGTCTCCTATTATTTCTAGGACTCTAGTTCATTGTTTTACTATGGCTTTTATATATGTTGTTAAGAATTTATACTCTTGATACTTTAGCTATTGCTAGTTTTGTGCTAATGTGTTGTTCTTCTTAATCCTACCTATGGGATATTTGTGTAAGAGCCATCACTCTTGTTTTCTTGCTTAGTAATATAAAAAACAAGTGCTACAAGGCAACAAAGTTTGTGCCAAAAATTGAAAGAACAATTTTGGTTTTGTTTGAATTGTAGTAAAAGGAAAAATAATTTTCTCTAAGAACAATTTTGGTCTTGTTTGATTTGTAGTAAAATGAGACATAATTCTTCTTGAATTGTAGTAAGAGGAGGAATAATTCTTTTTGAATTGTATAAAGGAGTTTTTATTGTACATCCTTTCTAACAACTTGAATGTACTTGTCAAAATCACTCTTCGGATGAGAACTAAAAGACTGACTTAGTATCTCTACATAACCTAGCACTCTTTCAATCCCAGCTAGTTCCTAAGATGCCAAGATGATTCTACAACGACCAAATATATACAGTCAAACTTTTCTCCACCAATAGCTGACTACCTACAATTATCTTACATGGGTATCTTATATCTCTTAATGAATTAGTATGTCATATAAAAATTATTGAATTGCTATGTCACATAAAATTGTTGTTTCCTCTTGAGCCTTCTACAACTTTGCACTTGCTTTTCTTTTCCCTATTCCTTCCCTATCAAGTGTGCTTATATGGGTCTCAACTTCAATCACAAACTCTTTAGGGAGATCAAATCAATTGATATAAGTGGACTTGATGGACTCCATGAATTGTTCCTCCACAACAAGAGATCCACAAGCAAAAGCCTATTTACACTACCATGAGTACTTTTAAGAGCCAACTAAATATCATGATGATATTAGTTATTATGTCATTTGGTCCAATTTTGTGAATAGGAAATATCAAAATTTATGTCTTTAGATTGAAGATTGTTTCTACAATTGTTAATATTTATGATAAATTTTATAAGTATGATTTGATAGTCTTAATTTATGGTTTAGGGAACTAATTTATGATTGCAAATGGCATGCAGAGGGGATTCTAATATACAAACATTAAAAAAAAAGAAAGGAAAAAGTTGTGCATTTTCTCAAATATGAACAACAAAGATATAAACAGGCAGAGCTAGAATATTTACACTATTAAAATAGCATGAAATACAATCCAAAAGCTTTATACTCATTTCCACATCAATCTCAATCTGATAACAAACTTTTAATATCATATATGATATTGTATTTAAAATTGATGGAAACCTAAAAAATCATAATAATTTTACCAAAACAAAATTGTACTATCAATAACCAATCCAACTAGAATAATTGGATTCTTAAAATTAATGTCGAGTGCTTTCTCTATGCTTGAAATTTAAACATTTTCTTGAGTCAAAACATGAAAATGCAGTTAGAAGTTTCAAAAGAACAATTTCGATACCTAATCAAACAAATGAGTGTAAAATGGTATTGTAATGGAGCTTTCGATAAAGTAGTTTTTCTACTTCCCATAAAATGACTAAAAACATTGAAACTATACACATATGTGCATTCAAATTGTAAATTTACATTCACAAATACTTTTACAAATCATGAAACCTCTATAATCATCTTCATTACTGGAGTAAAATAAAAGATCTAATGGGTTGAATGACTATTGATGCTTTCTCTTCTAAGATAACTAAAAATAATTATGCTTTAGAAGGAAGTGAAGCCTTTGTAGACCTATAAATTTCTCTTAAAAAAATATACATTACTGCAAAAAGAGCTCTTGCAGAATCTTCTACACTTAGAAAAACCTTTAATAAGCATTATTTGTTGATGTAGCTATCTAAAATGGACTAATGGTGTCAATTCCAAAGTAGGCACATGGAAAAGGCCAACAATTGCATTTTAAAATTACCTTGTTAAATTTATGGTTGGGTTTCTCATAAAATTTCTTTTGTTATGTTTAATTGTTATACAATCAATACTAGATCTTGAATACATAGCATGTTAAGGTCCTAAGGTAACCTTGTACTAAAACTTTCTCATACTTAACCCATGTCCAAAGTTGAACCCTTGATAATAGTAGAAGATTCATGTGTAAATGGAATCATTTTCTTACATTTTCTAACCATCATAAAGGAGATTTCATTTACCATCCACCAATGCTAAAGCTTATTGAGGATATTGTTCATTCAAACTTAGTGAGAAAAAGATAAAGTTGTGTTCTTGATGTATGGAAAAGACAAAGGCAAAGAATTGGGGACTATAATAGAATTTTTGTGTCATAGTGAGAGGTGTATTGTTCTTTTGGCGATCATTTAACAAAAAATGCTAGAAGAGATTTGAAGATTTTATTGAGGGACAAGTGAGGGGAAATAAACAAAGATGAATGATAGAGTGAAACTTCAATAAATAAAAATGAAAAAACTGAAAAGAAAGTTTAGAATCATAAGAAGCTAAAAGGTGATAACCTTATATTCATACATGTCTTACTAATGTGATCAATGTAGAATGCATGAAGACTCAAAACATTGAGAGTATAGGTAGATATTGAGAATAAATTATATAATACAACTACAAGACACAAGAGATAGACATTTATAAGATGTAGAGGCAGTTATAGCAAGTTGTATAAAAGATATATTTCTTCAAACAAGACATAGGTAGAATAGAGTCCTATGAAAATTTAATAAAGGGGGCAAAATCTTTGTTGTAGAGGAGATAATGTACAAAATGGTCAGGGAAAAGGATAAAGATCGGATGACCAGGGCAAATACACTAACGGGTAAGTATGAAATTATGTCGAGAAGCATCTACAATGACATCAAAATGTTTGTAAACAAAAATCCATTTTTGAAACAATTTGACATGCAAATTAAGGTAAATGCATGAAATATGCCATGTTTCAGCTTTTGTGGAGGTGTTATTTTATTATTCCAAATAAAATAGAACCCTCACCACTTGTCTCCAGCTAGATTTACAACTTTTTGCATGCATGACTTTTAATGGATTTGTATTCTTGGTGTTTAGTATTTTAGAAGAACATTTATTTTATAGATTATTCTCTTCTATTACTATTATAAGATATCTCTCAACATATTTTACATATATTTATGCCGAGAGGCATCTATAATGACATCAAAATGTCTGTAAACAAAAATCGATTTTTAAAACAATTTGATATGCAAATGATAGGTAAATACATGAAATATGTCATGTTTCAGCTTTTGTGGAGGTGTTATTTTATTACTCCAAAAAAAATAGGACCCTCGCCACTTGTTTCCAATTATACTCGCATCTTTTTTCATGTAGGACTTTAATGGATTTGTATTCTTGGTGTTTGGTATTTTAGAAAAAAATTAGTTTTACAGATGATTCTCTTCTATTATAAGATATCTCTCGACATATTTTACATATATTTTTTAAATATAGGTATACCAATAGATAGTAGAAGACAAAACATAGTAAACTAATGGATAACCACAGGTTTGTAAATTTGACTAGCTATGAGATATAAATTTAGTCACCCAAAATAATTTGATAGAGTGAAACAAAATCTGGTTCTAGATTCGGATATTTCATTTTGCTAAAAAGAATCTATTATTTTTTATGTTTTTTAGTTGGAATTGGATTCTAATATTCTGTGTAATATTTAAAATGTTGAGTGATACACTTCAGAAAATAAGAACAAAATAGCTGACTTTGGTTTGCTTCTTGCTGCTATGATTTATTGTAGGTTGAGAAAATTAGATATGGGTGACTTGCAAATAGCTCGATGATGAAAATCTACTGATTTTGTGGGTGGAGTTTAAGATTATGGAATGTGAGTGTCTAAATAGGATTCACAATATATTTTTTAAATGTCTCTGTCAATTTTATGGGTTGTAAAAGCCATGTAGGGTGATTGTTGTAAAATTGAATTGTGCATACTTGTGAATATTACAAGTTATTAGATAAAAATTAGTTTAAGATCATGGAATTCAAGTATACCAACTCAACTCTCAACTATTTTGTAACATGTTAGACTATTCATATGTGCATGTTTAAATATTTTGATTTTTTCTTAATACACAAAGAATCCTCAGTTTGACATATTAGAAGATCTTTTTAAAGGATAATAGATAAGATAGAACTATAATTCTATCATTGTGTCTTGAAAGTACCCCATTCTTAAATATTATGAGTTATTATGGAGATATTAAATTGACCTATTCATTTGGCTTAGCAACCAACATTTCCAAGGTCCTTGCTTTTAAAATCAACACAAGTCAATCTCAAATGCAATAAAAGAAACCTAAAATAAACTTAACGTAGAAGCTTAATACGAAAAACAATTAGGATATTACCTTCACAAATACTATATGATACACCATTATTTTATTCTAGTTTATTCATTTATAGATTCAAGAATGCTTTTGCCTTTAACTATATGATTCAAAAAATTACAAACACATTTTAACTTTGTAATATGGAATGTAGAAATATTGTGTATTGCATGTTAGAATGTTCTGATACCGGGAGTAAACTAAGAGGGCGGGGGGGGGGGGAAGGGGGGTTGAATCAGTTTCCTAACAATAACAACAATCAATTCAATTATGAACCTTAAACTGAAGCAAAACATAGTGAAGAATATAACATGAAAGTACAAGACACATAACACCAATATTTTGACATGGAAACCTCGAAAAGGGAAAAACCACGGTGGGAAACCCTACCCACAATCAGATGAATACTCTGTAGTAGTATTGTGAATTATTACAATGGGTTCTACACATGCAGAAAGGCTGACAACCTAGAGCCCACTGCTCATCACAAAGGGAAGTCTCACTAACTTACAAAATCATCAGACTATAATCCAGAAAGAAGTAAACTATGAAAGTAGTATCTATAAATGCCTGATACAATTCCGGTTAAGCACAGATGTCTACTCTGCAATACAAAACCTTTCCAACCTTCTTCTAAATGATATGACTTTATTCACACATAATCCTTTCTCTGATAATACAAACTTAACTAGCCATAACTATTGATCCATCACCAATTACATGAATAAGTCACCTATAAATACAGATCATCAACCTTATTGACAAGGTCGGCTAAACCCTAAACCCATAAACCCACAATTACAAAAATTACATCACACGATACCATCAGACCAATATTATGATTTACATAGCATATCATGGACCTAAATCAAGTAAGCAAACAATTATATCCATAAGAAATTCCACTAAGACCAAAATCCAACACGCTTAACTTGCCAGTAGAAACCCTTAGGGAAAGTTTAACTAGATCCAAATAGGACCACCATAATAGCACACCATCCAATGAAAATTCATCAAATACTTGAGATATGATCAAGAAGTACCAACAACATGATAGAAACTGATTCCATAAGCCAGACCCAAAATCCACTGATGAAGTCACCAAATAATGCATACCGGTAAAGCCAAAAACTAGTCGAGAAAGGAAAGAACAAGCTGGTAAAGGCACAAGCCAACCAGTAACCAGAAATACCAAAAGTGATAACCAAATCAAGAAACCACTAGAATATAGAAAGCATATAACCATCAGAATAAGCATCCAAAACCAATTCCAGAGATCTGATCATACCAGATCAGTCACACAACCAAAACCAAAATGATCACCAAGACTAACCGGGATAGATTCAACCAGGATAGTCTCCAACCAAGATACAATGTTGACATCAATGACAATACTTAACCAAATCTAGCATATTGCCAACAATCTCCCACTTTGGCATTGATGGCAACATTGAATGTGAAAAACATCCAAGTGCCAAGGAATGCCAACAATCTCCCAAAAGCTGAATTGAAATATATTTCCCCCTTTGATTAACATGAATACCTCTCCCTAAAAAGATCTGATAGATTTTCACATGAATACCTCTCTCCCCTTTTGACATCAATGACAAAGAATGGATACCAAAGCAAGAATACTGAACCAAACAACTGACTACTCCCCCTGAGTAGTAGCACCATATTCATCAACCTGGATCAAAAAAGTATGTTTGATAAGATCACCAGATTGATACATCCCTGCATCCCTAAGTCTCTTTCGGAGGGCTGGTAACCCCCAACTGATCTCTAAGATATTCAAAAGTATCTTTAGGCAATGGTTTAGTTAGAATATCTACAATTTGTTCCTTGGTAGGCACATAAACCAATCTGACTTCCTTTGCTTCAATCTTTTCCTTCAATAAATTATACCTTATAGAAATGTGTTTTGATTTGGAATGAAATACCAGATTCTTTGACATATCAATAGCATCAGTATTATCACAGTGAATAACAATAGGCTCATCATAACTTACCCTTATATCCTTTAACATTTATTTCATCCAAAGAATCTGAGTATAGTTGGTAGCAACTACAACATATTCTGCTTCAACAATAGACAATGAAGTACATGATTGTTTCTTACTAAGCCATGAAACTAACTTATTCCCAAGAAAGAATGCACCACCAATAGTGCTCTTCCGATCATCCACATCTCCTACCCAATCAGAATCTGTATATGCACATAATGTGAAGTCACCATCCTTAGGATACCATAACCCAAAGTCTGTTGTACCTACCAAATATCTGAATATTCTCTTGACAACAATATCATGAGTTTCTCTAGGATCTAACTAAAATCTAGAAGCAATACAAACAACATTCATTATATGAGGTCTAGTCTGAGTTAGGTACAACAATCCGCCAATCATTGATTTGTATCTGCTTGGATTCACTTTAGGTGATTCACTATCCTTTAACAATTTGCAACCGGTTATCATAAGAGTATCGACAGGTTTAGAATTCTCAAGTCCAAATTTCTTAAGTAACTCCTTCACATACTTAGTTTGACAAATGAAAATACCTTTATTAGTCTAAGTAATCTGCAATCCTAAGAAAAATTTCATCTCACCAATCATAGATATTTCAAATTCATTCTTCATATCATCACCAAATTTCATGCATAAACCTTCTTCTCCTCCAAAAAAGATATCATCCACAAAGACTTCAATAATCAATATGTCATCATGTTCAATTTTATAATATAAGTTACTATCAGCATTACCTTTGCTAAAGCCAAGTTTTGAAAGATACTTATCCAGTCTAGCATACAATGCTCTAGGGTCCTGTTTCAGTCCTTATAAAGATTTCTTTAGCCTACAAACCATGTCCTTGTCTTTTGATAAAGAAAATCCATCAGGTTGCTCAATGTAAACTTCTTCTTCAAGATCTCCATTCAGAAATGCACATTTAACATCCATTTGATATACTTTGTAGTTCTTGTGTGCAACATAAGCAAGAAAAAGTCTTACCGCTTCAATTCTAGCAACCAAAGAATAAGTCTCTGCATAATCAACACCTTCTTCCTATGAATAGCCTTTGCAAACCAATCTATCCTTCTTCCTTAGAACTTTACCTTCCTCATTCAATTTATTCCTAAAAACCCATTTAGTTCCAATAATGTTCTTGTCTTTAGGTCTAGGTACAAGTTCCCATGTCTTATTCTTTTCAATCTAATCTAATTCTTCTTCCATTGCTTTTATCTAATTTTCATTCTTACTTGCCTTAATAAAATATTCTGGTTCAATTTGAGAAATTAAACATACCTCTTCAGTAGCTAGCCTTCTCCTACTCATCACACCTTTCCTTTTATCTCCAATGATCTGAGCTTCAGAATGATTTAGATTTACATACCTAGGAGTCTTTGAAGTTTCTTGATTTGCTGACTCATTATGTTGTTCCTCTGTCACTATTGAATTTTTTGATGTTATTGGAGTCACTGGCTCACTATTCTGAATTGATTCTTGCATTACTAGTTCAGGTTTGACAAATTCATCTTCAGGTCCATAATCATATTGTCTGATATGATTACTGCCTTTCTCATCCATCTTGACATTTATTCTTTCCATTATCCTATTCAATCTTTTCTTATAACATCTATATGCTTTTCTCTTAGTAGAATAATCCAAAATATTCCTTCATCGCTTCTAGGATCAAACTTTCCTAATGCATCATCTCTTCTAATGTAACATTTGCTTCCAAAAATTATGAAATATCTGATAGTAGGATTATGACCAAACCATAATTCATAAGGAGTCTTACCAGTATCGCATTTAATGTGTACTCTGTTGAAAGTTTATACAATGGTATTGACGACCTCTCTCCAATAGATATCAAGTAATTTAGCTTCAGTCATCATAGTCCTTGATGCATCTAAAATTGTTCTGTTCTTCCTTTCCACCAATCTATTTTGTTGTGGGGTTCTAGGTGCAAAAACTTGTCTCCTAATACCATTCCTTTCACAAAAGTTGTTGAACTCACTGGATGTAAACTCACTGCCATGATCTGATCTTAAGCATTTTATCTTCAGTCCTATCTCAGTTTCAACCATAGCCTTAAATATTTTGAATTTCTCAAGAGCTTTAGATTTTTCTTTCAAAAATGCCACCCACATCATTCTAGAATAGTGATCAATAAGTAACATAAAATATCTATCACCTTGAAAATTTTTAGTCCTTGCCGGTCCACACAAATCAGTATGAATAAGATCAATAATTTCAATAGATTTATCATGTATACTTCTGAAATAAGTTCTAACTTGCTTACCTATTTGACATTCTCTACATACCGGATTATGAGGTTTAACAATTTTAGGTAAATCTCTGACAGCCGGTCATGAACTTATCTTTACTATGCAATCAAAATTTACATGACACATCCTCGTATGCCATAATAAAATTTAATGAATTTGAACAATCAAGCAAGACTTCTTACCGGATTTCAAATGAAAGATATTACCTTTAGTCTCAGTTTCAGAAGCAATCTCTAATCCAATTTATTAATGATCTTGCATTTTCCATCTTTGAATTGCAAATGAAATCTGTTGTCTTAAAAATCTGACTCACTTCAACACCCTTATAATAAGATGATCAAACTCTATGCAAGAGGGATGTTAAGGGGAAGGAAACTCTTAGGACAACATATGACAAGGTTTGATTCAACCTTCTACACTTTGGACTTATTCAGCGTCCAGGCGGGTATACCTTTGTGAACCGAATTCACACTTTCAAAAGATAAATCCACAGCACACCAGTCCAGAAAACCAGTGGATCTATTCACCTTGAAACTAACTGAAACAAAGGAATGAAAATTATACTCAAATTTATTATTTCGATCAACAAAACATGCAATAAACAACTTCAATCAATACCAGTGCCTTATCCAAGGTCACAGAGTCATCTAAAACTTATATAATACTCATCAAACAAAATATCTTTACGCATCCCATTGGCTTGGTTTCAATTAATCCTTATACACGCCTAACACTTATAAGAATTTATGCATCCCAAATTAAACTATGATCATCAAGATTCAAAGTTTCTCCCAAAGAATTGACTAGTATGAGTGATCCCTGCATCTTTAATTTCCCTCCTAAAGAGAAAAGCCAACGAGCACATCTACTGAAAATAGCCTTGCTACCCCATTCAAACAAAATAACCCTGGATTATTCAGAATTAAAATAGTAAACAAATTGTAAGCACACTTGAAGATGACACAAAGCTTTACTCAAAACCGATGGTCTGTATATTGATATTATATTCAGAAAAATATTACAAGAAGTTTTTGAATATTCCCCATTAGACTCAGAAAAGCTCAGATAAATTTCTATAGCGTTTTCTTACAATTCTTTTTGCGATCCCTTTTCCTCTAGTCTTGGTATCCATTTATAACAACATGGATGCACAAAGCTTTAGACTTTTCGAGGAGAGTTTGTTACAATCATTTCTTTCAAAACAAAGAAATTACAAGCCTTTCACAAAAATAGTTACAAGTTCTTTTCGGCCTCTGCAGCTGCTTCAACAAACTGTTCAGTTGTAACCTCTTCTACATTTTCAGGGGCCCTCTCCAACTATTCCGGATCATGGGTGGCATATTTTGTTGTCCACTCATCATACACATCATCTGTCAGCCATGAGAAATTAATCACTTTAGCCTTAGCCTGGTCAACCTTTTCCAAGAGTTTCTCATTTTGTTGACTTCTGAATTGAGAAAACTATAATGTGCCTTAATTTTCTCTATCTCCTATATTGTTACAACAAAGAAAGAAGCATCATCTAGATCAATAATTCCTTTAATTCTTGCTGACAGTTTGGCTTCTATCTCCTTAAGCCACATTTGTTTGTCCTTCAGTTGATCCGAGCTAGCAAAAACTCCTAGGAGCAACTCAAAAACTTGATCAACATATTCCTTTTTGCACAAATTAACTTTCCTATCAACATTATCCACCCCTGTTGCTAATCGTACTAAATCTTTAGTGATGTCAGAAGCGGATCTAATGATAGGATTGGCCCTTGCTTCATCACAAGATACACACATAAACTCCAAATCTTGCTCCCTAGGTCTCCATTTGTCAAAAATAGGTGTCAATATGGTCTTGTCTCCCCTGAGCTCATTCCATATATCCAAAATTTTACCTACATTATTGTATAGCAATGAGGCATTCATGGTATCTGCAAAACTAGTGACAGTGGCCTTCACTCTATCCTCATACTTCTTTGCATACATAGCTTGGGCCTATTTTAGATTCTCTAACTCTTGAGGAGTAATCTCAATCATCTGGGAGCTAGAAGGTGTTGGAGACGATGGGAACTCAATAATAGGGCTGGTAGGTGGAGGTCTGGTAGGAGAAGAGGAAATCATCAGTGTTGAGGATTCACCATGATGATGTTGTCTTGCTAGCTGCTTCTACAATTTAGCAATGATGCTATCTCTATTCCTTACCTCTTCTTGAGCATTAGTGTAAGCTTTCAAAATTGTCTCCAATTTAACTTGGAGATCTGCCTTTTCCTTAGCTTCCCTTTCTATCACTGCAACACTAAATTTTGCAGTTTCTAGTACAGTGCTAGCAGCTTCCACTACCCCAGTAGTCTGCACCCTCTTTACCATCATCCCCCCAAGGTAACTTGACATTGAGGTGTCATTTTTCTTCTTATTTTCATCTCTTTTTAGAGACCACATAACTAATGCAGCATTGTCTTTACTGAAAGTGACTCCCTCCATAGGTTTAGTCTCCTTTCTTACTGCTTCTAGGACTAGAGCATCTACTATATCCCATTTGGGGAGAATAAGTACCCCAGCCTTCCCCACCATGTCTCTTCCTTGTTGAGGAGTGATGGTCTTAAATTCTTCAACCATTTCTTGCTTTATTTCTTCCTCAATTGTAGCTGGGTCTTTATGAGGCTCCTCACCCTTCCTTTTCTTGCACCTTGCATTGTATTTATCAATGCTCTACTTCCACACAAATTGCATGAATTCTTCTGATGTGATGAACTTGTCATCAGCTAAGAAATCTTCACTGGCTCGCTTGATCTCAGGGTCCCATTCTCGGCCTTTGAATTCACTAGTGGTGATATTCATTTCAGCAGCTAAGGGTTCTTTTGGCATTCCTTCCTCTACTTCATCATAGGTGTAGGCAATTTCCCCTAGACTGCCTAACTGCAATAATTGCTCAGCTGCTGCCTGTTAATCTCCTATATGGATAGGTGATTGAGATGGGGAGTACACAGGTTCTTCAGGTTGTACCTCTTTTCCCACTCTTTGTTTCTTTGGGCTACTAGGGATATCAATGACATCATGTATCTTCCTTTTACCTTTAGAGGCAGAGGGCTCCCCTAAAGCAGGCATAAGTACACTATAATTAGACCTCTTATGTAACATATAATTACCCAGAGGGATTGGCCTAGTAGATACAGACCTATTCAAAATCAATCTTGCTTTCTCAAGGTTATTCTTGATTACAACCTCCCTCTTTTCTTTTAGTGTTTGCATCACCTCCTCAAAACTAAGAATTAAAAACTTCATCTTCTCTGCAAAGGGGTGAAAGCTAGACAAAGGATCATAGCTTATGTCAAGTTGATGCACCAAGTCTAAGGCCTTCTTAAAGGCTATCCACTTTTCCTTTCTTAACTCTTGTTCATCCAAATCAAATTCATTCCTGATGAGGTCCTCAGGGAACTGGAATTGAATCATCAGGGTCAGCACATCAAGAGACTGCAGTTGATAAATGATATGGCTAGAGAAAATCTCCAAAACATTTCCAACCTCCTTTGGTTATTACAAATTGGTGTGCCACGGTAATTGTAGGGAAAATTGTCCCTTTGCCTCTACCTGTCAATTCTGCCTCTCGCACAACACCAATCTGCCTGAGTATCTCTGCAATTCCCACTTTAAGAGGGACCTGATAAGGTAACAAAAATGGGGTACCTGTGAAACCATATATTCTAAAAACTATTGAAACAAGGTATAGGTAGATATCACCCCAATTGTGGACAATTCTTATGTCCTCTGCAAATTCTTGTGGCCTAATGAATTCCAAAAGAACCTTAGGGACTCTTGGGTTTTCCAAATAGATAAGGGTCCTGATTTTTGATGCAAAATATTTATCAAACCTTAGGAAGCTTGCATCCTTTCTGTCCCATGACAGAACAGTGCTCCATAATTTCAGTGGCATCTTTTCCCCATCCTTTTCTTTTACAAGGTCCATCCCACTTGCAAAATAGTCACCACCCTTGAATAAAAACAAATGCATAAGAAGGGAGTACCACTCTAAGGGCCTATCTACTTTCCCGTTCCTAATCCCTATCAATCCATTATGGATAGCATCAATTATAAAAGAAGCATAATCAAAAGTTATTGCCACAAAAGGATTCAAAATCTGAGAAACCATCAACATGTAATGAGTGGGCATACTCGCTTCAGCATCTTCCCCTAGGATTTGGCAGAGTGACCAGTATAATCCTTTAGCCCTAAGGGTAAACAAATTTAGAGAGAAGGGCTCTTCAATATTAGGTCCCACAATAGTCAACCCGCCTATCTTCAAAAAGAATTCTTTGAGAGGCCCATTTCTTAGGTGATTTCTTTGCACATTATACACCTGAGCTAATGATTTAAAATCAATAGGCTCTAGAAAATTAGTGTATTCATTTAACCCAAAGGCATTCCTAAATTCCTCATTGTTAATTTCAATGAGGGTCTTCCCACTGATATCCTTTACACTTCTTGAAGTTGGGTCATAGCTATGTGCAATCCGAGTCAGAAGATCTACATCAAAGAAAACCCTTGGAACCACCAACTTTCCAACATCCAATTCCCATATACTGTTCTGAGGGGTTGGAGAATTTCTCATACTAAACCCAACCTTGAATAATCCTAACCCAGACATCCCTACTTGAGGGTCTCTTAACCAATTCCCTTTATCATATAAACCCTCTCCTATTTTTAGGCAAGAAGCTCTTGGCACCAATTCTTTCATTTTGGAAGCCACATTAGTTGACAACGTCAACTATTCAAGGAAATCGTCACAAATTGCCCTCTTGTGATAATTGATTTTTCCTGAGAACTCCCTTTTAGGTGCCATCTCTTTTAGAAAATTAAGCAAGTGATTCAACAATTTCCTTCAATTGTTCTATGACAAATTAAAACCTCAGTCAAACATACACAATTTAAAAAATGATGGTTGAACAAGAGTATAGAGAAACCTGTTTGTACTCAAAGGAATTAACTATGCAATTGAAGAAGTCTTCTCTACAACTGCTTCTTTACAAGTGCTCTTCAAAATGATATCTCAATTCAATTGATATGAGATCATATATGGCGGCTGGGCTCTTAACTCCGACATTGATTCCACATGCTTGGCTGTCCTTTCAGAATTGAATTCATGAAAGAATTCAAAGTTTTCGCTCCAATGGGTCACAATGCCCATGCAATTTTTCTTTTTGCTATTTCACAAGGCTTAATTTCTTGGCAACTTTACTTCATGAAATAACGCCAACCATCTGATCAAACGAGAGTTGATCGGCCTTTACACTAGCTTCATACTTCTACCCTTTTCACTAAGCCTTATTTCATTTCACCATTTTGCAAGAATTATCCAGTGAGCACTTTACCTTCATGAAACTACACTAGGCGTTGGATGGGACTCGAACTGCATAGCCTTTAACCTTTACCTGGATAGTTAGCTTTTTCACTAACCGCGCCTTCACCTGACAGGTAACGGGTTTTTGCTATTTCGCATAGCTTAATTTGCACTCAACTTTAGGCTACGAAATAGTGCCAACCGTCAGATCAAACCATACTTGATTGTCCTTTAAGTGAAGACTCTTATACTGACATACTTACTCCGCTCCTCCTTTGGTTACCGGATATCACATGGCACCTAACCATTTGCCCCAGGAAACTTATTAAGTTTAAATCTGAGTCAGCCACAAGTTATACCCCCTTTTAAAACTACTGGTTCCACCCTGGCACCTTCAATCTCTGTGGAGACCATGTGCCCATGTACATGTCACTATTTAGCCTGGCATCGAAATGAATCTCCTTTACTTTCACCATTTCACTGATCACATCCTTTAGGCATCTTACAAGTGCGAAATAGCACCAACCATTAGATCAAACCACACTTGATCGTCTTTTACACTTCATGTTCTCTTTGCCTTTAAGAACGAAAAAACCTTTTCACCATTTCGAAGGAATTAAAATGCGAGCATTTCACCTTCACGAAATAATGCGGACCGTCCAATCAAATGAGAGTTGATCGACCGTTACATTAACAGCCTTGGCTCCGCATTGGGTCCTGCTTCTTTGTTGACTATGTGCTACCACGTGGCACTCGACTACTGGCTTTGAAAGACTTTTTGCATTCAACTCAACGTTGATCGCGTGTCTTTCTTTTATATCATCGGTTCCACCTTGGCAGGCCCATGGCTTCTTCTAAGACCACGTGTCCATGGACATGTTATCATCTATCATGACACATGGACGGTCCTCGTTTACTTTCACTATTTCATAGGGTATAAAGCATGAGAATCTTACCCTTGCGAAATAGTGCGAGCCGTCAGATCATTTTCTAGTTGCTCGGTGCTTAACCATCTGAATAGACTCCATGAGGGGTGGGCCCTCTAACTCAACTTTGAACACCTGGCATCCAGTCACCTCCAAAGCTGACATGTCATTTTTTCATTTTCTGAGAGAAAGCACTGGGCTTCGAGTAATTCTTGACACTTGTATCTGTCAAGTCACCTCCCCTCCTGCAATCTGACTCACCTCTGGGACCCACCCTTTAACCTCTGATCCCAACTTGTTGATTGTTGTAGGTAGTGCCATGTGCTTCCATTCTAATCGCCTTCTTAACCAGCTAGATTGCCTAGGTGGCATGCCATGTCATTTTCGCAACTTCGCTAGTTTTAAACCACGCGCAACTTCGCTTAGCGAAATAGCGAAAACCATAGATCGATCTACGAGATGCACACTACTTACTGGGCCCGACAACTTTAGGAGGGATACACATAAGGCATAAAATTTTGCGATTAATTCACATGACTGCCTAGGCAAAGAAAACAAGGGGGGACACTTCCTATGATCCCATGACCCATTACGTAAGTGGATAAAGTAACGAAAGAAAAGAAACTAGATGGTTTTTTTTTATCAGACATTAGGTGATTTAAAATCAAAAACCCTAAACCCTTAAGGCCTAACACAGAGCTGAAGCAATTGAAAATGAGCCTTACTCAAGATTTCAAAAAATCATAGCCAATTATGGGAAAAGAAAAACCCATTTTTAATCAGTGATAACAAAATCCTCTATCCACCATCTGACCTACACTCAGAAGATTATGCTTTAAGCCTTCAACATAGTAAACATTATCAGTATTAGTCTTACCATCCAAATATATTGTTCCTTTGTCTTTGATCCTGCTGCATGCCTTGTCTCCAAATTTGACCAATCCACCATCAAATTCTTGTAGTGATTGAAACTTTCTCTTGTCACCATTCATGTGATGTGAGCATCCACTATCTATAACCCATTCATCCTATTCTTCAATTTTAGCAGCAAAGGCCTTTTCCTCAGTATGTGTTGCTTCAATGAAAGATTCTATAGAATCATCCTTGATTGCAATAAAGACCCAATCTTTGCTGGAGGAAGCTCCATTACCAGATCCACTCATAGGTTCATCACCATCATCATCATTAGAAATACCAAAATCACCATCACCAACGTAATAACATATTTTATCCTTATTCCTTCTGAATCTAGATCTGCTCTGATATTCAGGATTAGGCTTATAATTCCTCACAAATCTTTTATGATTCCTAGAAACTCTTTTAGGACATTTAGAAGCAAAATGACCAATCTTATTGCATGAAAAACATTTAAAAGAGTCTTTTCCTTCATACTTAGTTCGAGCTGGTCCTTTAGGGATTCTTCTAGCAATCAAGGCTTCTAGCTCTTCAAGCTCTCTTTCTTCTCTCTCAATTTCCTCCATATCCTTAGCATACATATCTTTCCAATCTAACTTCTCTTTATCAGAGGCAAATGCTTTAAATGTTGTCTCAGTTTTAGCAGCACTCTGATCTCCAAGTTCTTCAAGTTCAAAAGTAGTCAATTTCCCAAGTAATGTGTCTCTGGTCACAGGGGTACTTGACATTGTTCGGAGTTCATTGATAATAGTAGCCTTCATTTTGTAAGATGAAGGTAGAACTCTTAGAACTTTTGACACTATTTCATCTTCACTGATAGATCCACCACAACATTTGATACCCATCACAATCTCATTGACTCTATCCATGAAAGAACTTATCTTCTCATCCTCTTCTATCTTCAAAGTTTCATGCCTTACCTGGAAATCTTCAAGTTTAGCAATCTTTACTGCCTGATCACCTTCATAAAGAGTTTCAATCTTCAACCAAATCTGCTTAACATTTTCCAATTATATGACATTCAATAGATTTTCATTAGATAGGGCACTCAACAAAGCTTCTTTTGCTCTTACATCCTTTTCAACTATTTTTTGTTCATCAACAGGTGCCGGTGTATGAGAATTAGGATCATGAGGTGTATTTAACCTTTCTCTACTATCTCTCAAACTTCTATTCCAAGACATCTTAGATAAATCTTCATTCGCCCCTTCCATATCTTGTAATTTGTACCATCAAATTTGGCTCTCCTTTCGGTAGGGATTGAATGTAGAACTAGATGCTAATGCCATCAGATCTCCTCAAGATGTTAAGCTTATGCAGAGAGGACCTTGCTCTGATACCAATTGTTAGAATGTTCTGATACTGGGAGTAAACTAAGAGGGGGGGTGAATCAGTTTACTAACAATAACAATAATCAATTCAATTATGAACTATAAATCAGAGCACAACACAGTGAAGAATATAACATGAAAGCACAACACACATAACACCAATATTTTGACATGGAAAACCCCAAAAGAGAAAAATCGGGATGGGAAACCCTACCTATAATTAGATGAATACTCTACAATAGTATTGTGAATGATTACAATGGGGTCTACACATGTAGAAAGGCCAACAACCTAGAGTGCAATGCTCATCACAAAGGGAAGTCTCACTGACTTACAAAATCATCAGACTATAATTAGGAAAGAAGTGAACTGTGAAAGCATCATCTACAAATGCCTGATACAGTTCTGCTTAAGCACTGATGTCTTCTCTGCAGTACAAAACCTTTCCAACCTTCTTGTGAATTATATGAATTTATTTGCATATAATCCTTTCTCTGATAATGAAGACTTAACTAACCATAACCATCAATCCATCACCAATTACATGAATAAGTCACATATAAATACATATCATCAACGTTATTGACAAGGTCGGCTAAACCCTAAACCCATAAACCCATAATTACAAAAAATACATCACACAATAGCACTAGACCAGTATTATGATTTACATAGCATATCATGGACCTAAATCAAGTAACCAAACAATTATATCTATCGAGAAATCCGCTAAGACCAAATTCCAACATGCTTCACTTGCCGCTAGAAACCCTTAGGGAAAGTTTAACCGGATCCAAATAGGACCACCATAACAGCACACCATCTAATGAAAAGTCATCAAATACTTGGGATATGATCAAGAAGTACCAATAGCATGATAGAAACTAATTCCATAAGATGGACCCAAAATCCACTGATGAAATCACCAAATAATGCATATCGGTTAAGCTAACTGGGAACACCAGAAGCTGGTAAAGCCAAAAACTAGTCGGGAAAGGAAAGAACAAGCTGGTAAAGGCATAAGCCAACCGGTAACTGGAAATACCAAAAGTGATAACCAAATCAAGAAACCACCAGAATATAGCAAGCATATAACCATCAGAATAAGCATCCAAAACTGATTCCAAAGATTTGATCATACCGGATTAGAAACACAGCCAAAACCAAAATGATCACAAAGACTAAATGGGATAGATCCAATCAAGCTAGTCTCCAACTAGGATACAGTGTTGACATCAATGACAACACTTAACCAAATCCAACATATTGCCAGCATTGCATTCATCTACATTTTCATAGAAGAATTTTCTGTATAACATGATAGAAGTAAATAAATATTGTCAAAGGGGAACCAAAATGATCCATTTAACAATATGAAAGGAGAGAACCATAGCTATCAACATGAGTGATAGTTGCATGTTTTGAGTCCTCGCATAAGCCAAAAAATAAAAGATAAAAGAAAAAACTGAGCTCACCACAATGTTCAAAAACCTCACAATGAAACCCTTGACATCCAGTTGCATGCCCGATCCATGGAAAAAGAAGATCAGTTTGGAGGGATTGTTCTTGTCTACCACAAACATTGACATCCTCGCATGTTTTGAGTCCTCGCATAAGCCAAAAAATAAAAGATAAAAGAAAAAACTGAGCTCACCACAATGTTCAAAAACCTCACAATGAAACCCTCGACATCCAGTTGCATGCCCGATCCATGGAAAAAGAAGATCAGTTTGGAGGGATTGTTCTTGTCTACCACAAACATTGACATCTTCTGAATAATGCTATACATATCTCTAGAGACATTGAAAAAATAGACAAAAATGGAGATGGGAGTCAAAGCTTGGGTTCATGAAGAGGGGTTTGTTGTCTTTGAGTGAGAGGCTTTATGTTGCGTGGGTATTTAGGGAATTGCGCAAGGTGCTACTTGAAGATGAAGCCATGCCTATGAAATTATAGTGATCCTTGAGCCTTTTCATCCCATGACATGTATGATGAGATTGGTAAATGTGTAGAGACCAAATTCAACCCCATTACGAATAGAACAATGCCTAGAGAGATGTGTGTTCTCTTGCATAGAGAACATATGTAAACCTTTCCTATTATCCTATAACCATAAATGCAGGTCAATATAAGACTGCCAAAAATATTTGGATTAATATATGCTTAAGAAAATATGCATCTTCACTCATGAAAACAACACAGGGAAAACAAATATTGAAAAAAGGATTAACCCTGATTGGTTGTTGAAGCCTAATTTAATCACTAATTGATGTTGAAGCCCTCCGCTATAGTTCCAATAGGCATGAACTACTAATATTATGATCCATTATTTAGTTATATTAAATTAAAGATATTATCACTATAAATTAAATACATTAAATAAAAATGTTTTTTATATGTTTAAAAAAATAATTTCTTTTATTAATAATATTTTCTTTAATAATTGTAAATAACATATTAATATATTAATATAATTTAAGTTCATTTTAAAATAATATTATAGTTGTTAATTATAATTTATATTTTATAATAGAAATTATTAAATATAAATATATTATAACATATAATAAATTTATACTATCTTTTATTTCAAATATTACATATTAAGGTATATATAATATAATTTTATGTATTATTATGTATAATATTTAGAAAATTTTAAAATATAATTTTTATATTCTAATTCTATATAATAGAAAAAATAAATAATATATTGTTTAACATTAAAACTTTATATATAAATGAAAATAACTTTTTAATAATTTTTTTTTAAAATAATAATATTGGTAATTATTATTATTCATATATAGTAAGTTGAATGAAATACATAAGGAAACGATTTTTTATATTTTAATAAGTTTCTTTTTATTTTTAAATTTTTAAGTTTGGTTTTACTTGTAATTTTTAATATAAAAGTTTTTAACTTTAGCAATTTCAAAACAACTTATTCTTAGTTAATATTTCGTTAGAAGTCCTCTTTTAAAATTTAAAAATTAAATTATTTAAATTTTTTATTTTATTTATATTAATTTTTCTATAACAATTTTTCATTTGATAATATATTGATTTTACTTTTTACTCAATGTTAGGAGTGGTTATAATATATTGATTATAATTTGTAGGTAAATATTTTATTAATATTTCAAGTCTAATAAATTAAAACGTTAGTTGCGCTTTCTTATTGAATTATTTATTAACTTAATAAAGATATTATTTATTATTTAAAAATTTACAATATTATTTTTACAAGTATTTAGATTTTGATATAATTTTATTTTGCATTTATTTTATTTTATTTTAATTTTTAATTTAGATTTAGCTTTTTTTTTTAATAAATAGGCGTGCCTAATTCTACTAATTATAAAATATGCACATTCAAAAAGAGGTTAGGGGACACAAAGTCACATTCCAAAGTCACACAAGTAATGTCTGGAATGAAAATAAACATCAATAACAATAATAGCTACCAAGCAACAAGAAAAACAATAGTGGGAGGTAGAGGAGGGCCTCAATCATTTGATTTGTCCCATACATCAATGGGCTCTAGGGTGACCTTACAAATAGACCACCCTAGATAAATAGCTAGATCCAACCAAAGGAGCCACTTTGAGGACTTTGACCAACCACTACAACTACCAATCATCGACCATGCCCCACTCGACAATCACCCATAGTGATGCAGGAGCATCCCCGGTTGATGGGCAATCTTGCATCAACCAAAAATATTTCCTTTCAGTTTTGTTCTTATTTATTTCATTGTGCAGTTTTCTGTGTTCTTACTTGTTGGTACCGGTAGTTGCTTGCTTTTTGTTACAGATCTTATTTTTGATTTCCAGGCTGGTTCATGTGCTTAATTTCATATTTTTTAGTTCATTTGGGTTCTTTTTTGGCCAGTTATCACTTTCACTTGACTGTTCTGGGTTCTATGACAATTCTTGTGCTTACCAGTTGGTGTTCCTTCATTAACAAAGCGATTCTTGGTGTGTGGACCTATTTGAGATCTTTTCTGATGTTCTTTGGCGTTTGGCTGACCTTCTTGCTGAACCGCATCTCTTGGTTGTTATTTTCTAGAAGGATTTCTTTAATTCTTAGGGCTGACCTAGTTACACATTTCATTTTCCTGCATTGGTAAATGTAATCTTTTGTGGCCGACCCAGATATGTTTCGATGGGTATATATAGGGTATGATGTGATCATTTGTATCTTCACGGGAAGTAGAATCAAGAATAAAGATTGAGATTTGTATTTAGTGATCCGGTTGATTCTTAGAGTCCCAATTGGATTGTATCTGGCTTGAAGCCTACATGTAACCGGTTAACTACCAGATGTTGTATGATGATTTTATGATGATAACCGGTTGGTTGCCAGAATTTCTAAGGCAATAATGTGATATGTTACTGTTATCTTGCTATGTTTTCTTGTTGCTTTCATTGTGTAACTCTTGCCTCATAATCCGATCAGCTCTCCTTCAAGGTTTCACTGGTTATGGTTGCATCAAATCTGATGCAGGAGCATCCCCGATCGACGAGCAATCTTGCATCAACCAAAAATATTTCCTTTCAGTTTTGTTCTTGTTTAGTTCATTGTGCAGTTTTCTATGTTCTTACCAGTTGGTATCAGTAGTTGCTTGATTTTTGTTACAGATCCTATTTTTAGTTTCCAGGCTGGTTCATGTGCTAAATTCCATATTTTTTAGTTCATGTGGGTTCTTTTCTGGTTAGTTATCACTTTCAATTTACTGTTTCTAGGTTTCGGAACAGTTCTTGTGCTTATCGATTATGTTCCCTCATTACCAGAGCAATTCTTGGCATGTGGGCCTATTTAGGATCTTTTCCAATGTTCTTTGGCATTTGGTCGACCTTCCTACTGAACCGCACCTCTTGGTTGTTATTTCTGGAAGGATTTCTTTAACTCTTAGGGCCGACCTAGTTACACATTTCATTTTCTTGCATTGGTAAATGCAATCTTTTGTGGCCAACCTGGATATGTTCTGGTGGGTATATATAGGGTTTTATGTGATCATTTGTATCATTAGGGGAAGTAGAATTGAGAATAAGGATTGAGATTCACATTTAGTGATCCGATTGATTCTTAGAGTCTCGATTGGATTGTATCTAGCTTGAAGCCTGCATGTAACCGATTAACTACTGGATGTTCTATGATGATTGTATGATGATAATCGGTTGGTTGTCAGAAGTTCTAAGGCAATAATATGATCTGTTACTATTATCTTTCTATGTTTTCTTGTTGCTTTCATTGTGTAACTCTTGCTGTATAAGCCGACCAACTCTCTTTGAGGGTTTCACTGGTTATGGATGCATTAAGTGGTATCGGAGCTAGTTATGAACTAGCTAGTGAAAGAGTTGTTTGTGAACCCTGAGGCATTCCTTTGGGTGGACAAATCACTGATTGGAGGCAGGTTGCACCCGTGTTCAATAGATCACTGAGGAGAGGCAATTGAAATTGGTAGTCAGATTGCCAAGTTGAGGTAGTTCACTTGAGTGGAAGAGGAGATGCCGCCTAGAAGGACAAACCCCTGGAGGGTAGAGAAAATGATGGATGACTTCAAGAATGAAGAGAGGAATGAAATCCAGAATGCATTGAATGGTTTGTAGGGGAACCCTGAATCCGAGGATGAGTATGAGGAAGCTGGTGAAGAAATTGAAGAGGTTGAACGACTGGAAGATGAAAGAGAGGAAATATTCCCTAGAGAAGTGGCACAAATGAGTAAAGTTCATAAAGTTGCAGTTTCCAACTTTTTCGGAACACCGAACCCAGAGGATCTAATTGATTGGATCAGAGAGTTGGAGTATTACTTCAAGTTTGAGGATGTCAAGGACCCACATAGAGTCTGGTTGGCACAAAATAATTTGAAAGGGCATGTTGCCTTATGGTGGAAAGAAATGTAGAAAGACAGAGTGGAGAATGGTGAAATGAAGATCACCTAGTGGAGAGAGATGGTTTCAAGATTGAAGGCCAAGTTCATACCTAGAGACTATGAGTTGGAATTGTTTAAGAAGTTGTAGAACTTGAAATAGAGAAACATGACTATGAAAGAATATACTGAGGAATTCTACAAGGTGGTGATTAGATCTAGACATGGAAAGATGGATAGAGAAAAGGTGGCGAGGTACATAAATGAATTTGCATTTAACATTCAGGGTGAGATGAGCATGTTGAGGATTTCCACAGTTGAAGAATCTTACCAATATGATTTGAAGGCTAAGGAGAAGGTGAGAAGAAGATGTAACCCTAAAGGGAAGGAGAAATTCAAGGGGCATATGAGTATAGAGAAGCAGAAATTGGTTGAGAAAGATGAATCAAAATAGAAAACACAAAGGAAAGGTAGTAGCAATACCAGTAGAGAATTTCCCGATAAATGTTTCAAGTGTGGAGAAACCGAACATAGATTCTATGAATGTAAGGAGGGAATGGTGGGAAGTTGTGTGGCAAGTGAGGAATGAGAAGGAGAAGGTACTAGATCTGATGGTGCACTAGAGCAAGGAGAATCCCTTATGTTTAGAAGAAAGGATACCAGATCTACTCTAAGGAAGAGTCTTTTCTGGATTGTGTGCAAATCAGCTGGTTAGTCTTACAAAGTTATTGTGGATAGTGGAAGTACTGATAATTTGGTATTTGAATAAATGGTTGTGAAGCTTGGATTAAAGAGGCTTGAGCATCTTTGTCCTTATGAGGTAAGTTGGTTACAAGATGATCAAAAGATAGAAGTAAAGGAACAATGTTTGGTGAATTTTAGTACTGGGCCTTTTAGGGATGAGGTTTTATTTGATGTTGTATCTATGAGTGCTTGTCATGTATTATTGGGAAGGCCTTGGTAGTTTGATAGAAGAGTTATTCATGACTGTAGAAGAAACCTATTCACTATTGAGGAGGATGGGCAGAAGTTCACATTGATTTATTTGAAGGAGAAAGAGAAGGAGGTGAAAAACCTGAACCTTGAGAAGAGTTGCAGTACTAAGAAACTGGTTGCAGAGGGTATATCGGAAGGTGATTTGAGTTTGTAGAAAGATCTTATAGAACTGGTAGCACAGGTTATAGTGGAGGGTGACTTGAGTTTGTAGAAGGATCTGATAGATAAGCTTGGTGGACGGATGGAACCGGATGACAAAGAGCTTATGGTGACAAACTGAATGAAGTCTTGTGGCGGAAACAAGTCAGAGTTGCAGAAGAAAGAAAGCAGTAAGAAGAGACAATGTGCATATCTAAAGCAAAAAAAGAGAAACAAAGAGAGTCAGGGGTTAGAAAAACCGGTTGAGATTCTGGAGGAGGTAAAGAAGAGGTTGGCAGACAAGGAAGATGTTTGGATTAGAAATGAGAATGGGGTCTTTATCCCAAATCCTTTTAGATGTTCACGTGTTGAAACTCATGGAACATCTTCTTTCTACCTGGGGTGTCTGATGCAGGAGCATCCCCGGTAAATGGGCAATCTTGCATCAACCAAAAATATTTCCTTCCAGTTTTGTTTTTGTTTAGTTCATTAAGTGGTTTTTTGTGTTCTTACTGGTTGGTACTGGTAGTTTCTTACTTTTTGTTATAGATCTTATTTTTGGTTTCTAGAATAATTCATGTACTTAATTCCAGATTTTTAGTTCATTTGGGTTCTTTTTCGGTCAGTTATTGCTTCTAGTTGACTGTTTCTAGGTTTCGAGATAGTTCTTGTGCTTACTGGTCAGTGTTCCTTCATCACTAGAGCAATTATTAGCATGTGGACCTATTTGGGATCTTTTCCCATGTTCTTTGGAATTTGGTTGACCTTCCTGCTAAACTGCACCTCTTGTTTGTTAGTTTCCAAAAGGATTTCTTTAATTCTTAGGGCCGACCTAGTTACCCATCTCATTTTCCTAAATTGGTAAATGTAAAATTTTGTGGCTGACCCAGATATGTTCTGGTGGGTATATATATGTGATCATTTGTATCATCAGGGGAAGTAGAATCGAGAATAAGGATTGAGATTCACATTTAGTGATCTAGTTGATTCTTAGAGTCCCAGCTGGATTGTATCTGGCTTGAAGACTGCATGCAACTGGTTAACTACTGGATGTTCTATGATGATTGTATGATGATAACTAGTTGGTTGCCAAAAGTTCTAAGGCAATAATATGATTTGTTACTATTATCTTGCTATGTTTTCTTGTTTCTTTCATTGTGTAACTCTTGTTGCATAAGTCAGTAAACTCTCTTTGAGGGTTTCACCGGTTATGTCTACATTACATAGGAAGCACCTCCAAGAAAAAGCGAAGAATAATAATGTCGAGGTAAACCATTTTTTCATTAGAGTGCCATTGGGGTGTGTTGGTAAAAAGATTTGTCTCCCACAATTTATTCAATTTTTATACTCTTTAGCCCAAGAAATGAAAGACAAATTTCACCATACAGTTGGAAAATCATCATATTGATTAACCTTTGAATTAAGGTACAAGTCCCTTTAATAGATATTCAATCAGCTCCAAATTACCCACAACCAACACTATACTTTTCACCAGAAAGTACAAAAAGGTAATTGTATTCACCAATCAATACCAAATGAACACAAGCATTGATTCATATATAATTCTTTGTGTAAAGCCAACAAACTTCATGTGTACACTAAAACAAAATGAAAACCTTAAAAGATGAATTTCACTGATATTTTCTGTAAATATAGAAAGCTATGATAGATTCTTTATTGAAATAAATTCTCACTGAAATCAAATTTCAAACACCAAACAAACAGATTTGTAGTCAAAGATAAACTGTCATTTTATTTTCATTCATAAATGATCATCAACTTCCAACACATACATAAAGTATTTAGCCAAAATTAAAGAGATAGTTTGTCAAAAACTTAGTGGACCCACGTAATGTCATTACAAAGTTTATAAATAGGCCACCAGACCCAATAGTTCAACCCAAGGTAAAATTAATTCCAAATGAGTTAATGAGAAAGTGTCCTAACTGCATAATAGAAAGTGAAAGAAAGCTAGACATGCTGGCATACAACTGCCTACAGTGCTAGTCATGCAGTCAATTTAGTTTCAGCCAGATTGCCCGGATTGCTATTCTGGGCGGACACCATAACCACTTTCGCTGCACTCCACTCATGATGAGCCCTTGAGAATTCCTGGATTACCGCTACATGTGGCAGGATAATATGAATTACCCTTTGCTTCCAGAGTTCCTTCTTCCTTTTCACCTACTGCACTTTATCTCTATGAGAGTCCAAATGATCGAGACATACTATAAGCATCGACTCCACTTTGGCAATCTTTGTAAAGTCTTCCATGGCTAAGGACTTTTCCACCTTAATCTGTTTAATGCAGCTGTTGAAAAGATTGACCATTTCTGCTGTATCTTCTAGACACTGGCCATCATCTTTAAGCAACTGAACATCAACACAGCGCAGATCTTTTTGCATGGTTGTTCTCTGGGTTGTTAGTTCACCTCGCAAACTGACAGACTCATTATGACCTTGCTCAATGATTTGGTTGCACCACTCTATACTTTCCTTGCATATGAACATTATATCCTCATCTAATCTTGGCACTTGTCTTTTAGCAAGAAAATTCGTTAAGCCATAGCGCTGAATATCATGCATTTGCTTTGAAATCACTGCCCATTTAGTCTTTTCTTTCTACCATGTGATTAAGCCAGCATCCAATTCTTTGGTAACATCATTGGCATCCTTGAAAATTTGAACTAAATCTGATATATAATTAGTTCCTTGATGCACAATCGATGTGAGCCACTCAAAGAAAATCTATGCGATCATCTTGTTTCGTTGAACCTCATCCAAGAACTTTTGATTACCAGGGGATTTTGAACTAAAGAGAACATATCTTTGGGACAATGGCAATGGACTATTTTGCAAAGCATGGATGTATTGAGCCATTTGCATTAAACTCTATTTCAACTATGCTTTATCCTTTTCATCCTTCCAAGGGCGGGAGATAATCCTTTTGGTTGAAGTCTCTAAATGTTTCAAATCAACCGCTCTAGTTTCTACCCCCAAATCAACTCGCTCAATAGTATAATCAACCTCTGAGGCAATGGCAGCATCCTTATCAGATGTAGGCTTAGCAATATCTATAGTCCAATATTTTTTGCCCTCATCAAAACCGATCATGGTCTTCATTTTTAGCCTCTTTGGCTTAGTGGCTCTCCTAGACATTTACGCACCGCATCTTCCATTGACATAGAAAAAGGCACAACATTTCTTTTCTTGGTAATTGAATCACTTAACCTTTTAGGAGACACAGTTAGATCCTTGGATTGCATGGGCGGAGGCCCTCCTGAAGTCGGCAGCATAGCATTATCTATATTAGACAGAACATCAAGCACTTGTGAATCCTGGATATCAGCATCAGCATTAGTTAAGACCTTGTTAGCATCAGAAACAAGTGTTGTCATATTTCCCTATACTTCTTCGGCGTCCAAATCAAGAATGAGATGAGCGGCAGGTGGCTGAAAGTTCTTCTTTTATCTTGACCTAGTAACTTGACCACCAATAGAATGTGTAGCTTCAGAGTTAAGTTTTTCCTCTTTAATCTTAACTTGCTTCTTTCCTTCCTCTATCACCTACAAAACCCCTGTCGCAGTCTATTTTTCTTTCACTCCAAAAACTTTCCTTAAAACTTATGTTTCACAAATGATAATCTTGACAAAACAACTGCTCAATTTCAAACAACCAAGAAAATCTTACTCATGTTTTCCATAAGTTATCATTATTACTCTTAACTCGTGCGACATTACTCTAAAATGATCGCACATGATCATGCATTTAGTTACAAGTCACTTCATATCTGAAAACATGGATTCCCACACCATACTTGCTATAAATGACAACTTTGAAATCATTAAGAAAGAATATTCCCTTTTCCTACCATCGTTAGCCATTCCTTAAAATCCGTGCCTCCATCTTACGAAAAGTGATATGATTTCCAAGAAATCAAACATCAAACTTTGAACCTTGAAGAACAACAACAACACAAAAAAATATACATGACAAATATTGAACTTTGAACCTTGAACCCACAAGGTTCAAGTTCAAGGTTCAACCAATGCAAAACACCGACAAACAGTGAAAAAGACTTACAAAACCATGCGGGGAAATAAACTTAAACATGATGCCCATTGAACTTTGAACCTTGAACCCATTTGGTTCAAGTTCAAGGTTCAAGTTCAGCACAATGAAACTTAAATAAAGAAGATTGTGAAGACTGATTTGCATAGAAAATTTGAGAAACACAACCCGACCAAAGGACCATTTAGGGACATGACTCCATAAGGTGATATATAAATGAAAATTTATATAAACTGCCAACAGTGGCTCTATATGGGGACTGGAACTGTAAAGTACCAAGCAATGAATCCCAAAATCCTTGGTTACGCAAATGACTTAAAAGTAAAGCCCGACCCACATCAAAACTCATACACCTAAGCTAAACACAACAAAACTATATGTACAAACTGGCAGGGGACTCTTTCTTACAATTGATACAGTTTTACGTCCTGCCCATTATAGGAAAGGGGTAGTTCAAAGCCATCCTAATAAGCCAGTTTCAAAGAATTGGGACCTTTTACCTCATGAATTACATAAGGACCTTTCCACAGTGACTCGAATTTGTTGTGGGCGCCCTTCTGCTCCCTTCTTTTATCCCATAATAACACTAGATCACCTTTCATGAACTTCCTGGGTCTTGCCTTCTGATCAAAAATCTTTTTCACCCTTGTCTAATGTTCTGTAATTCCGTCAACCAGTCTTTCCCTTTCCTCCTCAATCTTAGTCAAGTACATAATTCTCTTCTCAAAAGAGCTCTGAAAGTATGCATCTTCTACTACAATTTGCAATTTGGAAGCTGCTAATTCTGGAGGAAGAGAGATTTTGGCACCAATGCCATATACCAACTCAAAAGGAGTCATCCCTATAGCTCGCTTAGGTGAGGTTCGATCTGCCCATAGTGCTTCATGCAACTTCTTATGCCAGTCTCTGAAATGCTCGCTAACCAACTTCCTCATGATGTTAATCAAGTTTTTGTTACTTGATTCTGCTTGGCTGTTACCCTGTGGATAATAATTAGAAGCATGCACCAAAGAAATTCCATGATCATAACAAAATAAAACTAATTTAGATGAAGATAAATTTTATGCATTATCTGTGACTATTTTCTGAGGAACTCTAAACCTGACAAGAATATTGTCCCTAAAGAATGCACACACAATCTCTTAAGTGGTCTTTTTCATAGGGGTAGCTTCCACCCACTTAGTGAAATAATCCATTGTTGTTAATATGTGAGTGTGTCCTACACTAGAGGTTGGATTTGACGGACCAATGAAATTTAATCCCCATTGTTTAAAGGGTTCCTCAATCACTATTGGTCTTAAAGGCAAGCTAGCCAACTGAGGTTTACTTGTAAACAATTTACATTTTTCACACCTCGCTACCCAAGAATACACATCTTTGAACATTCCTGACAAATAATAACAGTTCCTCAAGATTTTATATGCAGTCACCGTGGAGGAGAAATGACCACTGCAAGCCTCATCATGAAAAGTTTTTAGTAAAGCTTCTTGATGTGGCTTATCTACACACCTGAGAAAGGTGCCATCCAAACCCTTGTACAGTATATCATCAAAGATGACATACTTTGTAGCTTTCAGCTTTAAATTTCATTTCTCCCTAGGAGAAAAATAATCTGGACAGTCTCCATAAGTGAGATAATAGGCAACATCGGTGAACCAGGAATCCTGATGATTAATAAATAAAGTTAAGGGTAGACTTTCCTCTTCTTCAAACTTATTCTCCGCCATTAGTTTACAAAGGCCTTGTCCTCTGACCAGCTTAGTGGGCTTAATGTCTAAATTAAACTCTTGAATCTTAGAGACCCAAGATGCTCTATTATTGATACCAACATCCTGGTGGGTTAAAACACTTTCACTGCAGAGTTCGGAACAAAGATAGTTGCATGTGAATGAAGTATATAGTACCTAAATTGTTTCATGGCTTTCACTACTGCATAAGATTTCTTTTCTATCTATGAGTATTTTAACTCGTGCTTCTTCAGAGGTACATTCATGAAGGAAATTGGAACTTCCTCATTATCTTCACCTTTCTACACTAAAATTCTAGACATAGTATGCTTTGATGCATAACAATAAATAATAAAATCTTTACTAAAATCCGGGTTAACTAGAGTAGGTGCATGCGCAATTGCTCTTTTTATTTCTTCAAAAGCCCTTTTACCTTCCTCATTCCACTTAAAAACTACTTTCTCACTCATCATATTTATGATATATTTAGTAGTCTCAACAAAATCAGGAATAAAACATCTTAGAAAGTTCACCTGTCTAAAGAAGGACCTCACTCCATTTCTGTTGGAAGGAAGGCTGAGTTGTTATATTGCTTTTACTCTCTATAGATCCACCTTTACTCCCTCCTTTGAAACAATATGTCTGAGAAGTTTTCCTTCTGTGACACCAAAAACAAACTTTTTAGGATTTAATGATACTCCATGCTCTCTGCATCTCATCAGGACTTTCCTCAAATCTCGTAGATGATGTTTCCTCTTCCTAGAGAACACAGTCAAATCATCTAAATACACTACAATTATCTTATCCCTCAAATGCCCAAAGGAAAGATACATCACCATTTGAAACGTTGACCCTGCATTAATCAATCCGAAAGGCATCCTGTTATATGCAAAGGTGCCCCAGGGAGTTATAAATGCTATCTTGTGTTGATCTTGCTTCGAGACACTGATTTGGTTATATCCAGAGAAGCCATCCAACATGGACATCATCTCTGATCCTGAAACAGTTTGTAAAATATGATCCATTGCTGGCAAAGGATAATTATCCTTTAGGCTTTCTTTGTTCAAGTTTCTGAAATCAACACAGATTCGTATTTCACCATTTTTCTTCCGAATAGGGATGATATTAGAAATCCAGGTAGAATGATGCAAAGGATAAATAATTTGAGGCTTCAAAATCTTGTCTACTTCATGAAAGATTGCTTCTGCTACCTTTGGATTAAAGTTCCTCAACTTCTGCCAAAAAGGATCGAGACCAAGTTTCAAAGGAATGTGGTGTTGGAAATTACCATCTCTGAAATTCTTTAAATCATCATAGCTCCATGCAAAAACATATTTGAACTCAATCAACAGGTTGATGAACCTCCTTTTCTCCTCTTCGGAAGAACATTTACCCAAATTAACAAATTTAGGATCATCCTCAGTACCAATGTTGATTCGCTTATACTCACCAAAGTTTTGAATTACAGGAGTCTCTTTCTCCTCTTTCTTAACATACCCATCCTTTCTATCAAAAAAACATTCAAGAGACACCAAGCCTTTTGGGATTTTATTTCTTTTCAATTGTAATACCCCATCATGCAGTTCCTCTGGTGAATTAGGAGAAAACTCTTTACAACTTACTTCTAATCCTTCATAAAACAAGGATGTGAAAATCTCTGCACACCGTAAAAAGTTCTGAATCTATTTATCCTTTTCGAACACCTGCCATGATTCAAAATTGTCAGGAACACTCGATCTATAAACCAATTCTACCTTGTAGGTAGCTGTTGTGAAATCATGATGAGGAACTAATAGAGTTGCAGATACTGCCAAAGAATTAGCCTTCAAGTTGAACTCCCTTGGTACTGCTTTGATTGAGAAAGCATCGAATGCTTCAATCTCGTCCCAAACATGGTTTCTATAATGTCTCAGTCTCTCATTTTTAACAATGAATAAACCTCTCACTTGTTTTACAATAAGTTCAGCATCACCTTTGACCTTCAACATTTTGATATGCAATTTCTTTGCTTCAACAAGACCTAATAATAGAGCTTCATATTCAGCCATATTATTAGTGTTTTGAAACTCCAATTTGAAAGCATAAGGAATAACTTTATCTTTAGGAGGTATTAATACTACCCCAGCCCCTAAACCAACAGATGAACAACTCCCGTCAAACTCCATAGACCAGAGCTCATCAGACATACCCGAATCTATGGTCTTATCCACCTCTTGAAAATTGGTTAATATCATAGAATTTCCAAAACCACAATCTTGATACAAAATTTGAGCCTTCGGATCATCTGAAGGAAAGACTATGTATTTAGCTTTTGTTTCATGATGCAGGACAACTTTTTATTTTCCAACTGTGATCATCACCTGAGACCAATCCATTCTAATTTCCCCACCCATGTCTTTACAAAAGGTACGACTCAACATGCCATAATTGGTAGGGATGTCAGCCACCACAATTGTCAACTTGATTCTTTTATCAGGATGTGCTACTAAAGCCACTTGTGCATCCTTAATTTGCCCTAACAAAGGCACCTATTTGGAATCCATGGAATAACATTTGCCAAAGGTCTTTGTTAAGGTTAAACCTAAAGCTTTTGCTACTGCTGAGGGCATGACATTGTCTGATGCTCCAGAGTCTATTATACAATTACTCAATTTATGCCCATTGATAAACAAGGAGACATAGAAAGGTTCAGGCTTATCTTCAAGACTCGGTTGAACCAATTCAACTTGTTGAGGAATAGTTTTTTATGAGACTTCAGGGATTACTAAAGCAGGGCTGATATTTTCCTCTGCTAAAGAATTACAAGTCACAGGCATTTGGGTTTCTCTTTCTAAAGTATGAGTATCATTTCCCTTGATAAATTTAACTAGTCTATCTAACTCCTTAGGGTTCAACTTTAGATACTTAGTTGAAGTAATCTGAACACAAGATGATTTGCAAAATTCAATGATATCAAAGGAACTATTAAATGAATCAAAACTTGAAGAAGCAACTTCTAGAACAACTTTTGAAACACTTCCAAGATGAGTCAAAATTTTCTTACCCTTTACAGTGTTATGGATAGGTGTTACAACATCGTGAGGCTTCGAATTTTGTTGAGTTCTAGTAAGAATTGCATATGAGGAATCCTCCAAAGTCACCAACATGTTTCCTCCCCTTTCTAAGTCAGAGACATATTCCATATAATGAATTTCAAAGTCGCCAGACATACTTTGGGAACCTCCTTCATCAGCTTCTAAGATTGTTTCTCCTTTACTGATCATTTGAGAAAAATGAACCATCTCTGGACATGAAGAACCATCATGTTCATCAGTTAAATGAAACACACATGTGTTTGTCTTAGGAGGTGGTGCTTCAATAGCAAGTCTTTGTTGCATAGGAGGTAATTGTAATTGTCTTCCTCCATGTCCTCCTTGTTGATTGGGATATTTTCTAGGAATGTCCTGGTATGGTTGAGAATATGAAGTACTTGCTTTAGGAGCCTGTTGTTTTAGGGAAATCACATCTGTAAAGCGAAAAATCGCGAGCAAACCCTAAGTGTTCCCCCCACCACTCCAAGGAGAGAGAAAGGGGGTCACTAGGGTTGACGGTTTTCACTTAGGGGAGACTTTACATTCAAAAGAGGGGTTGAAACCCACAAGATCCAATCCCACACAATGCAAGATTGGATTCTAAATGAGTTTCAAGGGTTGTGACAACAAGGCTACCCTCTTTTGTAAAGAATGTAGATAGAAGGATTGAGCTAGGAATGCATGTAAAGTGAGAAAGATTCACTTATAAACAGAGATAGGAATATAGGATGAAGCTATGGACCTGGAATGAGCAGTAAAATGTCGAGACGATGCTATCCTGCAAATTTGAGTGAAAGTTGACGGGATGATGGTGCCCGGAGTGCACACGGTCCTCCGAAAAATCCGCGAAACGAAGGGGGATTTGTTCATCTCTGCACAAGGATTCCAGATCTTCAATTACAGCCGCGTACCTGCAACCTACACACAGAAAAGAAAAGATTATTGGGGGGTTAGGGATTAGGGGTTTGCCCTTAGGTCAAACCCCAGTTTTGGAATTAACCAAGAAATGAGAATGCTGTAAATGTAAATGATTGTAATGTAATCAAGTATTGATACCTTGTTGTAAGAATGTTTGTATTCTTACATGCAAAGGTGTAAATGTTGTTGTATGTTGTATGTTGTAAGTGATCTCCTCTTCAATGGTTGAATCCTTGTCTTGAATGCAACACTTAGCCTTGAATGGAGACTTAGAATGATCAATTGCTTGAAGGAATGCTTGAATGCTTGAATGCTTGAATGTTTGAATGTTTTCCCAACACTTCCACCTCTTGTACACATATGTCCTTCCTTCCCAAAATGGGAGAGGAAATGTAGTTTATATACTTGTCAATTAGGGTTGAAAGACTGATTTTTCTAACCTTAGGCCGACCAGGAAACATTATTTTCCCATTTGCAAACATAAAGACCCGAGACCCAAAAGAGACCGGGCCCAAAAATAGGGCCAGGGACCAGGGTGTTGGGCGCCATGGTCCTGGGGGACCAAGGCACTGGGCGCCCTAGTCCTGAAGGACCAAGGCATTGGGCGCCATGGTCCCACCTCCAGGGACAGCAAGGTGCAAGGAGGATCAGGCCAGGGTGCTGAAAAATGCAGTTTTTGATGTCATGAACAAGTTTTGGGGTCTCCATTCAGGTTCCATGTTGCATCACCATCGTGAAGACCAAATGCGACCGAAATTGTAAGTGTCGCAATTTTAGGACGCTACAACATCATTCATTAACCGTTGAATCATGGGGTCAGATGAAGTAGAGGCATTTGCAACCTGAGAAGAAGGAGTTTGCACTTCTCTTTTCCACTTGCCTACCATGATTAAATCATATTCTAGACTCACAGCTAAAGCTTTCATAGCATCAAGGGTTTGTAACCACTCGTGCCTCATCGAGAAACTTATTTCTATAGGCATGGAGTTCATGAAGAAACGTTTCATGTTTTCATCAGAGGGTTTTTGTGCTATTGGAATCTTATGACAAAGTTTATCAAAATGGGCAACAAAGTCCCTCATAGGCTATGTTATTTCTTTCTTTAATTGAGCCAACTGAGCAATGACCGAATGCTCATCCTCAGTCAATTTGGATCTTGCCTCAAAATTATCTATTAAAACCCGCCAATTTGTAATAACTCCATCAGGCAGATGGTAGAACCAATCAGCGGCACTATCAATAAAAATTTGAATAAATAACCTCACTGCCACATCTTCATGTTGAACTGCCAACACTCCACATGCAACTTTGAAAGCATTTAAGTGTTCAGTGGTGGTTGCTTTTCCATCACCATTGAACTTAGGCAAATGATCTTTTGCTCCCTTAGGAAGGTTATGGATTTCCCCCAAAGCTAAAGGTTTGATAGCAACACCCCAAGGATTTTTGGGCATTGCTCCAGTAGTATTCAAAGGGGTAAGGTTTATAACAACTGGGGGTACAACACCGTGTAAAGTTAAGGCTTGACAGATAGGTGAAGCAGTTGCTCTTGGTGGAGATACGAGTCTACTTATAGCCCTTCTAGGTGTATCCTGAGAAACAAAATCAAGGTCTAAGAGTTCTTGGAAGGTGTGATCAACAATTCCCTCCCTCTGTTGTGACCGGGTATAAGGCTTGGACTCCAGTGTGAAAAGCAATCAGGGTAACAAGTGTCTAAGATTTTGTTGTTGATTATCAAGGATTCTAATAAAGAAGACTCTAGGAACAATCACCCTTTCAAAAACTAACACAGAATGATCTACTCGCCTTTCTACTTCATCGAGGAATGCACTTATTCTATCGTACTCAACTTGACTTCTTCTATGTCTCCAATCTAGAGTATCCAACTCAAAGATAATGTTACTTTGCACTTCTTGTACCCAATTTAGATTTGGTTGTAAAATAGGTAAAAACCCTTCGTGAGGCAACACTATTTATAAAGAACAAAGCATCACCATAAAGACAACTTTTTTAAAGAAAAAAAAAGATTAAATATCTTGTTCGATCCCCAGCAGTGCTGCCAAAAAAATCTGTTGGTAAAAAGATTTGTCTCCCACAAATTATTCAATTTTTATACTCTTTAGCCCAAGAAATGAAAGACAAATTTCACCATACAGTTGGAAAATCATCATATTGATTAACCTTTGAATTAAGGTACAACTCCCTTTAATAGATATTCAATCAGCTCCAAATTACCCACAACCAACACTATACTTTTCACCAGAAAGTACAAAAAGGTAATTGTATTCACCAATCAATACCAAATGAACACAAGCATTGATTCATATATAATTCTTTGTGTAAAGCCAACAAACTTCATGTGTACACTAAAACAAAATGAAAACCTTAAAAGATGAATTTCACTGATATTTTCTGTAAATATAGAAAGCTATGATAGATTCTTTATTGAAATAAATTCTCACTAAAATCAAATTTCAAACACCAAACAAACAGATTTGTAGTCAAAGATAAACTGTCATTTTATTTTCATTCATAAATGATCATCAACTTCCAACACATACATAAAGTATTTAGCCAAAATTAAAGAGATAGTTTGTCAAAAACTTAGCGGACCTGCGTAATGTCATTACAAAGTTTATAAATAGGCCACCAGACCCAATAGTTCAACCCAAGCTAAAATTAACTCCAAATGAGTTAATGAGAAACTGTCCTAAATGCATAACAAAAAATGAAAGAAGGCTAGACATGTTGGCATACAACTGCGAGCAATGCTAGTCATGCGGTCGATTCAGTTTCAACCGGATTGCACGGATTGCTATTCTGAGTAGACACCATAACCACTTTCGCTACACTCCACTCATGATGAACCCTTGAGAATTCTTGGATTACTGCTACATGTGGTAGGCTGATATGAATAACCCTTTGCTTCTAGAGTTCCTTCTTCCTTTTCACCAGCTGGACTTTATCTCTGCGAGAGTCCAAATGATCGAGACATACTGTAAGCATCAACTCCACTTTAGCAATCTTTGTAAAGTCTTCCACAGCTAAGGACTTTTCCACCTTAATCTATTTAATGTGACTGCTAAAAAGATTGACCATTTTTGTTGTATCTTCTAGAGTTTGGCCATCCTCTTTAAGCAGTTGAACATCAACACAATGCAGATCTTTTTGCATGGTTGTTAGTTCACCTAGCAGACTGATAGACTCATTATGACCTTGCTCAATGATTTGGTTGCACCACTCTATACTTTCCTTGCATATGAACATTATATCCTCATCTAGTCCTGGTACTTGTCTTTCAGCAAGAAAATTCATTAAGCCATAGCACTGAATATTGCATATTTTCTTGGAAATCACTGCCCATTTAGTATTTTCTTTCTACCATGCGATTAAGTCAACATCCAATTCCTGAGTAACATCATTGGCATCCTTGAAAATTTGAACTAAATCTGATATATAATTAGTTCCTTGATGCACAATCGATGTGAGCTACTCAGAGAAAATCTCTACGATCATCTTGTTCCGTTGAACCTCATCTAAGAACTTCTGATTACCAGGGGATTTTGAACTAAAGGGAATAGAGCTTTGGGACAATGGCAGTGGACTACTTTGCAGAGTGTGGATGTATTGAGCCATTTGCATTAAACTCTATTTCAACTCTGCTTTATCCTTTTCATCCTTCCAAGTGTGGGAGATAATCCTTTTGGGTGAAGTCTCTAAATGTTTCACATCAACCGCTCTAGTTCCTACCCCCAAATCAACTCGCTCAATAGTATAATCAGCCTCTAAGGCAGTGGCAACATCCTTATCAGATGTAGGCTTAGCAATATCTACAGTCCAATGTTTTGTGCCCTCATCAAAACCAATGATGGTCTCCATTTTTAGCCGGTTTGCCTTAGTGGCTCTCCCTAGACATTTACTCACGACATCTTCCATTAACATAGAAATAGGCACAACATTCCTTTTCTTGGTAATTGAATCACTTAACCTTTTAGGAGCCACAGTTAGATCCTTGGATTGCATGGGCGAAGGCCCTCCTGAAGTCGGCAGCATAGCATTATCTATATTAGATAGAACATCAAGCATCTGTGAATCCTAGATATTAGCATCAGCATCGGTTAAGACCTTGTTAGCATCAGAAACAAGTGTTGTCATATTGCCCTGTGCTTATTCAGTGTCCAAATCAAGAATGAGATGAGCCGCAAGTGGCTGAAAGTTCTTCTTGTATCTTGACCTATTAACTCGACCACCAATGGAATGTGCAGCTTCAGAGTCAAGTTTTTCCTCTTTAATCTTAACTTGCTTCTTTCCTTCCTCTATCATCTACAAAACCCCTGTCGTAGTCTATTTTTCTTTCGCTCCAAAAACTTTCCTTAAAAATTATGTTTCACAAATGATATCTCGACAAAACAACTGCTCAATTTAAAACAGCCTAGAAAATCTTACTCATGATTTCCATAAGTTATCATCATTACTCTTAACTCATGCAACATTACTCTGAAATGATCACACACAATCATGCATTTAGTTACAAGTCACTTCATATCCAAAAACATGGATTCCCACACCATACTTGCTATAAATGACAACTTTGAAATCATTAAGAAAGAATATTCCCTTTTCCTGCCACCATTAGCCATTCCTTAAAATCTATGCCACCATCTTACGAAAAGTGATACCATTTCCAAGAAATCAAACATCAAACTTTGAACCTTGAAGAACAACAACAACGCAAAAACATATACATGACAAATATTGAACTTTGAACCTTGAACCCACAAGGTTCAAGTTCAAGGTTCAACCAATGCAAAACACCGACAAATAGTTCAAAAGACTTACAAAACCGCACGGGGAAATAAACTTAAACATGACACCCATTGAACTTTGAACCTTGAACACATTTGGTTCAAGTTCAAGGTTCAAGTTTAGCACAATGAAACTTAAATAAAGAAGATTGTGAAGACTGATTTGCATAGAAAATTCAAGAAACACAACCCAACCAAAGGACCATTTAGGGACATGACTCCATAAGGCGATATAAAAATAAAAAATTATATATACCGCCAACAGGGTGCCTAAGATATGAGGGACCATGAATGTTGAGTTGACAAGTTTCAACCATATTGTCGATCGTGAGGTAGAGAATAACCATGAGAGGTAGAAATATCTAGGAGGACCTTGGCCATAGTGCATAAGACATTACCCTAATGATCCAACAACTCCTAGAGGTGGGAACATTCTAAATCTACCTTGTTGGCTTGAACTTGAACCTGAAGCATAACATTAGAGAAAATTGTAGCTTTAGTGAAAACAAAAAAAATAATATTCGTAGAGATCTGAGAAAAAACAACAACATTCCTATATTTTCATAAGAAAAATAACCCTGAAAGCATGCTTGATTTGGGTATACTTGGGACAAATGAAAGGCTAAAACCTTAAAAGAGCCATGTGCCAAGAAAACTATTTTTGTC
Source organism: Cryptomeria japonica (assembly GCF_030272615.1). Lineage (NCBI taxonomy): Eukaryota > Viridiplantae > Streptophyta > Pinopsida > Cupressales > Cupressaceae > Cryptomeria > Cryptomeria japonica. Next base: position 254,038,138 of record NC_081408.1, read on the forward strand.
AAAAAGGAAAAAAAAATCATGAAACCAACTCCAAAGTTGCTAAGCATGTTGACAAAACTAGAAGAGATGATTGAAGGACTCAAGTTTTCTACAAACCAAATAGGGAGGGTCCAAAATGCCCATATGTTGAAGGCAAAAGTCTATAGGAAAGCCTTGGAAAAGAATACACTAGGAAAAATCGGTCAACTTAGGCTCAATAAAATCCTTATAAATGTTATGAAACTGACATTGCCGAATTGACAAAGGTGACTGCAAATCCCATGATAAATTAAGAGCATGCACTATAGGAATGTGCGGGGTAAACTAGTGATACCGCAAATGTAGCTTGCAGTTGTAGAAAGTGGTGTTGGGAGACCAATGGTCATGTTTCCACCAATGTTTGATAGTATGAATACAAATCTTATGAATCATGTCTAATGAAAGATCTAAGAGAAAATTTTGAATGTCTCTCAATCTGGTTGAGAGAGAGATGATACTGAATTTTCATATCCTCCCAAGAGAAAAGATTCACAGTAGCTATAGAAAATAAATCATGATGAGTGTGGATGCCCTTTTTATGAAACAACTACAAAGCCCAAACCCGAGGAAAGTGAGCCAGAGGGAGCCCTTGCATTTGAATAATAAAAATGTACAAAAGGTTGTGCTGATTGAAAGACAACCAATCTCAAAAGAAAGAACTATCCCACCAAAGCTAGGGCTTGATAGCTTCCCAAGAATGCTAGATGCTTTTGGAAATAAAAGTTCCCTCAATATGAACCACATATTTCATGACCAGAAGGGTTTTAAAGCCAATTCCCTTCCAAGCAAGCTGATTGGTTGAGAAACCAGGATAAATGCAATTTTTGAGGAGGATTTTCCATGCTTCATTCCTAGAAATAGCATGCAAAATCCATTTAACATATTGAGCCAACCCTTGTTACTATGTGAAAAGAAGCCCAAGACCACACAAGTCTAATGGCAGATGACAAAACTCTCAAGCTACACATTGAATATCCTTGTGGTCTTCTAAGGAGGCCCATAAAAACTCATGAAGAATCTTTTAAGAATCTTTGGATGTGTCCTAACAAAAATAATAATACACATGAGTGGTTGTGAGAATTTTAGAGAAAATCTGAAATTTACTAGCCAACGAAAGTGGCTTGGTGATCCAATAAGAGAGCATATTCTCAATCTTGGTGAAGACTGCATTCCAAAGGTCAATCAAAGAAGCTTGAAAGGTAAAGGAAATGCCCTAAAATTGAGATATTTCCCCATGATTAATCTACTTCTAGCTATACCCAAGAAGCCAAGGAGGCATAATTAGAATGGATTGATGATAACACTAATGTTTATTCCATTGAATGATAGAACTAGAAGCTAGGAAAAAATTATCAAGGCATTGAAAGACCTCTTTGATGTATTTCTCCTCTTTAATGACTATGAGAAAAGAGTCATCTGCAAAATGACCATTAACCAATCGGTTAGATAGCTCAGGAAAGGAAATTCCTCTAATCTACCCAAATGAGATAAATTATTTCAACAAATAACTAAATCCATCAACAAAAAGAACATACAAAGATGAAAGAAGAGGATACCCTTGTCAAATGGACTAATGGAGCTAAAAAGCTAGAGGATAATGAATGTTAATAGTAATATATGTGAAAGCATCTATGAAAAGAATTTTAATGGATTGCATAAAGTTAGGTCCAAACCCTAGAGAACCAAGTATACCTATAATAAAGGGCCATTCTATGCAGTCATAGGCCTTGGAAAAGTCAATTTTAAAAAAAGATAGTTTTTTATTTAGAGCTTGAAGCCTATTCCATACCTTCAAATATGACAATGATGTTATCTAGGATGAACTTGGACTTAATCTAACAAATTTTGGTGTATTCACAAGTGTGGAGGGACCTTGAGGAGATCAGTCCAAACCGGTCAACAAGAGTAAACACAACGGAATCACATAGATATGATGGAGGCAATGCATAATAAATAGTTTTATTGCATGAAAGTTAATTACATCCAACTGGTAACAATCGAGTTACAACATACTGACACACAGGCCTGGTAGAATAGGTCACACCATGACTTTGAATCGAAAGATCTATCTTCTAGGCACAGTCTATCTATTTGATGTTCCTTGATTATCGGATTGATTACATTCTAAAGCATGATTACAAATATATATATTGATCCAAAGGATCTGGTCAGCCCAAAAGGATCAAAACCCAAAGAACAATGCAAAATGAACAAGGTTAGCCTCCACCAAGAGATTCCTGCGGAAAATCCAAGGGATGAAACATAGAAGGTCAGCCACATGCCAAGAAAAATTGATATCAACATTCAAGGCTCCAAAAGCTTCAAAATGGGTTTTGGTAGATCACTAGAATAGGTCTTAGGAAACTAGTAACAAAGGAACAACCGGTAATAAGAGACTATCAAGGGAACTGGTAGCAATATCTTGCCAGAAAGTGATCCAAATGAGATGCGGTTTGAAAGAAAGAAACAATGATCAAGTCTTCAAGTATAATCCAACTCCATAGGAACCAGTGAGACAAAACCAAGACACACAAAAAGGAAAACTGAAACTACAAACAAAAAACAAACAAAAAAGGAAATGTTTTTGGTTGATGCAAGATTGTTGTGACTTGGGGATGCTCCTACATCAGACATCCAAGGTTAATAATAAGTGAGCCTCTCACTTTGCTGGGGTCAGAGGGAAACCAAGGCGGTCTACCTCTTCCTGAGAAATCCAAGATGAATCTTCCACTGGTCTGTTCTTCCACTTCACAAGATATTCTTTGTACTGACTGCTTTGGGTGCTATGCCCAATCCTACTATCCAAAATCTCTTCAATCTAATCTGGTTCCTTCTGGGGCAATTTTTTCTCCAAGTTTGCAATACTATCCTTATTGAATTCTACTTCATGGTACTCATGAAGATCTATAATGTTGAATATAGGTGAAATACTCAGACTATCTAGTAGCTCCACCTCATATGCATTTCCAGAACTGAACTTTCTCAAGATTTTACAGGGTCCAAACTTCTTCATCTGCAACTTATTATAAGTCCCAATTGGGAATCTCTCTTTTCTTAAATAGACCATCACTTCATCACCAACTTCAAATTCCTTATGTCTCCTCTTCTCATCTACCTTCTCCTTATATTTTCTATTCATTTTTTCCAAATGTTGTTTAACTTGAATGTGCAATGCTTCCATGTGATTTGCAAATTCTTCTGCTTTTGAGCTCTTCCGGTCTTCACTACTAATGTCTCTCAATTCTACTATTCCTTTAGGATGCACTTCGATAACAATCTCAAAAGGTATTTTTCCAGTACTTCTATTCACTAAATTGTTATAGGCAAACTCTGATTGTGCAAGGATCAAATCCTAGCTTCTGGTTTTATCTCCTACTAAACATCTCAACAATTTTCCCAAACTCCAGTTAACTACTTCCATCTGTCCATCAGTTTGTGGATGAAAACTAGAGCTGAACTTCAAATCTGTCTTCATCTTCTTCCAAAATGTTCTCCAAAAATAGCCAACAAACTTAGTGTCTCTGTCTGAAACTATGCTCTTAGGTAATCCATGCAATCTTACCACTTCCTTGAAAAATAGGTCTGCTACATGCAATGCATCTGACGTCTTCTTACAAGGTATGAAATGAGCCATCTTTGAAAATCTATCCACTACCACAAATATAGAATCATTCCCTCTCAGTGTCTTAGGTAAGCCAAGTACAAAATCCATACTTATATCTGTTTATGGTAAAAATGGAAACAACAATATTGAAAGACTAAAATAGATTCAACCATGAAACCCTAGCCTAACAACAACAAAGATCCACCATAACATATGAAGATTACCTAAGACAATGTAAATCAACAAATCACAAAGATGATACCATCACATGTCTAATAGGGTTTGAATCTCCATTCTTCCTATCTCCATTGATCTTGCTTGATATATTTGCTCTTAGATTTTATGTGTGCACAAGAGCTCAACAAAGAACAGAAATGTGGTTGCAAGTAGGCTTGATCACATATGAAAGTTCGAAAGCTAGAAATGCTTGGGAGCTTAGGAGGATTGATAATGAAGGAAGTATCATCTTATATAGAAGACACTATAATAAATGGAGGGATAAGATTAAGAGGTGTAAAAGATAAATGGTCGGCTAGGATTAAAGGGTAGGTAGAGGAAATAATAAAATAATGAGAGGGTAGGTATTGTAGGAATTAAGAGATGAATGACATGTGTCATGGGTAGAAAAGGATAATGAATTAATTAAATAAATAAAGATTTATTTTAATTAATAGAGGAAGTGGGATCAATTAAATAAATAAAATATTTATTTAATTTAGGAAAAAGGATAATCTAAATAAATAAATGTATTTATTTAAATGAGAAATAAGGCTAAAAGAGGGTAATGAATTAATTAAATAAATAAATATTTATTTAATTAATAGAAGAATTAGGATCAATTAAATAAATAAAAGTATTTATTTAATTAGACATGACAATTTTAGGTGTCTACAATATCCTCCCAAGGTCTTATTGGTATTGTCAAAGGTTTATACAATCCCACATTCTAACTACTACCTTTTGCAACTTGAAAAACTCTACAACTATGCACCTATCTCTTAACATCCTTATGAATCTAGGGCCAAAAGTACTGCTCACTCACTAATGCAACTGTTTTATCAATGCCAAAATGTCCAGCTAAACCTCCACTATGCTTCTCTTTTATCAGGTTCTCTCTCATGGAACTTTTAGGTATGCACAATTGAACTCCCTTAAATAACATCCCATCCTGAGTAAAGTAATCCAACCATTTGCTCCTATCAACCATAACTAGTTCTCTACATGCTTTCCAAAGTTCTACAAAATCTGGGTCTTTGTCATACAAGGTCTTCAAATCTTCAAAACCTAATTTTGTCACTCTCATCTCTGTCAGAAAATTCCTTCTCCTACTCAATGCATTATCAAATTTGTTAGATTTCCCACTTCTATGTTTCAACACAAAGGTGTAACTCTGCAAGCACTCTACCCATCTCATATGTTTCTGATTCAACTTACTCTGACTATTCAAATATTGCAAAGCTTGATGATCTGTATACAACACAAACTCCTTAGGAAACAAGTAATGTCTCCATTTCTTCAAGGCTTGAATTATGGAATAAAATTCCTGATCATATACTAAATATCTCTCTCGGGCATCATTCAATTTCTCACCGAAATATGCTATTGCTCTCCCTTCTTGACTCAAAACTGGTCCTATTGTTGTTCCACTTGCATCACAATCCACTTGAAATACCTTATTGAAATCTGGTAAAGCCAATACAGGCTGCTCAGTCACTTTCTGTTTCAACAACTCAAAACTTTTGTTTGCTCCGATGGTCCACTTGAATTCCTTCCGATCTCCCCTCATGGTCTCAATCATAGGATTACAAACTAGACTAAAATTTATGATAAACTTCTAGAAAAAACTAGCCAATCCATGAAATGATCTTACCTCTCCAATTCTTTTTGGTGTAGGCCACTCAACAATGGCTTTCAATTTCTCAGGGTTCATCTTCAAACCATCCTCAGATATCACCAAGCCCAAATAGACTAGCTCATCCTTCATGAAAGTGCACTTCTTGATATTGATCAGTAACTTTTCTTCTCTCAACCTCTACAAAACTTGTCTTAACTACAACAAATGCTCCTCTTTTGTTTTATTGAAAATCAGAATGTCATCCAAGTACACAATAACAAACTTACCCAATAATTTCTTTAAGACCTCATTCATCAACCTCATGAAATTACTCGGTTCATTAGTCAGTCCAAAAGGCATCACCAACCATTCATATAATCTTTCATTTGTCTTAAATATTGTCTTCTATTCATCCTTCTCTAATCCTGATCTGATGATATCCACTCTTCAAATTTCTCTTTGTAAAGTACTTTGCTCCACTCAAATAGTCCATTATGTCATCCATCCTAGGCAAGGGAAACCAGTATTTCACTGTGATCTTGTTTATTTCTCTTGAATCGATACACATCCTCCATTCTCCATTCTTCTTAGGTGCTAATACTGCTGGTACTACCCAAGGGCTCAGACTTTCCCTGACCAAACCTTTCTCTAATAGCTCCTGCACTTGTCTATTAATTTCTTCATTCTCTACCAGTGCTAACCGGTGTGCAGATTTGTTAGGCGAACTGGCTCCGAGAACTAAGTCCATGCAATGACTAATACTTGTAACAGGTGGCAATCCATCAGGTACATTATCTGAAATGATGTCCTCATATTGTGCCAGCAAATCTCTTATCTTTGTCAGGTGTTCTCCTTCTGGTTCTGGTCTCTTAGTCTTCTTAGGAATTAAGGCAAAACACACATTCTCACGTCTTAGTCCATCCATGAACTTCCTTCCATCTACTAGACAAATTTTGGTATTTTTACAGACTTCATTCTTCAAAGGTTCCTCCAAAGGCAACAAGGTTTGCTTCATCCCATTAGCCACAATAGTGTATTTATTATTCCTCCCATCATGTATTGCCTGTCTATCAAACCGCACAGGTCTTCCTAACAAAAGATGACAAATGTCCATAGGCATAATATCACACAAAACTTCATCATAATTCACAATTTTCAATTTTACTAAACACTATTAACTCACTAATAACTTATGTTCATCCTGAATCCATGCTATCTGGTAAGGCTTAGGGTGTTTCAATCTCTCCAATTTTAGCTTATTCACCATCGCTTCTGAAACAAGATTTTCTGAACTACCACTATCAATTACAACTTTACAACACTTATCAGATACCTGACATCTAGTCTTGAACAGGTTCCTCCTCTACAAGGGTTCTTTATCTCCTCTGGTATGACACAAAGCTCTCCTTACCATCAACAGTTCTCCATCTTCTAGTTTATTGTCTGATCTGGTGGGGTTCTCCTCCATGACTATCGCTCTTCCTGTAGCCTCTGACTTCTTACATTCAAATGCATGGTGTCCTTCTCCTCCACATGTAAAATAGGTTCCTTTGAATGTCTTTTTATCTTCTTCCAAATTTCTCATTTTGGTAACTATTCGGTTCTCTCCTCTGGTAGAAATTTCTATCATCCTTCTGGTATGAATTACCTTCCTTGCTCACTTCCTTGTTCTTGTTCTGATCTGTACCGGTTCCTCTTCCTCCAGTGTATCCTCTTCCTCCTTGAAATCTTCCTCCGATAAATCTTCCACCTCTACCTCTCTATCTCTGCTCATGCCTTTTATTCAATTTCTCTTCAGCCTTTATTGCATATCAGGTAAGCCTCTTCAACACTCTCTAATTTGATCATACTGAGTTCATCTCATATAGACACCCACAATCCATTCAAAAATATTTCAATTTGTTCAATTTCATCATCAACATGTCCGGATCTGATGTTAAACTTGTAAAATGCTTCGATGTACTCCTTCACACTAGATTCCTTAGGTCTTAGATTTTGCAAGTTTCAGAACAAATCTATTTGATAATTTGCTGGGAAAAACTTTGATTTTAACTTAGCAATCATCCTATCCCATGTCTTAATCTTTTCTTTACCTCTTCTTTGCCTATCAACTTGCAAGTGTTCCCACCAAAGAGATGCATGACCCTTCAATCGGGTACAAGCATACTTGACCTTCCTCTCTTCTACAGTGTTTTCAAAGTCAAAATACTTCTCCATCTCTGAGATCCAATCCATCAATTCATTTGAATCTAACTTCCCATCATATTTCGGTGGGGTAAAATGAGGTTTAGTGTTCGCCCTACTCAAAACCCTTAAAAACCTTTCCTCCTTCGGATCAACTACCAGTAGGTTCACTTGTTCTATCGGGGCTTCTTCTCCTTCATCTTTGCTCACATCCTCAACATGTCGGCCTCTTCTCTAGGCTATCTCCATGGCTTCTAACTGGGCTGCTATTCCTTGCAACATCTCTATTAGAGTAGGGTTTGCATTCCCACATGCTCCACCATTCCTAGTTCCTCTTCGAGTCGTTGATCCATGCTAGTCCTCTGCAATTGCAAGTCGGATTCGCAATCCGCCACCCTACAACAAGGTTCAGGACACACAACCTTTGGAATGAACTTCACTTTGATACCACTTGGTGCACTCACCGGTGTAGAGGGACCTCGAGGAGATCAGTCCAAATTGGTTAGCAAGAGTAAACACAATGGAATCACATAGATATGATGGAGGCAATGCATAACAAATTTTTATTGCACGAAAGTTAATTACATCCAACCAATAACAACCGGGTTACAACATACCAGCACATAGGCCTGGTAGAATAGGTCACATCGAGACCTTGAATCGAAAGATCTACCTTCTAGGCACAATCTATCTATTTGATGTTCCTTGATTCTCTGATTGATTACATTCTAAAGCATGATTACAAATATATATATATCGATCCAAAGGATCTAGTCAGTCCAAAAGGATCGAAACTTGAAGAACAATTCAAAATGAACAAGATCTATCTCCACCAAGAGATTCCTCTAGAAAATCCAAGGGATGAAACATAGAAGGTCGGACACATGCCAAGAAACATCAAGATCAACATCCAAGGCTCCACAAGTTTCAGAATGGGTTCTGGTAGATCACTAGAATATGTCTTAGGCAACCGGGAACAAAGGAACAATCAGTAACAAGAGACTATCAAGGGAACTGGTAGCGATATCTTGTCGAAAAGTGATCCAAATGAGATGCGGTTTGAAAGAAAGAAACAATGATCAAGTATTCGAGTAGAATCCAACTCCATAGGAATTGGTGAGCCAAAACTGGGACACACAAAAAGGAAAACTAAAAAAACAAATAGAAAATAAATAGAAAAGGAAATGTTTTTGGTTGATGCAAGATTGCTCTAAACCAGGGATGCTCCTGCATCGAGTTTCCTCTAGTTGAACAATTTAAGGTATCATATGACAAAATCTCAAAGCAAAGGCTTTGACAATAATCTTATAGGAGACATTAAGTTGCATAATTGGCTGCTGGTTACAAATGTCCTCAGGGTCTCCCTATTTAGGCATAAATTTGATATTTCCTTTACTGATCAATTTACCTAGAGACTAATAATGAAAATATTTTAGATATACCTTATGAAGGTCAAAGCCTACACAAAGCCATAAGGCTTTGTAAAACTTATAAGAAAAACCATCACATCTTGGCATCATTTGCCATGGAGTTGATGACCTTTTTTAGATCCTCAATGGAGAGTAATTTCTCACAAAAAGAGTGTTGAGCCTTAGAAAGCCTACACAGGACAACCCAGAGGCATTATTGAAGAGAACAGTCTTTCTCAGGAGAGACTTCTTAGTGTGTTGTGTGTGTGTGTGTTGTTTGTGGGGTTTTAGATATAGTTGTATGAAGTTTTAAAGGTGTTAGTTAAAAGATTTTGTTGTCTTCAAAAATATGACAAGATGACTCCCAACCCAAACAAGAGAACAAACTATTAACAATAGTTGGATAAGTTGAAACTAATTCCGACACTTTCCTTTGAATTTTAGAGTTACAACTCCCTCTTATGATTTAAATTTGGGTTTTTTTGGGTATGCTTTTAACCAGAAAGTAGGAAAGGAGAACTTTACAATATAACAAAAAAGAAGGAAAAGATGAGATTAATCACACATGACCTTCATAACAAAGTATAAAGATCAATCTCCTTATATCTTAAACACCAATCATTCACTAGCATTCATTAAAATATTTTTACTAATGAATGACCACCACATGAAAGAAATCAGTAGCAACAACATGCATAATATCTAATATAAATTCACAATAATGGAGGAAGCCAATATTCACTATAGCACAAATTATAAATCAAGAACATATATTCCCACATTCATGAATCATTTAGATATGAACACTGATGATAGCATCAAAATAGATCAAAATTCTAATTGAATCAGCACAAAGTCTCCTTCAAATAGAATTCCATTAAACTTTCATAAACTTGCAAAAATTACTGTTTATTGAAAGTTAGATCTTTTTTAAAACCAAATCGGAACCTCTAACGATGGTTCCTACAATCCTTAAATAATTTTGCCATAAACTAATCAAAATAATGGCTTCTTAAAGATAGTCGAATAAAGAGAGTTTAAACATGAATTCAAAATAAACGGGTTCCCTAGGACCAATATTTTTGAGCAAAGACAAAGGAAATAAACAACTAAATAAGAAACATGAAATCAAGCAATCACATCCTCATCTACTTATTCATCTTTTAATTACATCACATCACCTATTACTTCTTGATTTTCTACCACTACATCCATTACACTGCCTTGGAGTTGTCACGACACCTGTGGGTTTAGTCTTTTTCTGTATGCCTTGAAATTAGAGAGGATTGGTGTTATCTTTTCTGTTGTAGGTTTAGTCATAGTCTCGACTCTAATCCTCCACTTGGTGATTTTCTGGCTGGCTTCAACAATTTTGCCAAGAATATCGTTAACTTCCTCACTGATAGGATTTAACACCATCATTACTGTAGCATCCTAAAATTGTGACACTTGCAATTTCGACTGCATTTCGGTCTTCACGATGGCGACGCAACACGCAACCTGAATGGAGACCCCGAAACTTGCTCATGACACTGAAAACTGCATTTTTCAAGCACCCTGGCCTGAACCTCCTTGCACCCTGCTGCCCCGAGAGGTGGGACTAGAGCGTCCAGCACCCTGGTCCCCCAGGACCATGGCGCCCAGTGCCCTGGTCCCTGGGCCTATTTTGGGCCCGGTCTCCTAAGGGGTATCGGGTCTTTTTGTTTGCAATTTGGAAATTATTGTTTCCTGGTCGGCCTAAGGTCGGGAAAATCAGTCTATCAGCCCTAATCGACAAGTATATAAACTACATTTTCCTCTCTCATTTGGGTAGATGGAAAAAAGGCGAAAGCAAGATTCAAACATTCAAGCATTCAAGCATTCAAGCATTCAAGCATTCCTTCTAAGTCTCCTTTCAAGGCTAAGTGTTGCATTCAAGTCAAGGATTCAACCATTGAAGAGGAGATCACATACAACATACTACTACATGCTACATACAACATACAACAAACAACAACATCTAAACCTTCGCACATAAGGATACAAACATCCTTAGAACAAGGTATTAGTACTTGTTTTACATTACAGTCATTTACATTTACAGCACTTGCTCATTTCTTGGTTAATTCCAAAACTGGGGTTTGACCTAAAGGCAAACCCCTAATCCCTAATCCCCCAATCGTCTCCACTTTTCTATGTGTAGGTTGCAGGTACGCGGCTGAAATTGAAGATCTGGAATCCCTGTGCAGAGACGAACAGATCCCCCTTCGTTTCGCGGATTTTTCGGAGGACCGTGGCACCGAGCGCCATCCTCCCGACAACTTTTTCTCAAATTTGTAGGATAGCACCGTATCGACATTCTACTGCTAATTCCAGGTCCGCAGCTTCATCCTATATCCCTATCTCAGTTTATAAAGCGAATCTTTGTCACTTTCTATGCATTCCTAGCTCAATTTCCCTTATCAACATTCTTTACAAAAGAGGGTAGCCTTGCTTTCTTAACCCTTGAAACTCATTTAGCATCCAATCCTACATTGTGTGGGATCGGATCTTGTGAATTTCAACCCCTCTTTTGAATGTAAAGTCTCTCCCCTAAGTGAAAACCATCAACCCTAGCGAGCCTCCCTTCTCTCTCCTCGGAGTTGGAAGAGGGGAGAGCAACTAGGGTTCGATTGCGATTTTCCGCTTTACATTTTGGTGAACCCGACGTGAACATCCTTTCTAATTATTCATGATTAGATCTGAAAATTGATTCCTTGATTACATTTCCATGTTTGATCTTTTGCAAAATTTTAGAGGTGATTGCATAAAAACCCTAAAATTTCTTTTTGGTAATTGAACTTGTGAAATATTTAATTGTTAATGCTCGTTTCAGATTTGCCCTTCTATTACAAATTATCAATTCATATTTGTGCTTTAGTTTTGAAAATTAAGTGGTTAAGTGTCAAAACCCTAATTTTTGAAACCCTCTTGATTCAACCTTTGTCCGACAATTTCACTGATCAAAACATTTCCAAATCAGCTGTAACTTTGGATTCCGCAATAAAATCACAATATCTTTCATCCCTGAAAATTTGGAAAAAAGTTGCGAGGACCGTGTGCACTCCGAGCACCATCGTCCCCGACATTTTTTCTGAAATTTCGGGAGCGAGATCTTACTGTATTTTCCTGCTAAAATCTAGAATTTTGGCTGATTTTATCAATTATAACACTTTCAAAATTACAGTCAAAGTTGGTCTTTTGATTGCTTGGTCTAGGGCTCCTAATCATTCAAAAATCATTGAAATTGAAATTTTGTGTCAAAATCATGTTCTTACTGTCCTAAATCTGAAAAGTGTGTTTGCATTCATTCGAAATTTCAGTGCTTTATTCAAAATTCTTGCAATTTGTGACTTTTGAAATTAAGTGCTTAATTACAACAACTTTGATTTCCGCTTTCAAAATTGAATTTTGCGTGAAATTGAGTCAATTTTTAAACTTCAAAACTTGCATTGCTTTTGACATTCCCTCTAAAATCATAAAATTCAAAATTTCAGTTTCCCTCTCTTTTTCAAAAATTGAAATTTTGCATTTTTCGACAATCTTGATAGGGTTCAATTTCGAATTTGCAACTTTAATTTGGCCTATCTACAGATCGTAAAATCACTCAATTTTTTCAGATTAGCTCTAAAATCATCATACCTTTCATCCCTACAAATTTCGAAAAAAGTTGCAAGGACCGTGTTGCACTTCGAGCGCCACGGTCCCGGACATTTTTTCCGAAATTTCGGGAGACTGTCATGATTGCATTTAACAGCTTAAATCCAGAAGATTGGCTGATTTTACTGAAAATTGCTACCTCTAAATTCGAAATCTTCTCTCTCTTTCTAGTGCATGAGTTTTACAACAATAAGCCCTACTTACACTATTCCCGTTAGACGAAGCCGTAGAATTAAGTCTTTCCGAGGTTTAACTACCGAGGAGATGGAACCTAATTTGAATAGCCTTTTTAACAAGGACATGGGTAATTCGTCTAATCCTCCTAATGATGAAGAAGCTCTCCATGAGGTTTCTGTTGAACAACTTTCGAAATTGGATAACCAATTTGACGATTTTCACCAATGGATGTCTCATGAGTATCCCGATAGTCAAGCTCTTCCTTTAATTGAGGGTCTAAAATGCATGCTTCAAAGTGATAAGAATGGAATTGATATTTTGCGTGGTAATCACACATTGTGAATTCGAAAGTGATGCCTATGAAGAGTTGTGCCGAATCTTTAGGTTATACACAACCTCCTACACAAGTCAATCACTCTGTTCCCTTGACAACTCCTATTGCTAGCATACCTACCTTTACATCAAACATAATGGCTACTTCTATACAAGACATTCCCCCTGTGATCACTAGTCATGGGGGCAATCCTCCCTCTTCTTCAATTAACCCTATTCCTTCATTTAATCCGACTTCTTCATTCATTCCTTTAATGAGTGTTCCTATTACATCTCCACAAATGAACATGACGCAAGGGGGCAATTCATTCAACCATTCCATTCCTCCTCGTAGTGTTCCTCTTGTCCAATCATTCCATATGATTGACTATCATAGAGTCCCACCACCTTATTCTCTACCTTCTTTCAATAACATAACACCTCCATCTCAATCTAACACATCTAATATGAACTCTTCGACTGAAGCGACCATTAATAATCTTGCACAAACTGTCTCTTCTTTACAGCAACAAATTGCCTCTATGAATCAATCTAAGTTTAGTGTGCCCACATTTGATGTTGCGAGCCCACTTTCTCTTGACATTGTTCGAGCTATTCCTCCTAAACATGTTGAAATCCCGCATTTGGAGCTTTATAATGGTAAAGGAGATCCTCTAACACATGTTAAGACTTTTCAAACAATATGTACTGATTTTGCTTATGACCCAAGGTTGCTTGCAAAACTATTTACTAGAACATTAAGAGACAAAGCCCTACAATGGTATTGCTCGTTGCCTTCTTATTCTATTACTTCTTTCGAACAACTTGCAAATGCTTTCATTCAACAATTTCAAAACAATATAAGTCCTAAAGTTACTTTGATTGATTTAATGCATTGTAAACAAGGTGTTAAAGAAAAAGTGACTGATTTCATTGGTAGATATAAGCATTTGTATGCTCAAATTTCTTTTCCAGTGCCTGACAATGATATTCAAAGAATCTTTATTTCTAATTTACAAAAAGATATTCGAGACAAACTTCTATTTTCTGAGTTTACTTCTTTCCAACAGTTGTGTGCAACTCTTCGCAATTATCAACTGACTGTGAGTCAAATGGAACAATCACATCCTATGGCTCTGAGTGATAAGGGTGATAGCAGTCAACAACCATTTGGGAAGTTTAAACCGAACAGAGATTCCATCAAATTCAATGAAAACATCATCAACAACAATGTGAATGCAGCATCAGGTGTGCCTCCTATTTCTAAATTTTTCAGGAAAGAAAGAAAGTATACTCCTTTGAACGAATCATTGCATAGTATTATGAATAAGTTATTGGAACAAAATGTGCTTACTCTTCCTCCTATAAGGCAAATTGATCCTGCAAAGATTACTTCACCTTATTTTGATAGCAAAGCTTTTTGTCAATTTCATCGTCAGCCTGGGCATGATACTGAAAAATGTTTTTCTTTAAAGGGTAAAATTCAAGATTTGATTGATAATAATACTATCTCTGTTTCTGGAGTGAATGATAAAGGCAACACATCTGTAGCTCCTCCTAACCAAAATCTTCAGATTTTTACTGATCCATTACCTTCTCATACCTCTAATGTGATTGAGACTAATGATTCCTCTTTATCATCTGATGGTCTTGTGTCTATGACTCCGAATGTGATTAACTTTGTAGAGCAGCAAGAAAACCCTAAAGAACCTTCCATCACATTTGATTCTAGTGAAACTATCGGGGCACCTGATGGTCCTTTATACATAGTTGCAAAAGTCAAGAATACACCTTGTCGTGGAGTGCTTATTGATCCTTCGTGCATGATTAATGTTATTACTGAAGAGTTTCTTTTTACTTTGCAATTGAATCAAGTGATCTATGACAAAACAGATGTGGTTGTGAAATTATTTGATGCATTTTCTTCTCCTGCAATTGGTTCTATTACATTGCCTATTGAGGTCCATAACAAATCCCTTGATGTGAACTTTGCTATTATTCCTTCATCCGAACAATTTCATGTGAAGCTTGGCTATCCTTGGCTATCTTCCATGAAAGCTATTGCTTCTCCTATACATAAGTGTTTGAAATTTCCCCATAATGGTGAAGTTGTTACTGTCAATCATAGTCTCTTTAAACCAGCTGAAAGAACTTCTAGTGTTCCTATTGATTATTTTTGGCCTAAACAATTCCAATCCCTTCCTCCGCGAAGTGATCATCTTTTCAAATCTTATCAAAAGTGGAAAACGGATATGATCCTATCTTTAAGTGAACCTAGAACACCTAAACTTGATATTCCTATCATTCTTGAGAAGGAAGTTCTTCCTTTGAAAGATAAAATTAATGTCTTTCCTCAAGAAGATTCCCAACCCATCCCTATGGATGTAACTATGTCTATGCCTAATAAACCTTCTAAAAATAGACCTATACCTCCTCGTCATGATGCACTTGGTCTTCTTCCTAAACCAAAAATTCCTCCTTTATATGGAGCAGTTCCTCCTCCTTCCTTTTATAGAGAAAAGAGACCTTCCTCTTCTCCTATTATCCAGCCTAAGAGACCACAACCTAAACACCCAAGTGATAAGGATGAGAACATTCCTCCTCCTCAATCTTCTCCACTTCCTACTAAGACTAGACGAAATCGTTCTGCACGCGAACATCGACGAAAGCGTCGTCTTAGGGCTCAAGCAGCTGCTTCTCAAACTTCCCAATCTCCAAAAACACCTTCAACAAGCATTATTCCATTTTCTCCAAAATCTCCTAAACATAAGATGCATGATGGTCTTGATCCTGTGCGAGTTAAAGATCCTATTTTTATAAATCTTGATGATGATATAGATGAAAATGTTATTCATGATGAAAATGTTACTCCTCTTGCTTCTGATAGTGAATATGAACTTGTTTATGTTGATAACCATTTATCTAACGAATTTTCTAAAGCACTTATCCTAGCTCCTAGACAAGAACAATGTGGCTTGGAACATGAACATAGCCCTTGTTTGGATCTTGTGATAGCTCCATCTGCTGTGTTGGATGTTCCTCCTCTAGCGTGTTCCCTGCCTTCCCAAAACATTGATCAGCAAGATCGGGGGGTAGATGACGTGCTAGACTAGTTACATTAGCATAGCAGATTCTCTCCCCCTCTCTTTTGTTAATTCTTCTATATGTTATTCTCATTCTTCTATTTGTTGTCCTTAGTGTTGTCTACTTGAGGACGATGCAAAGCATTGAGATCTCTTTTGGTCTCTCTCATGTTGACTCAAAAGACATATGTGTTCCCTTCTTCTAGGTGACCTTCCTTGATTGGGGAATGAAGAACAATTATGTATACATACATATGATATATATACATGACTTATCATACAGCATACTGACCCCGAGGAAAGCGAAGTCACCTCGTGTTTTGTGTTTGTGTCTATTATCCTTGGGTTTATCTCACACTTGGGGGCTAAATCTTTGCGATAATGTGCTCCTTTCCTTTCTCATCTCTTATGTGTATCACTACGTTAAAACAATCACCCCCGTTGAGGCATGTGCGATCGCTTTAATGTAGGGGGGCATACACCCTGTCTATCCCTTCACGATACTTGAAAATTTCTTGGCGAACTTAGCTTTGCCTTGAAAATTTTTGGTATTTCTCTTGCATGACTCATAGTGAGAGAACCTTACTACTGACAGTCATGGTTCTCCCTCATGATCTTTCCTTTTACTTTATCAATCGAAGTCGTAAGATCCTTAGTCCATTGGGGGCTTGGTGTATCTTGCCTCCTTGACGTGGTGAAAGTCTTTCAATGTTGTTTCCTTGTACTTTACCGGAAGTATGAGCATACGCTTATACTCCCGCTAAAGTGGGGGCTAAATGTAGCGTCCTAAAATTGCGACACTTACAATTTCGACTGCATTTCGGTCTTCACGATGGCGACGCAACATGCAACCTGAATGGAGACCCCGAAACTTGCTCATGACACTGAAAACTGCATTTTTCAAGCACCCTGGCCTGAACCTCCTTGCACCCTGTTGCCCTGGGAGGTGGGACCAGAGCGCCCAGCGCCCTGGTCCCTCAGGACCAGGGCGCCCAGCACCCTGGTCCCCCAGGACCATGGCGCCCAGCGCCCTGGTCCCTGGGCCTATTTTGGGCCCGGTCTCCTAAGGGGTATCGGGTCTTTTTGTTTGCAATTTGGAAATTATTGTTTCCTGGTCGGCCTAAGGTCGGGAAAATCAGTCTATCAGCCCTAATTGACAAGTATATAAACTACATTTTCCTCTCTCATTTGGGTAGATGGAAAAAAGGTGAAAGCAAGATTCAAACATTCAAGCATTCAAGCATTCAAGCATTCAAGCATTCCTTCTAAGTCTCCTTTCAAGGCTAAGTGTTGCATTCAAGTCAAGGATTCAACCATTGAAGAGGAGATCACATACAACATACTACTACATGCTACATACAACATACAACAAACAACAACATCTAAACCTTCGCACATAAGGATACAAACATCCTTAGAACAAGGTATTAGTACTTGTTTTACATTACAGTCATTTACATTTACAGCACTTGCTCATTTCTTGGTTAATTCCAAAATCGGGGTTTGACCTAAAGGCAAACCCCTAATCCCTAACCCCCCAATCGTCTCCGCTTTTCTGTGTGTAGGTTGCAGGTACGCAGCTGAAATTGAAGATCTGGAATCCCTGTGCAGAGACGAACAGATCCCCCTTCGTTTCGCGGATTTTTCGGAGGACCGTGGCGCCGGGCGCCATCGTCCTGACAACTTTTGCTCAAATTTGTAGGACAGTGCCGTATCGACATTCTACTGCTAATTCCAGGTCCGCAGCTTCATCCTATATCCCTATCTTAGTTTATAAAGCGAATCTTTGTCATTTTCTATGCATTCCTAGCTCAATTTCCCTTATCAACATTCTTTACAAAAGAGGGTAGCCTTGCTTTCTTAACCCTTGAAACTCATTTAGCATCCAATCCTACATTGTGTGGGATCGGATGTTGTGAGTTTCAACCCCTCTTTTGAATGTAAAGTCTCTCCCCTAAGTGAAAACCATCAACCCTAGCGAGCCTCCCTTCTCTCTCCTCGGAGTTGGAAGAGGGGAGAGCAACTAGGGTTCGATTGCGATTTTCCGCTTTACAATTACATATTTTAAACTCTCCAAAGATTTAGACCCAACATTGGCCATTGAGAGACTATTCTCTACTTTCTGATGAAAGGCTCTTCTCAATATTTCCCTTCTTAACAACTCTTTCCCATCATTCCCAAGTATGCTTATGCCAATTGTATCAAAAGAGCTCTTCAAGTCTTTTTGAAGATTTCTATTTTGAACTACTAAAGTTGTAAGATGGGATTGGAATTCATTTGTGACATGAGCATAGAGCACAAATGAAATTCTCTCCTATCATTAAATTTTACAAGTTGTTCATGAAGGGAATCACATATTAACCTTGTCCAGTCAATCTAATTTCTATCATCACAAATAGAGGAAAAATTGACACATACATTCCTCAAAGAATTCTGCTCTAGGTTGACCAACTACATGACATAGAAACACAATTATATTGGTGATATCATCTCTAAATAGCTCCATTTTTATTTAAGGAGGTAACCTAGATTTACCAAGTGGAGCGACCTTTAACACACCTTGAGGAATAGTGTCTAAACACCAATCTATCTGGTTTTGAAAGAAATCTCATCCTGACTGATAAGACAAATTCACCTCACCCTCTCTTTTACGGATATGCATACAAGGGAAATATTATCCGTGTCTATTTTGGCTATCAAAGCTTGATTCACACTTCAGATTTCATGGGAGTCAGGATGATAATGTTGATCAAAGGAGAGGACCAATGTTGGGCATGCAATGATGAAAGGGTAACCTCTAGTTTGAGATAGAGAAGATTCAATGACTTTTTGTGTAATCAAAGACTTCTCTGAACTATGAAACCTCTTCAGAATGCCATGCATTGTAAATGGTCCAACTTCTATGTCTTTGATATTGTATAATTTGTTTTCAATGAGCTAAGAGGGTTTAGGCACCATAAAACTTGGACACAGAAAGACTAGGGTTTCTAATAGGGGGTGGAAGCTCAAATTGGGATGGAACTGAAAGGAACTATGAGAAGAACAAATATTCATGAATGCCAAATTAATAGACTTCCCCTACATTATCAACAAGAAAACTTAAAATTTCAACAATTTTAAGCAAAGAGAGCTTCTATCCAAAAACTTGGTTATGTGCTTTTGCTTGAATGCCCCTGCAAGTCTCCTAGAGGTGTCAAATGCAAATGGCATGAACAAAGGTGATAGACATATGAAAACCTAGAGTAATTAATTCATGTGTTTTGGCGGTACCATACTGCCTTGAGACTTGAAACAAAACATTTTATTAGTTTTTCATTTATTGCCCATTATGAAAAGGTACTTTATTGACATCACCACATGAGTCACCAGTCTTGAGGCTGCTACTATGAGTATGTCAAGCAATCGTGTTCTTTAATAATTGCAGAACAAGATAAATGTGTGTGTTGAAAAGTTCCTAATGTGTGATCAACCGATATGTGACTTGTTAGGGACCCACTGACATAGTACTATTGGAGATTGGAATATCGGGTAGAACAAGACTCAATAGCAATGAAGGAAAATGAGTTGAACTTAAAAAATATAGAGATAAGCCAATAAAGAAAGTTGGGGCCCCTTTTGGACATGACCATGACTTGACGTTTAAAGGAAAGAGGTTGATCAACTGATTAGAGGTTTTGAGAACTAAAGCATATGGAGTACTACCACGATGAAGAGAAGTACGCGACTTGAGATAGCGGCTATGGTATGATGGGTAAGGTGGGTAACAAATGGCTATGACTAGGGACAAGGATTAAGAGTACATAAAGAACCTAGATTAATATGACATAAAGCCTTATTCCTAAGGGCTACACATTTACACCAAAATAAGGTCTAACTACCAAAAACACAATACTATAGTACAAGAAGCAAGAACTCCAACAATCAACTACAGAGTTTCAAATCTTGCCCATTGTAAGAAAGAGGAAAATGTGTACCATTTGGATATGCCAAATAGAAAGAATTCTCCCCTGCCATATGATGTAGGAGCATCCCCGATCAATAAGCAATCTTGCATCAATAAAAAATATTTCCTTTCAGTTTTGTTCTTGTTTAGCTCATTGTGTAGTTTTCTGTGTTCTTGCCAGTTGGTATCGGTAGTTGCTTTCTTTTCAGTGAAGATCTTATTTTTAGTTTCCAGGCTAGTTCATGTGCTTAATTCCAAATTTTTAATTCATTTGGGTTCTTTTCTGGTCAATTATCACTTCTGGTTTACTATTTCTGGGTTTCGGGACAGTTCTTGTGCTCACCGGTTTATTTTCCTTTATTACCGGAGTGATTCTTGGCATGTGGACCTATTTGGGATGTTTTTTGATGTTCTTTGGCATTTGGCCAACCTTGCTGCTAAACGGCACCTCTTGGTTGTTATTTTCTAGAAGGATTTCTTTAATTCTTAGGGCCGACCTAGTTACACATTTCATTTTCCTACATTGGTAAATGTAATCTTATGAGGGCGACCCAGATATGTTCCGATGGGTATATATATGATATTATGTAATCATTTGTAGTGCAAAGGAAGTAGAATTGAGAATAAGGATTGAGATTCACATTTAGTGATATGGTTGATTCTTAGACTCTCGGTTGGATTGTATCTGGCTTGAAGCCTGCATATAACCGGTTAACTACTAGATGTTCTTTGATGATTATATGATGATAACCAGATGATTTCCAAAAGTTCTAAGGCAATAATATGATCTATTTATGTAATCTTGCTATGTTTTCTTGTTGCTTTCATTGTGTTACTTGTTGCATAAGCCGATCAATTCTCTTTTGAGGATTTCACTGGTTATGGTTGCATTAAATGGTATTAGAGCTGGTTATGAACTGGCTGGTAGAAGAGTTGTTTACGAACCCTGAGGCATTCCTTTGGGTCGATAGATCTCTGATTGGAGGTAGGTTGCGCATGTATTCAATAGATTTACAAGGAGAGGCAATTGAAACTGACAGTTAGATAACCGAGTTGAGGCAGTTCACCAGAGTGGAAGAGGAGATGTCGCCTAGAAGGACAAACCCTCGAAGGGTAGAGAAGATGATGGAGGAATTCAAGAATGAAGTGAGGAGCAAAATCTAGAACGCATTGGCTGGTTTACGAAGGAACCCTAAATCTGAGGACGAGTATGAAGATGCCGGTGAAGAGCTTGAAGAGGCTAAAGGATCAAAAGATGAAAGAGAGGAAATATTCTTGAGAGAAGTGGCGCAAGTGAGTAAAGTTCACAAAGTGGAATTTTCCAACTTTTCCGGAATACTGAACCCTGAGGATTTGATTGACTAGATAAGAGATTTGGAGGATTGCTTTGAGTTTGAGGATGTCAAGGACCTGTAGAGAGTCTAGTTGGTACATACTAAGTTGAAAGGGCATGCTTCCTTATGGTGGAAAGAGTTGCAGAAAGACAAAGTGGAGAATGGTGAATTGAAGATCACGTGGTGGAGACAGATGGTTGCAAGATTAAAGGCCAAGTTCATACCAGGAGACTATGAGTTGGAACTATTCAAGAAGTTGCAGAACCTAAAATAAAGAAACGTGAATGTGAAAGAATATACTAAGGAATTCTACAAGGTGATGATTATATTTGGACATAGAGAGATGGATAGAGAAAAGGTGATGGGACACCATATGACCCCTAAGGACAACATACGACCCCTTATGACACCATATTGGGTCGTTATGGGTCCTATGGTGTCCTAAGGGGTCATATTGTGTCCTATGACCCATTAGGACACCATATGACCCCTAATGAAACAATTTGGTGTCTTAAGGGCTCATATGGTGTCCTAAGGGGTCGTAGGACACAATATGACCCCTATGGACACCACTGGACCCGTAACGACCCAATATGGTGTCATAAGAGGATGTATGTTGTCCTTAGGGGTCATATGGTGTCCCATTACCCCTTAGGACACAATATGACCCATAACGACACAATTTGGCATCTTAAGGGGTCATATGGTGTCCTAAGGGGTCATAGGACACAATATGACCCCTTAGCACACCATATGACCCCTAACGACTTCATATGGTGTAAAAGGGGTCGAATGTTGTCCTTAGGGGTCATATGGTTTCCCATGACCCCTTAAGACACCATATGACTCATAGCAACACAATTTGGTGTCTTAAGGGGTCATATGGTGTCCTAAGGGGTCGTAGGACACAATATGACCTCTTAGGAAACCATACGACCCCTTAAGACACCAAATTATGTCTTTAGGGGTCATATAGTGTCCTAAGGGGTCGTAGGACATAATATGACCCCTTAGGACACCATAGGACCCATAACGACCCAATATGGTGTCATAAGAGGTCGTATGTTGTCCTTAGGGGTCATATTGTGTCCTACGACCCCTTAGGACACCATATGACCCATAACGACATAGTTTAGTGTCTTAAGGGGTCATATGGTGTCCTAAGGGGTCGTAGGACATAATATAACCCATGTGGACACCATAGGACCCATAATGACCCAATATGGTGTCATAAGATGTCGTATGTTGTCCTTAGGGTTCATATGGTGTCCCATGACCCCTTAGGACACAATATGACCCATAACGACACAATTTGGTGTCTTAAGGGGTCATATGGTGTCCTAAGGGGTCGTAGGACACAATATGACCCCTTAGGACACCATAGGACCCATAACGACCCAATATGGTGTCATAAGGGGTCATATGTTGCCCTTAGGGGTCATATAGTGTCTCATGACCCCTTAGGACACAATATGACCCATAAAAACACAATTTGGTGTCTTAAGGGGTCATATGGTGTCCTAAGGGGTTGTAGGACACAATATGACCCCTTAGGACACCATATGACCCCTAACGACACCATATGGTGTCATAAAGGGTTATATGTTGTCCTTAGGGGTCATATGGTGTCCCATGACCCCTTAGGACACCATACGACCCATAATAACACAATTTGGTGTCTTAAGGGGTCATATGGTATCCCAAGGGGTGGTAGGACACAATATGACCCCTTAGGACACCATATGACCCCTTAAGACACCAAATTATGTCGTTAGGGGTCATATGGTGTCCTAAGGGGTCGTAGAACAAAATATGACCCCTTAGGATACCATAGGACTCATAACGACACCATATGGTGTCATAAGGGGTCGTATGTTGTCCTTAGGGGTCATATTGTGTCCTATGACCCCTTAGGACACCATATTACCCCTAACAAAACAATTTGGTGTCTTAAGGGGTCATATGGTGTCCTAAGGGGTCATAGGACAAAATATGACCCCTATGGACACCATTGGACCCATAACAACCCAATATGGTTTCATAAGGAGTCGTACGTTGTCCTTAGGGGTCATATTGTGTCCTACGACCCCTTAGGACACCATATGACCCCTAACAACACAATTTGGTGTCTTAAGGGGTCATATGGTGTCCTAAGGGGTTGTAGGACATAATATGACCCCTATGGACACCATAGAAACCATAATGACCCAATATGGTGTCATAAGAGTTCATATGTTGTCCTTAGGGATCATATAGTGTCCCATGACCCCTTAGGAAACAATATGACCCATAATGACACAATTTGGTGTCTTAAGGGGTCATATGGTTTCCTAAGGGGTTGTAGGACATAATATGACCCATTAGGACACCATAGGACCCATAACGACCCAATATGGTGTCATAAGGGGTTGTATGTTGTCCTTAGGGATCATATGGTGTCCTAAGGGGTGGTATGAAATAATATGACCCCTTAGGACACCATATAACCCCTTAAGACACCAAATTATGTCGTTAAGGGTCATATGGTGTCCTAAGGGGTCGTAGGACACAATATGACCCCATAGGACACCATAGGCCCCATAACGATACCGTATGATATCATAAGGGGTCGTATGTTGTCCTTAGGGGTCATATTGTGTCCTACAACCCCTTAGGACACCATATGACCCCTAACGACATAATTTGGTGTCTTAAGGGATCATATGGTGTCCTAAGGGGTCGTAGGACGCAATATGACCCCTAAGGACACCATAGGGCCCATAATGACCCAATATGGTGTCATAAGGGGTCGTATGTTGTCCTTAGGGGTCATATTGTGTCTTATGACCCCTTAGGACACCATATTACCCCTAACAATACAATTTGGTGTTTTAAGGGGTCATATGGTGTACTAAGGGGTCGTAGAACACAATATGACCCCTATGGACACCATAGGACCCACAACGACCCAATATGGTGCCATAAGAGGTTGTATATTGTCCTTAGGCATCATATGGTGTCCCATGACCCCTTAGGACACAATATGACCCATAACAACACAATTTGGTGTCTTCAGGGGTCATATGGTGTCCTAAGGGGTCGTAGGACACAATATGATCTCTTAGGACACCATAGGACCCATAACGACCCAATATGGTGCCATAAGAGGTTGTATATTGTCCTTAGGCATCATATGGTGTCCCATGACCCCTTAGGACACAATATGACCCATAACAACACAATTTGGTGTCTTCAGGGGTCATATGGTGTCCTAAGGGGTCGTAGGACACAATATGATCTCTTAGGACACCATAGGACCCATAACGACCCAATATGGTGTCATAAGGGGTTGTATGTTGTCCTTAGGGGTCATATAGTGTCCCATGACCCCTTAGGACACAATATGACCCATAACGACACAATTTGGTGTCTTAAGGGGTCATATGGTGTCCTAAGGGGTTGTAGGACACAATA
This sequence comes from Cryptomeria japonica, assembly GCF_030272615.1. NCBI lineage: Eukaryota > Viridiplantae > Streptophyta > Pinopsida > Cupressales > Cupressaceae > Cryptomeria > Cryptomeria japonica. Next base: position 254,063,167 of record NC_081408.1, read on the forward strand.
TGATCCCTTAGGACACCATAGGACCCATAACGACCCAATATAGTGTCTTAAAGGGTCATATGGTGTCCTAAGGGGTCATAGGACACAATATGACCCCTTAGGACACCATATGACCCCTATAGACACCATATGGTGTCATAAGGGGTCATATGACCCATAACGACACCATATAGAGTCGTAAAGGGTCATGTTGTGTCCTAAGGGGTCATATGTTGTCTTAAAGGGGTCATATGACACAATATGACCCCTTAGAATAAAATATGACCCATAATAACACAATTTGGTGTCTTAAGGGGTTATATGGTGTCCTAGGGTTGTAGGACACAATATGACCCCTTAGGACACCATAGGACCCATAATCTCTCTCTCCCTTCCCCTCTCTCTCCCCCCCCCCACCTCTTTCTCTCTCTCTCTAATATCATATACTAATTTATTTATAAATTAATATATTAAAATATTAATAAACAATAGATTAATTATGTGCAAATTTAGTTAGTGAATTTAATTATTAAAATCGGATATCCAATTTTTGTTGTACAATTTTCAAATTTCAAATTTTGGCTTGGGAATGCTTTAAGATTTGGCTTGGAAGTGACAAGCCTGGAAAGTCAACTAAAAAAATGTGTTTTTTTAGTACTCCTTGATTTTCTAGACTTTACACTCATGGCTGATGACTTTTTTTGTAGCCAAAATTGATAAAACAAAAAGGGTTTTTTAAGGATGTTCTCAGCTTTCCAACAATATAAGGCTTGTGTTATTTTGACTTTAATGAATAATTATTATTTATTTTCTAATTGAATTCTGACAATAGTCCTGATTGATAGACTGATTGAAAAACACTCATAACTTTCAAATGGTATAACATTTTTTGAATCTAAAACATGCATCACATCCTATGCTTTGTCTACTATAGGGAAAAAAAAATTTTAAAAAAAAATTCATAAGGTTTTGACCAGGTTAAGGTGGTCAGACGTTAAGGTTGTGTAAAAAAATCATAAATAATTATTTACTTTATAAAAAATTATAAAAAAATATGTGTCACATCCGCACATGAGTCTAATACTTATATTATAAATATTATAAAAAAATATTATGATCTGATTGTGATTAGGGTGGTCAGACATACGTCTACTTCTTATCTTTTTCCTGAAATTTTAGTACCACTGCGGTGAAATTTGAAATTTTCATCAAATAGGATTTTTTTTTTCAAAAAACAACTAGTAGCTTAGAAACTAGATTCAATTTTCTATAGATTCTCTTCTCACATATTTTAAAAATAATGTTCACAACTTATTCAAATTTTCATGTCAAGTTGCATAACTCTGATTTTCTGAAATTTCATTACCACTTAAGGGCCTGTTTTGGCACACCATGATCCTGCACATACCCATTTGGTCTTTGTAAAATTTGAGGGGGCCTATTGTATTTAGTCTCTAAGTGATTTGGTTATGTTCACATCCTCTTCTTAAAACAAAAGTAGTAACAAAGGTTGACACTTGCATTAACAAAGATTGACACTGAAGTTAATAAGAAAGAACCTAACAATGCATGTATTGAGTGGATACTTTGATTATTCTTTGTGTCTTAATGCATTCATGTGAATACTTCCTACTTGAAGGAGTTAATTTTTGCTTGAGTGTATTCATATGTCTTATGTATTCATGTGATCACTTCATGTCTGATATGTTTTCAACATATGTCTTTATGTGCCTCATGACTGATGTGTCTTCATCATGTAAATATATGCAAATACATTATACATCTTACAATATTTGGATGCATATCAATGATAAAATTGTCAAACAAATTCCATGTAATGACCATGACTCGTACCACTATGCAGAGACTATTGTAAAAATTAATAAATTCTATTGGATTCTAATTTGATAAATCCACAATATGCTATAATTGGATCACATTTAAATTGTAAATATTTAAGTTTCAAAGTACAAATACATGCACACAATGAGAAAATTGGATCAAATATCAACATTTATATGTATCAAAACGCACAATAACTATGTATGTCTACAAAAATGGCATATATGGCAAGTCAAAAAAAGTTTTTACAAAAATGTGGCATATTCCATGTCCAGATCAATATATAATAAAAATATAGAATATATAGATGTATTGGTCATTTGATGACCATAACTAACACTATATGATCTTGTAGTTGTGGTGGATCATCAAAATCAAGCCTCTTTGATTCAATACGCGACTCTGTAGATGCCTACACAACCACAATTCAAAAGCCAAGTTAGAATACTTTTGTAAAAAATAGTTCACAATATCAACATAACTATACATTAGACTATAATGTCTTTGCAATTTAATTGTATATTACCTCATGTGTTGATCTGGGATCAACCATCTTTTCTCTCCTTTCCTTTTTAATCTTAGGAGTCCTTTTAAATTGTTACTTTAGAGGATCCATGTTATGGCCAAACCACGAAGGGGCCTATTGTAGGTTAAATACAAATAATACAAGGTAATAACATATATAGATCAAAAACACTAAAAATCTACAATATATAGAACAAAAGTGTACCGAAGCCTAAGATGCTTCTCTTGTTGACCTAGGAGGGCTCACCATTGATGAAGCAACTATGGCTATTTCCTGTATGAAAAATGATAAGATTATAATTTATCTAAAGTTCACATGTACATGTGAATATAATCATCAAATCAAGAAAATAAAGTAGAGATACATACCTCTTCCCTCTCTTGATCCAATGGTGTATTAGGTCCATTCATCAATTATACAAAGCCCAATTGCCATTGTATATAAAAGAGACAAAAAAGACTAATCAATCTACAAGTTCCAATTAAGACAATTTCAATCTTTTAAAACAATTGTGTCAATTAAAAATGTGTTCAATTACTTTTTGACGTTTAGGTGTCCTCGAGGATTTATTTCACCCAGGAGGTATCCTAGACACACGTGGGGTACCCTAAAAGAAACAAAATTAACACAAGAGATATTAGTAGATAACATTAATATAATTTAACAAATCTAAATTTAAATGACATGCATATTCAAAAACATACATAAATAAGAGATGTGCAAAATATGATACCACATAGATTTCTAGGCCAAAATCAATGGCCAAAAGCGTGACATTATCAATCTAGGACATTTGATCCCCTAAAAATGCCTTTAAAATGCAAAATAAATATATATTAAATAGAGTTAGTATATCTTATAAATTGTTTTTTGAATTCAAGGTACTATTCTATTTTACCTCAGGCATTGAAGCTACAGTTGCAACAATAGTGGGAGGAATATGAGATGGTGTATTAACACCAGCTGTTGCATCCTAAAATGCATATTGTTTGTATCAATTTAAATCAATCTATAAATGAAAATTTATTTACAGTTACAAGTTTTAAGTTATTGATAAATAAAATGTTATCAATTGAAATCAACACACCTGTGTCTGTGTTTGACCACTAAACATCATATCCATCAAATCATTAGTTAGTGCCACATCCTTTGCAGTGCTAGCCTAACATCTACCCCCACAACATGTACACATATGGGACATGGAACCATCTACACTAGCTTCGATATCTATCCCAGAGCATATACCTGATCAACTAGGACACACATGTTGAATGGACTCACCAGGGCCAAATGGTTCAACTATTGCATCATCGTCTTGGCCAAGGGGGTAAGATAGCTATGTGCCATGTTGAATGATGACATCAGTCAATGCAGTGGTCACCTGAAGAGTCTGTACCTCTATAGACTCTTTCAAGGCTACTGGGACTGTGACATGGACCATAGGTTTTCTTGCTAGAGGGATGCGATTTTGGGGGTTTAGTACCCTTTAGGCTCTAGTTCTATCTTGGACAGAGCCTCCACCTCTACCTTGGAACTCTCTCATATCAAAATAGTTTGGCCTCTAATTGAAGATAAACTTGCAATATAGTTTCCTCAAAAAATATTTAATGGAACCTAAAATTATTACAAGGTGGTTAGTCAAAGACCATCCACCACCTATTCCAAAAAGCATTTTTCATCCCCAAATGGTTACACTAGTGTATAGGAAACCTCTTTGAATTAAGAGGTAAGGTCTCAGTGGTTTTGGGGTCATTAAAAAGAGCACATATTTGTGCTTTACTTAAAACTTTTTTTTCACTTCATTATAGGACAACCCACTAGCATAAAAATCATGACATCAATCCCTATAGCTTCCCCATTTTGTAACTTGTTTGGAAACTTCATGGGCACTGCTAGCCATTGATTTTACTGTCGTGGCAAGGGATGCATGATGCTCATCTTAGATGCCTTGAATCTATTCACCAATCTAGTTATTTTGGCAATGTTTTGTGTTAATTGATTTATCAAATCCTCATGTGTAGCTTGTGAATGGTCTATTGGAGGAGATGGAGGGTTTGTATCTTGAGGGTTTGGTTGTGGGTTCTCCTATGGGTTTTCCCTTGAGTTCTCAGGAGGTGTATCTTGCTAGGGGGTGGTATTTTTAGAATCTGACATAAATTTATAACAAAAATAAAAAAAAGTAATAAAAAACAATGAATTCACATTCACATTTCAAATAAAATTTATCAAATATACAAAATGGAAGAAAAAAATTGAGTTTCATACCTATTGGTTGCCTTGCAATTGTGGATGGGTTTTGTCTCCAAAATCTTGTGTGTGTGTTTGCTACTAGAAAACCCTCCAAAACAATTCTTGTGCGGCTGCGGGTGAAAATGACCCAGTTGACAACAATTAAAAGAATTTATTCTCTAAAAAACATGAACAAGTTTTTAAAAACTAAAACTCGTTCACATTTCTTTCCATATAGACCCCATATGCGTTTTAGGTTTGATAAGGCTTGGTAAAATGAGCCTAAATGTGAATGGGTTATTTAAAATTTTAAATAACTCATTCGCGTTATTAGTTTTTTGAAGTTTTTTTGGGGTGTGTCCACTTTTTTGCACACCATCTTGGTGCACTTACCTTGTACAACAAGAATAATATTTTCATGAGGCAAAACCATGATTCCCAAGATAAGGCAACATTAATACACTTATTTGAAATTTCTTTCTCCTCTTTTCCCTTGCAGAGTCACCAAAAATCTATTGGTTGACAGATTTTGTTCTCTTAAAAAATATGACAATATGGCTCCCGTCCCAAACAAGAGAACAAACTATTAATAATAGCTGGATAAATTGCAACTACTTCCACAACTTTCCTCTAAATTTTAGAGGTGCAACTCCCTCTTATGGTATAAATTTGGGTTTTTCCGAGTATGCTATTAACCAAAAAGAAAAAAAGACAAAGTTTACAATTGAATTAGCACAAAGTCTCCTTCAAATAGAATTCCATTAAACTTTCATGAACTTGCAAAAGTTACTATTAGCTGAAAGTCGAATCTTTTTTAAAACTAAATCAAAACCTCTAACAATGGTTTCTCCCATCCTTAAATAATTTTACCATAAAATAATCAAAATAATGGCTTCTTGGAGACAACTAGTTAAAGAGAGTTTAAACATAAATTTAAAATAAACGATCCCCCAAGACCAATATTTTTTGAGAAAAGACAAAGGAAATAAATAACTAACTAAGAAATAGGAAATCAAGCAATCATGTCCTCGTCTACTTCTTCATCTTCTAATTCCACAACATCACATATTGCTTCTTGATCTATTGCCGCTACATCTGTTACACCACCCTGGAGTTGTTGTGCCCCCTGTGAGTTTAATTTTTATCTGTATGCTCTGAAACTTGAGAGGATTAGTGATATATTTTCCATTGCAGGTTTAGTCGTTGCCTTGACTCTGATCCTCCACTTGGTGGTCTTCTAGCTGGCTTCAACAATTTTGCCAATAATATCCTTAACTTCCTCAACAATAGGATTTAACACCATCATTACATCTTTTAAATGCTCCAAAGATTAAGACCAAATGTTAGCAAAAAACACAAATGAAATTCTCTCTTGTCATTAAATTTTACAAGTTGCTCATGAATGGAATCACATATTAACCTTGCCCAACCACTCTAATTTCTATCATCACAAACAGTGAGGACAAACTGACACATCCATTCCTTAAAGAATTTTGTTCCAAGTTGACCAACTACATAACATAGCAACACAATGATATCGACGATACCATTTGTAAATAACTTCGTATTTATCCAAGAGGTAATCTAGATTTACCAGGTCGAGGGTCCTTTAACCAACCTTGAGCAATAGTGTCCAGACACCAATCTATCTGGTTTTGAAAGAACTCCCATCCCGACTAATAAGACAAATTCACCCCACCCTCTCTTGTAGGGATGTTCAGTGCAAGGGAAATATTATCCTTGTTTTTTTTAGCTATCAAAGCTTGATTCACACTCTCGATTTTGTAAGAGTCAGGATGATAATGTTGCACATAGGAGAGGACCAATTATGGGCATGCGACAATGGAAAGGTAACCTCCGATGGGAGATAGAGCAAATTCAATGACTTTCTGTGTAATGGGAGACTTCTCCGAACTCTGCAGCCTCTTCTGAATGTCATGCATTGTAAATGGTATGACTTTTGTGTCTTTGATATTGTCTATTTTGTTTTCGATGGGCTAAGAGGGTTTAGGCTCCAAAAAAGATGGACATAGAAAGACTAGGGTTTCTAATTGGGGTGGAAGCTCAAATTGGTATAGAACTGAAAGGAGATATGAGAAGAATAGATGTTCATGAATTCCAAATTAATAGACTTCCCCTATCTTATCAATAATAAAATTTGAAATTTCAACAATTTTAAGCTGAGAGAGCTTCTATCCTCAAACATGGTTCTGTGCTTTCTCCTAGACACCCCTTCAAGTCTCCCAGAGGTCTTGAATGCAAATGGCATGAACAAAGGTGATAGACATATGAAAACATGGAGCAATTAATTCATGTGTTTAAGTGGCTGTTGTACTTCCTTGAGATTTGAAACAAAAAATTTTATTAATGCTTCATTTATTCCTCATTATGAAAAGTTGCCTTATTGATGTCACCGCATGAGTCCCCAGTCTTGAGGCTTATACTATTGGTATGTCAGACAATCATGTGATTTAAGAACTGTGGAACAAGATAAATGTGTGTGCTGAAAAGTTCCTAATGTGCGATCGACCGATATGTGACTCGTCAGGGGCCCACTGACACAGTACTATTGGAGATTGAAACATCGAGTAGAACAAGACTCAATAGAAATGTAGGCAAGTGAGTTAAACTTAAAAAATATAGTGATAAGATGATAAAGAAAGATGGGTCCCCTTTTGGACATGACCATGACTTGACGTTTAAAGGAAAGGGGTTGATTGACCAATTAGAGGTTTTGAGAACTAAAGCACATGGATTACAATCGTAATGAAGAGAAGTATGCAACTTGAGATAGCGGCTATAGTCTGATGGGTAAGGTGGGTAACAAAAGGAGTTGTGATTTGTGAGGTGTGTTATTTTTATAGAAAAATATTTGTTGTGTTTTTTTTTCTAGATTAGCTTTCAAAATTTAGAAGACTTATCTTTTAGATTGGAGCAAAACAATGTTGACAATGTTGTGTAGACTTGTATTTTCTATGAGATTTTTGTGTGGATATTCATTATTTTCTTGGAGTGTTGTTTGTGGGTCTTTTTCTATTATATTTTATATTGGTTTCTTTATTTATTTATTAGAATATCAGATTTGGGCATCTCTACAAAGAGAGAAAATTTAGTGTTATTGTTGTGTAGCTTTTTATAGTTTTTAGCAAAAGATTATAAAACTTTATTTTCATTTTTTTTTGTTTCTGTAGTATTACTATTATATTTTATTTTGTATAAGCATATTTATGCAGAAAAAACATTATATTTTCAAAAAAAATAAGTCTATAGTTCTTTAGTGCAAAATTGATAAAATTTTGTGCACAAATTTGTGAGAAATTTGATTAATCTTTAGGGTATTTTAAGACATTTAAGAAATTGACCTAATGAGGGGTTGGAATAAATTATTTTATCTTATGTTTGATAATTGTTGATGCATTTTTAATAAATTGGCAAATTATTCTATTTTAGGCATTACAATGTATTAACTCTTGAGATGAGAAGATTGTATCAAAATATAGCTTTTCTCATGTATATGACATCCCATAATCCAACCAAGTATCTAATGTTGTATACCATGTGTTCTTTGCCATATTCATTATTTTAAACTAGGAAATTTCATGGCTCATACTTATAAAACAAGATATTTTTCGAGGATAAAAAGAATAAGGGGTGAAATATTTACATGTATTTAAATACATTTTGATATTCCTTATTCCTTTCAAAATATATTTCTTTAAGGGTTTTTTGGATAGTAATATTATATTATCCATTAGTTAGGTAATTACATGTGTAATACATTAGATTGCTCATTAAATGTTATAAATTTGATACAAATTATTTCAAGGAGGAAAGTTAATAAAAGCATTGATTGTCCTAGCATCTACAGGGCTCAAATCCTCTCTACTATACAATAAATCTAAAAGGTGCCCAATTTATCTATATTAAAGATAAATTTCTTAGGATTTCTAGATACACTTTAAATTGATGTAATTTTTTAAATAATATCCTTAATTAGTTAAGATCGTCAACTATTTCTTATATTTAACTAAGATATCACCCACATATTGTTCTATTAATTTATACATAAGATCATAAAATATCAATGGTTGATAAGTAGCTTTGTTTTTTTAATTAGAATGACATGGTGATATTATAAAATATATACTCCAAGGTGTGGTACAATTAAAAATCTACCCTTAACGAATATTAATTCATGAATAAAGGTAAAATCTATAATCATATTGATGTTAGGAATTTTAGGAAAAGGAGCATGCTTAGGAGAGTCATTATCTAAATCTCTAATTTTTATGTAGATTCTAATTTTAGGAAAGGACCATCTATAGTTGTTGTTTTGTTGTTCTTTGTAATTTTTATCTTATTTTAACAAAAGAAATAAAATTAAAATATCTTTACAATATTATAATTAATGTCAAAATGAGACATGTTCTACTAGTTCAACTCACAAATTTCAATAAAAAATTGAAAATTTCTAATATGATAAAAATTCAAAATTATATCTCTAATAATTATGATTTATAATTAAGCAATCTAGTTTATTTTTTTCACATATTTCATACAAAAATTCATCACTTAAAATTTAGAAGAAATCATTGATTTCTTAATATTTTTTATAATAATTGTCAAAAAAAATAATAGTGGTTTAACAACTATTCATTATTCAAAAATTAAATAATATAAAATAAATTTTAAATTGTATTCGTCATTTCAAAGATATAAAAGTAATGCTACAAATTTTTTTATAATTAATAATAATAAAACCTATACATCTCTTTTATGAGATTTTCCTTTCTATTAAGATATATATTTAATCGCATATCCAGATGATTGGTATGTCCAAAATATGTCACATCCACATCTCCTTTACACTCACAATTTAAAATGTGAGGACCTAAATCATGCCACCATATTATACCATATAAGTAGCACAAGCTGAGCATTATTTCATCTGCTCACAATAAACTATACCATCCAAAATAATTTACATTAGGACATCATATATTTTTGATTGGACAAGAAATAAAGAAAAAAAACTTCTTTAGGCTTAGGATGTGGATGTAGACGAACTTCCCCTATTTCCCAAACCAGCCATATTTTTATCTCTTCTATTGTCAAGAAAAGGAGAGATATCTACTGGTAATTGAATAGTTTTAGGCACACCAAGAAAAGTACTTCTGATTGTATTTAATCTATTAACTATCTCAATCATATCAGGACGCTCTGAAGGTGATTCCCTTGAACAAAACAACCCAATTTGTATAAATTGAGTAAGGCATTCCATTACCATTGATATCTCTGATTCATGAGCATCTATAAGTGGACAATTATCCACCACATCTGAAATTTTATTTGGAAAATGCAATTCTGTCCATTTTTTTAGATTCATTCCTTCAATGAACATATCATCTGTTGATCTCCTCTTTGTCAACAACTCTAAAATTAAAATTCCATAACTGTATACATCTCCTTTTGTAGTAAGTGGTCCACCTATTCCATACTCTAAGAACAAATAGAGAAAGACAAATTACTCCTGAGTCATTTGAAGCGTTTGATGGTTTTTAAGATTAAAAAAATGTAGAAAAAGGCATGGCACAAAAATGAGAAATTCATACCTGGTGCAATGTAGCCAATAGATCCTCTAAGTGCATTTGTAGAAGTCAAAGAATCCACACAATTGCCAAATATAAGAGTGGAAAGGCCAAAATCAGCTACGTATGAAGTCATGTCATCTCCTAATAAGACATTGCTGAGCTTAAGGTCACAGTGAATCACTTGAACAAAGCAATGATGGTGAAGATATTCCATCCCTTGTGCTATCTCCATTGCTATCCTTATTCGATCACTCAAATTTAATCTGCATCTACCCCCTTCAGGAGGATACAACCATCTCTCTAAACTTCCATTTGACATGAATGGAAGAATTAAGGCTTTAAAATCAAGGTTGGAGCATGCTGAAATGATTTTAATTATGTTGCGGTGCCGAACTCTCTTTAATGCATTGCATTCTCTGCTGAAACATTTTTGAGCGAGTTCATCTTGCAATTTGAGAACTTTAACAGCAATATTTTGACCATTCTTTAGAATCCCTTTATAAACTGACCCAAAACTGCCAATTCCTAAAAGATTTTCATTACTAAACCCACTAGTTGCATCTACCAGTTCTTTATGTGAAATTTTTGGAGGCCATACTTTGAGAGCAGGGACACTGGAACGCTTGTATCTATAGGAAAATGCAACCAATAGAAGAGACATGATCAAAATTGCAATGCCCACTATAACAGGAATACTCACCTTTTTGGAGAGTGATGGTTGTTTATGATTGGAATGAGAGCATGGCAGCAAGTTTAGCCATTCACCACAGAGGCCAAGATTTCCCACAATTTCTGAGGCATCAAGTGTTGCAAACGCTCCTTCCTTTGGGACCTCGCCAGTCAACCTGTTTGAAGAGAGGTTGAGATGCTGGAGCATCTTCAGCTTTTTTAAAGCCACTGGTATTGTACCTGACAAGTTATTGCAGGAAAGATCCATGTATTGTAGATTTTGTAGATCTGCTAGTGATGCTGGGATTGACCCCTCGAATGCATTCCAAGAAAGATTTAGATATTCCAAGCCCTTGCAGCTTTCTAGTGCACTGGGAATGCCACCCGAGAAATTGTTTTGAGAAACATCTATAGCTAAAACCATAACCAATTTGCTAATTTCCAAAATAGAACCTTGCAGTAAATTGCCTGAAACATTGAAATAGAACTGGAGATTTTGAAGACCTGCAACCTCAGGAGGTATATTTCCTGTTAGTTTGTTGTGTGCCAAGTCCACCGTTTCCAATGTCTTGCATCTTCCTAAACTGGCAGGTATTTTACCTGACAGTTGATTGTAATGAAGTTTAAGCCTTCTTAATTGTGGAAGGTCACCAAGACTATTTGGAATTCGCCCTGACAGCATGTTATTACTGAGTATCAACAATCCAAGTTTTTTTGATTGACCAAAACTTTCTGGAATTCTTCCCTGTAAATTGTTTGAGCTCAGATACAATCTTTCCAGATTTGGAAGTTTACCAAGTGCAGATGGAATGGTCCCATTGAGCTGGTTTGCTTCTAGGCTTAGAAATGCCAAGTCTGTGAGGTTACCAATCTCATCTGGTATGTTTCCCACAATTTCATTTAAATGCAAATCTAAAAATGAGAATGAATTTGAAAGACGACCAATTGAACTCGGCAAGACGCCAGTGAGATAATTAGTTGCCAAAGCAAGTTGTTCCAAGCTGGAGCAATTAGTTAACACTGTTAGAATAGACAAACCATTGCTTCCACTCACAAAATTATTTCGCCACAAATAAAGTCGTCTCAGCTGCTGCATTTTCCCAAATTCCAGGGGCACTGTTCCTCTCAGTTGGTTCTTACTCAAATCCAGCAGTTGCAGCTGAGTCCAATTACTCACTGAGCTGGGTATTTCTCCAGTGAGCTGGTTTCCCCACATATACACTTCTTGCAACTCTGACAGCCTTCCAAACTCCCATGGAATTGGGCCGCTTAAGTGGTTTTGAACTAGGTCTAATATCTGGAGATGAGAGCAATTTGAAAGGGCCACTGGTATCTCTCCAGTGAGTTGATTTGCTCCTAATGCCATGGTTTCTAAATTTGAAAGAAGACTAAATTCAGAGGGAATGCTTCCACTCAAATTGTTAAATGTCAGTATGAGAGATTGTAAAGAACGACAGCCTCCCAGAGAGGATGGAATGGGACCTTCTAAATTGTTGGATGACAACCGAAGTACTCTCAAGCGAAATAGCCTTCCAAGCTGATATGGAATATGACCCTCCAAACTATTATTTCTGAGAGCAAGTACCCTAAGGAAGGAAAGATTTCCCAGAAAGGGAGAGATGGGGCCAGCTAATCCCATACCTGTGAGATTGAAGGAAACCACACGCTGTCGACGAGAAGAGCAGGTGATGCCAGTCCAATTGCAGAAGTTGTGATTGGGAGACCAATCGAGCAAGGAATAAAATGGATCGACAGAGATGGCAGATTTGAAAGCCATGAGAGCTTGTTCAACAGAATGACTAGAAGGCTTTGCCATATGAGGAGGCAGCGCAGAGAGACAGAAAAGGAGCAGCAGAGAAAGCATCGTCATCTTCATTCTTAGCTTGCCCACGTAAACACCCAAACAAAACATGTAGTAGTATGTAGTAGTTGGATTTACTTTTAAATTTGTCATAAGAAGTTCTCATATAAATAAAATAAAATACGCGCATTAAAGCGCGTGGGGACCGATTGCATTTTAGCTTTAATCTTCATCTTCAATTCCCTGTAGCTTTAATCCTTGAAACACGGGAAAGAAAAATGAGACGGACATCAAATTACATGAATTTTAGGAGAATGGCCATCTCAATTAAAATAACGTCAGTACGAAGAGATAAATTGAGTGCGATTAGAATAGACTACTCCATCACTGCACTTGCTAATGGCCAGTCACTCCATGAACTGTGTTTGCGTCCTGTCGCCGAGTAAAGTCTAGTGGGCAATGAATGCTCTCCTCTTCCATTCCTATGCACATTGTATCTTTTTTCCTCCCTTGTTCCTTTAATAGGAGCCACTTAATTCTCTTCATCAGTCTACCTAATATGATGTCAGATCTGTTTCATATATCTAACATCATTCAGGATAATGAAGTTTTTTTTTTCATCTGTGATATGCAGAAGATAAATAACTCATCACAAATGGCTTGACGTCTAGCAAAATAATTGAATTGATTGTCTTCCTCATCGATTATTTCTTCATCCCCTTATGCAACACACTTCTACCCTAATAAATAACTCTCTTTTAGCTATAGAACAAGTGCTCTTGTCCTCTTGCTATAGATTCATAGACACCTTTTTAATGTTTTAAAATATTCTCCTCTTATCAACACTAGTCATTATTATAGTGAAGGCACTTCGACATGACTACTCACCTCAGTAGATTTCAAAGGAAAATAATTCTTCCTCTTACTTTCATTCACCCTTTTCATTTATATCCATGTCTCCCTCATATATCCACTTAGTAATAATCTAAATCATAACTCTTAGATATTTTGTTGTAAATTCATTTCTTGGACTCAATTTTGAATCCATTATAAACCTATACACCATGCCTAGGAACTCACCCTTTCTTTATCAATCTCTATTACAACACTACACTCTTTAGCATCCTCCTAATTTAACATTCATTGTTCAATATGAAACACTTTTAAGTTTTCATAGTTATGTGGTTCTCCTCATATCATCTTCTTAAAAAAAAAATCATTATGTTAAAAGTTTATATATACTACAGTCATCCATAAGGGCTACTTGTAGCACATTTCAATTTTCATCACATGCTATCACTACTTGCTGCATATCCCTTATAAGATGATGCTCATTTATCCTTGTAACATGATCATTTTTCTGGCAACACTACAAAGACTTCACTATCACCATATGTATTTGCATGGTTAGTTCCCTTTGCTACATGTACTTGTGACATCTTTTTGCAACTCACAACTCATAACTTTCATTGCATACACTACCATCACTTCTTTATAATCTTTCTTTGTTCTCAGTATTAACATCACTCTACTATGCTCAACTACTTTTCCTCATAGCATCTTTCGAGGTGCATTAGTCCCACTTACAAATTGAAACATTCATTTCATGACTTTGGCTGAGTAAAAATAAGCTCCTTTTCTTATTCCTACTATTTGGCCTACCATGATCCTACACTAGCCCTACTTTTCCTTAGTTATCTACAATAGCTATGATAGTAGGCAATAATTACATATTACTTTTGATAAACACTAAATAAGGTAAGAATAGAAATGCACACATCAAATAATTGCATGAATAAGATGGCTGTACCTAGAATATACCACTAGATGGTTTTGATAAAAAATTCATTTGACTCCATAATCACATAAAAATATCATAGCATTTTTCACCTTTGCGCTATTAGTAAGAGTTGACTAGACCTTAGGTTGCAATTATTAGCTCATTGCATTTGTCACCTCTGTGATATTTGTGACAATTAAATAACCATTTCTATATCATAGCATGGATGACGACTCACATAATTATATTCATGTTATTGGTCATAGTTAATCATTAAACTACAATAAATAACATCTAACATCTATTGCCTACATGACACTCATGACAACTAGCTATATACACTTGTAATAGACTTAGTTATAACATGTGGGGTCATCTTATAGCCAAGTACATATAATAAAGATATCACGAGGATTTACAAACACTAGATAGGTTGACATCATTATATACCACAAGAATTTATCCATAAACCTACACATAGATTTTTGTAGGTCTTTGGGTCAAATTACCAAAAAGGAAATAAAACATTGAACCCACGTGAGATGGCTTCTAATCAACACATACACATAAGAAAATTATAAATTGTGAAATAATCAAGTCCATTCATTTAATTCAAATTGTCAATTGAGAACATATTAATTGAAAACACATTATATATTGGACAAATATTAAATCCATAGTAAAGTGTTAACTAATATCCAAGTACTTCATAGTATTTATCATTTTATATAGTACCAATTGTAAAGTATATCGTAAACTTATCCACTAAATAGATTCAAGAGAAAATTATCCAACCATATTTTGTAATACTTATTGCTAATTAGGTAAGTGGATGGAAATGGGGGACCAAAAACGGATTTTAAGTGGTAACTTTTTTTTTTCAAATTAGAAAAGCTTTACCTTGGATGAGAAATTGAAGACAATTACCCTCAAAGTTTGAAATGCAATAAGAACAAGTTGTAGTGCTCTAAATCTATTTTCAAAACTACCTTTTTTTTAAAATGGTGGATATAAGGGGTTCAAATAGTGGGCCACACATTGCACTCTTTTTAAAAAAAAGCTATAACATAGCATCTCATGTGATCCCTCTAAAATGTAAACATTTTTTCTAGTATTTCAAAAATTACTTTAGTGAAAAATTAGCTAACAATGTGTTAATTACACTCAAATTTCCTACATTTTTTTAATAAATATGTGATTTTTAACTAATTTTTAAAGTGGGGACAACCTGAAAAATAAAACAATTGAGCATGTTCTCCTTTGAATTTTTGGAACTAGCAAAAAATTAAAGAATTTTACTATGTAGAATAGAGTCTAGTTTCTAAATTTAGTCAATTTATTTCAAATTTTGACTATAAACAGATAAAAATGAAACAAAAATACCATATGTAGGTTTTTGATAAAAACTAGAGACACTAGAAGACATAAATTACAATTGAAAACCTTAACATAATTGAAACGTAGAAAAAATTAAATAGTAGGAAAGCTAAGAGAGAGCTCAATGTTATTACCCTTTTTTTGATTTGTCATTCAAAGATGTGCAAACTTGATGGAGAGCACACTTGAGATTATGTCAATTTTTTAATTTTTTGAAAAAACACATCTTTAAACATTGAAAAGTCACTTTGGAACCCTTTGTGTTGTATGCCTAAGGAAAGTCCAATCATAAGTATTAGAAATGTCCAAAGCAATAAATAATGTGAGTGCATTATAGCACGCTCATGTTATAATGTAATCATTTTATAATGTGCTCACATTTTTAAGAAGGAAAACTAGATATGTGTTTCTCTTCCAATCTCTCTTTACCTTGTTATATATCCCACATTCTTCCTCTTCCTTAGTGTTGGTGTAAATAAATATTCATTTTGGATATTATTACACTTTACTTAAGTTAACTTAGGATAATGCATCTCTTCGTAGTTTGGATTTGAGACACTTAGGGAAGTGTGCACATAGGGATAGAGCTTGTAGGAGAAATTCCACCTTTTGTGGTTTTATTTTGCTGTTACACTCCACATTCGGTGGGTCATCCACCTCTTGTGGAATATTATATTATTTCTCCTACCTACCCCTAGTATTTCTTACCTACCCTTGTTTCTCATTGAGCCACATGTCATATTTGTGTGCTCATAAATCCATATGGCCTTGCCTATATAAGCAGGCCTATATTCATTGTATTGGTTAATCCAGTTGATCATTTTGCATATTGATGAGAATACAGTTTGTTCTTGTCATTCTATTGTCTCTTTTATGCTTTTCATTGTGCCCTTGATCTTGGCAAAATCCTACATGGTATCAGAGCTATTGGGGCTTCATTGATTGGTTTTTGGAGACATCGTGGAAGGCTTCTATTTTTGGATTTGGGGATCTTCATTTTTTGGGGGCATCATATAGCGATTTGGACATCATCGTTGAATCCGAGAGGCTGTTTCCATAAATTTCAACTATAAAGTCGACCTATTTTGGTGAGAAAACTTTTTTTCCCCATTTTGGCTATTATCGTACAGATTTCAAAAAAAAATTAAAAAAACTAAATTTATTTTTCAAAAAAAAAATTCGAAAATCTGAAGAATAGCAATCAAAAATTAAAAAAAATCAAAAAAAAAGTTTTTTTGTGCTATGTTTGGGGGTCTGCAGACCCCCCCGTACCTACGTGTGCTACGTTGTAGGGCCGTACTCTGTCGTTTGCAAGAGCTGTCAGCGCCACCCGTACCTCCCGGTCTTTGCGCCCGCTCCGACCATGTACCCTCCGAAGCCCATCACCACCACTGGCCATCCCGTCTTCCCGGCTTCCATCGTGCCCAGCTCACTGCCGTCACTGCCACCGGCTTCCCTCGGCTCCCGGCCCGCTGGGATATTCTTCTTCGGCAATGCCTCCTTCTGCCGGCAGTTTTTAAACTGGCAACCCTGTGTCCGCCATGTGGCAGGCAGCGACTGGCCCATGGGAAAAACCGTACACCTGCACAGTGCCACGTCATATCCGTACGCTCTGCACAGTCACTTGCCCAGTCAACAGTCCGTACAGTACGGACTCCCAGTCAGCAGGGAGGCGAAGTTATCGCGACGGTCATACGGCCGTCAAATTTAACACAGTGAATTGCTGACATCAGCACCACATCAGAAGCTTTTTGAAATTTTTTTAACCCCTCTCCATTGAGCTTTTCAATTTTGCAGTCCCACTTTGAAAGGCCATATCTTGCTCATTTTTGCTCCTTTTTTGGTGCAATTTTTTTTGAAATGGGCTAAAATTTTATGATCTTCGCAGTGGTGTGGTTATTTTCTAATTTTGGTGTACAAGTTTTTTGGAATTTTTGGATTCTCTCAGTTGTACCTGTCCAATCCTTAATTTTGCAACTTCAAAGGCCTCATTTGAGCTCATACGACCTCCTTTTCAGGTGCCGTTTTTTTTGAAAGCGCATGTTTTTTTGTCTACTTTCATAATCTATGATTAGATTTTAGAGATTTTGAGTGTAAATTTTACTTTCAGATATTGGTCTTATTTGGCCTATTAGGTACTTGTAAATTGCTTGGATCTTAGTTAGATCTCTTGCATTATCAGTTTGAGTCTCTTTTGGCCTTATTGAGGCAATTGTAAAATTGTAAATCAGAAGTCCACTTTGCCATTTTTTGCAAGTGGCCCATTGTATACGCACTAAGTATAAAGTGCCAGAATCATCACTTTTGGGGGGTTCTTTGATTGAGTGAATTTGGGGGGGTGTATTGTGTGATTGTGCCTCTCTTTGTGCTCTTTCCATTTTTGTTGCAATGAGTCCTAATAAATTTCCACCTTTAACTCCACATAATTATGCATCATGGAAAATTAAAGTATGGAGTAAATTAGTGGAAAAGGGTCTCACACATTACATAGATGAAACAATAACAGCACCACCTGATCCTAAGGCTGATCCAAATGCTCAATTAGAATGGATCACAAAGAATTGTATGGCTCTTGGAACTTTACACAAGTATGTATCAGATGACCTCATTTTTCACATTGAGAAGTGTAAAACAATCAAAGAGGCTTGGGATATGTTTCAGAAATTGTATGGACAAGTTGATGAAATCAGAGGCTATCAGATTGACAATGAGCTCACCAACTTGGATCCCAAGAGTTTTGATACAATCCAAGATTATGTCACCAAAGCAAATGAGCTAAGAGAAAAGCTTAAGGATTGTGGAATTGACAAAAAGGATGCTCAGTTGATATTCAACTTGTTGGACAAGCTTGCACCAAAATATGCAGCATTTGTGTCTAGCTTCCAAACTCATCGTTTGACAGTGGGGAGTTCTTATGTTATGCCTTCATTTGATGCTTTCATAGAAATGTTAATATTGGAACAATCTAAGTTGTTGAACATTAGGTTTCTCAAGTCTTCAAAGTCCAAGGCTTTGGTGGCTAATCAAGGGAATCAAGGAAGTCAAGGCAAAGATTCCAACAAGAAGAAGAAGCACTCTAAGTCTAAGCCACACCAGGAAAAAGGACAATCATCCTCTCCATCCCAAGGCGATTTTTCATCCTCTTCCAAGAAGTGGACACCACCTAAGAAGGATAAACCAACTTGTGCATATTGCAAGAAGTATGGTCATGATGAGCATCAGTGCCACACAAAGCAAGTTGATGAATTAACTAATCTTCTTAAGAAAAACAACATCACCTTGCCATCCACCTACACAAAGAAGGATTCATCTCCTTCCTCTTCCTCACAGTCTAAGGGAAAAGGGCAAGCATTTGTGGCTACAACAGGTTCTTCATAGCAATGGATACTTGACTCAAGTGCCTCATATCACATGGGTTCTACAAAGGAGCAGTTTTCTTCATTGGAGCCATCTAAGGTACCTCACATTTACATAGGTGATGATACACAAGTAGAGGTTGAAGGGAAAGGTTCAGTTGACATGGATGATGGAACATTTGAGAATGTTCTCTATGTTCCTAACTTGTCTACCAACCTTCTCTCCATCTACCAAATCACTCACTATGGGAATGGGAAAAAGGTTGAGTTTACACTAGATTCAGTTGTGGTAAAGGAACTTGATGATGATGCCTTGGTAGCAGTGGGACAAGTCAATGACAACTCAAGGCTTTATTGATTCTCCCACTTTATGCCAAGTTCACCTTCTAGGGCCTTGCTTACTCATTCAAATTCAGAAAGTAAGCTATGGTATGAGTGGTTTGGTCACCTCAACTACCGCTATCTTCAGCAGCTAAGCACTAAAGACATGGTCATAGGTCTACCTCGAATCAATTTTTTAGAGGGTGTATGTTCAGGTTGTTCCATGGGCAAGCATCCCGAAGAGAAGTTTGATAAAGGGAAAACTTGGAGAGCTTTGGAAGTTCTTCAACTTGTTCACAGCGATGTAGCAGGTCCATTTCTAGCACCTTCATTTAGTAAGGCTTGCTATGTTCTTACCTTCATTGATGACTACTCCCGCTTCACTTGGGTCTACTTTCTCATTCATAAGAGTGAAGTATTTGACAAATTTCAGGACTTCAAGACTCGTGTGGAGAAGCAATCAGGGAAACTGGTCAAGATTCTTTGCACAGATAATGGAAGGGAATATGTGAACAAAAGACTTGAGGATTTTTGTACATTTGAGGGGATTGATCTTTAGCATTCTGTTGCATACACTCCATAGCAGAATGGGGTTGTAGAACACAAGAATAGAACTCTCAAAGAAATGGCTAGCTGTATGATACATGCATGTTCTCTTGATCTCGCCTTTTGGGCAGAGGCTATCAGTTGTGCCACACACATCTAGAATCGGGTTCCTCACAAAGATTTGCAAGGTATTACTCCTTTTGAAGCTTGGGCTGGTAGGAAACCGATTGTGAGACATTTCAGAGTCTTTGGGTGTCTAGCATGGGCTTGCATACCTCCACAGAAATGCAAGGCATTGGAACCACAGAGTCGACCTTGCATATTTGTTGGATATCCTGAGGGTGTTAAGGCATATAGATTGATGGATCTAGAGACACATGAGGTATTCATTGAGAGGAGTGTTCACTTTGAGGAAAGCTCTCCTAGCTTAGCCCCTCTACCTCCTCCACCTTCCTCCATTGTGGATAGTGATGTTAGTGAATCAAATGATGAGACTCCTTCAACTCTGACTCGCAAGGTTACACCTCCGCAGGGTCCACTTGAAGTTGAGGAGCCTCGTTCTCCACCTCCACCTAAACCTTGTTGGGCTTGATAGACACTTGACTCCGTGGGTTCTCTTGTTGGGGATCCTTTGGATACACGGAGAACTCGATCACAACATTAGGATCTTCCACATGCATTCATTGCTACCGCTTTCGATCCATAGACATTTAGGGAAGCATTAGGGGTTCCTGAGTGGGACCAAACTATGGAGGAAGAGTATAATTCCTTGATGAGGAACAACACATGGGATTTAGTCCATCTCCCTAAGGGGAGAAAGATGGTTTGATGTAAGTGGATCTATCGGACCAAGTTTGCAGTGGATGGTAGTGTGGATAAGTATAAGGCTCGACTTGTTGCGAAAGGTTTCTCACAAGTTGCAGGTGTTGAATATACTGAGACCTTTGCACCTGTAGCCAAGATGAACTCCATTCGTTTGACACTTGCTATTACTACAACTCATGGTTGGGTTGTATATCAGATGGATGTGAAGAGTTCTTTTCTTCATGGTCATCTTGATGAGGAGAATTAAATGGAGCAGCCACAGGGTTTCATCCAGGATACTTCCTTGGTTTGCAGACTAAGGAAATCTCTCTATGGCCTTAAGCAGGCCCCCAGGGCTTGGTACACCAAGATGGATTCCTTTCTTCTCTCCGCAAGTTTCACCAGGTGTCATTCTGATTTGAATGTCTACATTTTGTGACAGGATGACTCTCACTTGATACTTGTGCTCTATGTTGATGACTTGATCATTACAGGGAGTACTTCATCCATCATTAGCAGGGTCAAACCTGCTTTGCATGACAAATTTTCTATGACTGACTTGGGTCTTTTGCACTACTTTCTCGGGATAGAGATTTCACAGTCACCTTCTGGGATTACACTATCGCAGCCCAAGTATGCTCTTGATCTACTTGCACGCTTTCATATGGCTGATTGTAAGGCTGCCCCGACTCCCTTTCTTTCAGGAGTCAAGCTTGAGGATCAGTGTTCTTCTCCACTAGTTGATGCCACTTTGTATCGTCATCTTGTGGGAAGTCTCATCTACTTGACTCATACATGCCCTAATATTTCATTTGCAGTTGGCATGGTTTCCTGCTTCATGCAAGAACCACATGAGCTTTATTGGAAAGCTGCCAAACACATCCTTCATTACATCCAGGGTACACATCACTATGGGATTCACTATGCAGCAGGCACAGGACTTCGCTTGGTTGGTTACAGAAACTCTGATTGGGTTGGCAATCTAGTTGATCGTAAGTCTACTTCTAGTTACAGTTTTCACTTTGGTTCGGGCCCCATTTGTTGGTAGAGCAAGAAGCAACATGCTATTGCTCTCTCTTCGACTGAGGATGAGTATCGAGGTGCTGTTAACGCAGCAACTGAGACCATTTGGCTCCAGCAGATTCTCACAGAGTTTGGATTCACCACTCCACAACCGACAGTTCTACATTGCAACAATCAGAGTGCTATTGCAATCTCGAAGAACCCGGTCCAGCACCAGCGGACCAAACACATCAAGAGCCATATGCACTATATCTGAGAGCTCATCCAGGAGCAAGTCATTGATTTGCAGTATTGTCCTATAGCAGAGCAGGTTGCTGACATATTCACCAAACCTTTCACCGAGAGTAAGTTCCAGCAGTTGCAAGCTCTCTTGGGGGTACGGGATGTGTCATTGGGGGGGGTCAACTGACTTCTCCTTCCTCTCTTATGGGGGGGACTTTTTCCTCTTTGAGGTTTTGTCCTTCTTCTTTGAGAGTCTTTTGTACATTCATCTCTCTTTTGGGGGGGAGTTTTTTCCCACGAGGTTTTCTCCCTTTCTCCGTTTGTGAGAGATTGCATTGCATAGTTTTGCTTGCATTTGCATATTGTACATGGGTACCTATCATGGCCTAGTAGCTGGGACCCATCTTGCATTGTTGACTTGAGTCTTCATTCCCCTAAGTTGCACTTAAGGGGGGGTGTTGGTGTAAATAAATATTCATTTTGGATATTATTTCACTTTACTTAAGTTAACTTAGGATAATGCATCTCTTCGTAGTTTGGATTTGAGAGACTTAGGGAAGTGTGCACATAGGGATAGAGCTTGTAGGAGAAATTCCACCTTTTGTGGTCTTATTTTGTTGTTACACTCCACATTCGGTGGGCCATCCACCTCTTGTGGAATATTATATTATTTCTCCTACCTACCCCTAGTATTTCTTACCTACCCTTGTTTCTCATTGAGCCACATGTCATATTTGTCTGCTCATACATCCATATGGCCTTGCTTATATAAGCAAGCCTATATTCATTGTATTGGTTAATCCAGTTGATCATTTTGCATACTGATGAGAATACAGTTTGTTCTTGTCATTCTATTGTCTCTTTTATGCTTTTCATTGTGCCCTTGATCTTGGCAAAATCCTACACTTAGACTATATGAAAGAAGCAAAAATTTAAGTATAAATGACATTTATATATTGTATAGTAGGTGAAATAGGATTCACAAATCTATGCATGCAAACTAGGAATTTATTTGATGCCTATAGGTTACATTGGTAGGAGAATGATCCACTAGGCTCAAGATGGTTTAAGCACAAAGTGGATTCAGTGGTCCTTTGTCGTGTGGAAACTATGACTATGTAATTGAAAATGAAGATGGAAGAATTAGGGCCAATTATGATTAAATGGTAGTTTTCAACATGCATAGGAAGACAATTGATTGATAGATATATTTGGGAAGAAGATTCAGGCAAAGAAGATTGTTAGCGAGCTACAAGATGAATTTCAAGAAAAACTAGAGGGCTTGGGGCACTCTAATTGACCTGATTTTAGGGTTGAGGTACCCGACTCAACCCACTCCTAACATTTTTGGCTTCGATGAATTTCATATTGTAGATCTCTTCCTACTTTCTTTATAACTATTTTTCCATGTTTGCCACATGTTCCCACACACAGAAAAGAAGGAAAATGCTGTGTAGAAAGGGGTTTGGCTAAGTCAAACATAGGTTTATGAATTAACCATGGTTGAAATAAATTAAACTTAAATTGAAATCATTTTGTTAGGTAGTGGAGGCTAAATCAGAAAATAAAATGCTTATACCTTCATAAAATCTCTTGATGTCGAAGTGCTCATTAAGATGCTTGATGTAGACTTAATATAGTTGAATTTAGAAAGAGAAGAGCATGAGTGCAATCACAAATGCATAGATCTACAAATTACTCCTAGTCTTCAATGTTTTGATGCTTGATCTCTTGTTCTTGAATTGAATTGAGTTTCCTTTTATTTTCTTTTTCTTTTTAGTTTGTGATAACCTAAAATGAGGCAAGATACCTTGCTTATATACCTCTCCTAAGCATTTTGGGGTCGAAAACTCAGAGCAAGGTAACACAGGTTACAAATTCCCACTCAAAAAAGATGACTATTAAGTGGTTTAAATTTGGGCCCAAACACTAGGGAGAAAGGCACCTTGATTGGCTCGATCTTAGTAGTAGGGTGCCTTGCTCCCTCCAATGTGATCCTGAATTAGGACTTGAGTTACAAAATGGATATTATAAGCCAAAATTAAATGCAGAATAGAGATAGTTCAAGCATGTCAGACATGAAAGGCTAGAAAGGCTAAAATAGGGCCTACATAAGCAAGAAATTGCATAGGGATGCTATTTACGATGTTGTATTTAGTCTCCATTTGCTCTAAAGGACTTAGAAGAGTGGGAGTTGCGTGAGGAGATTTTATGGAAACAAAAGTCTTGTGTGGATTGGCTCCAAGAAGGTGATAGAAACACTGATTTTTTCATAATTTTGTTAAGGCTCAGAGGTATGGTAACTCTATTACCTCTCTCATATCTTCATAAGGGGTTCATCTTTCATCTAAAGAAGAAATTGCTACGGAAGTTGTCAGTTTTTTTCCTAATTTGTTTACCAAAGAGGATCCTGAAGCTATGGTGGAAGAGAGGGCCATCTTGAATTGTTTTCCCTCTCTTGTCTCTGTTGAAATGAATGATTCTCTCTTGTGCCCCATTTTGTTATTGGAACTTGAGGGGGTTGTGTTTTAAATGAAAAAAGGCAAGGCTCTTGGCCCTGATGGGTTTCCTATTGAGTTTTTTCAAGAATTTTGGGAGATTATAAAGTATGATCTTCTAGATGTGGTTTAGGAATATCATAGGAATAAACAAATGCTCAAATATATGAATTCTACCTTCTTGGCTCTCGTTCCTAAGAAGGAGGGGGCTAATAGCTTGGATCAATACAAGCCTATTGCTTTATGTAATGTTGTCTATAAGATAATCACTAAATTTATTGTTGAATGACTCAAACCTCTCCTCTGCACTTTGGTTTCTAAGGAGCAAGGTGGTTTCATTGATGGAAGACAGATCCTTGATGGAGTTGTGATAGAAATGTAGACTATTCATTCATTGGCTTCCTCTAAGGAGAAGGCTATGTTTATTAAACTTGACATGGCCAAAGCTTATGATAGGGTGAGTTGGGATTTCTTACAGAAGATCCTTTTGGATTTGGGTTTTGGAGAAGAGTGGGTGAATTGGGTTCTTAGTTGTGTGACTTCTACCTCTTTCTCAGTTCTTATTAATGGGGAGCCCTCAGAATTGTTTAGCGCTTCGCTGGGACTTCGACAAGGGGACCCTTTATCTCCCTATTTATTTATTCCCATGGCTGAAGGTCTTGGAAGATTTCTCACTTCCCAGGTGAGACATGGTCTTATTTAGGGCTGGAGTTGGAGCAATGCTCTACCTCCCTACTCTCATCTTCAATTTTTGGATGACACAGGTTTGATGGGCAGGGCCAGAATCAATGAGGCAATGAATTTCAAGAGAGCTTTGGATATCTATTGCAAAGCCTCAGGTTAGAAAATTAATGAAGATAAATAATCCATATATTTCTTTAATACCCCTCAACTTATTCAGAATAGGATTGCCAAGATCCTCAGATTTTAGATGGGGTCCCTTCCTTTGTTGTACCTCGGGATTCCTTTAGATTTGGGGCTTCAGCGCGGAGATTTTTGGCAAGGAATTTTGGATAAATTTCATTGCAATGTTAATCATTGAACTTATAGATGGTCATCCTCTGTTGGAAGAGTGATTCTTCTGAAGACTGTGGTGCAAGCACTTCCCATTTATAGGTGTTTTATGCAAGCTCCCCCCTCTAGCTTTGTAAGAGAGTTTGATGCTCTTTTTCGTCAATTTCTTTGGTTTGGTATTTTTCTTTTTTCTAAGTGGAGCTTAGTTAAATGGGACTCTGTTTGTAGACCGAGACATGTTGGGGTCTTGGCCTTAGATCTATTGCTTTGGTTAGCAAGGCCTTGGCAACTAAGTTGTATTGGAGGTGGTGTAACAGTCAGGATCAAGACTGGGCCAATATTTTAACCCATAGGTATCTCCCTAGTGCTAATGATCATGAGGTGCCTCATCTTAGTTTAGTGGGCAGGGGCTCTTGTATCTGGGATCACTAATACATTTGGACTAGATTTTTCGAATGAGGTTTCTGACGGAGACGGTATATTGTGGCCAAATTTGATTTTTTTTTGAAAAAATGCCCACATTCATTGTAATTCTGACAGAAATTACCCATTTGGTTTCGACGAAAAAGGCATTAGCAATGAGAATTTTCTTTTTTTCAAAAAAGTGCTCGAGTTTGTCATAATTCCGACGATAGCAGCAATTACAAAATAAAGAAAGAGGTGGGGAATTCATTTGTGAATTGCAATCCCATGTAGG
Source organism: Cryptomeria japonica (assembly GCF_030272615.1). Lineage (NCBI taxonomy): Eukaryota > Viridiplantae > Streptophyta > Pinopsida > Cupressales > Cupressaceae > Cryptomeria > Cryptomeria japonica. Next base: position 254,089,442 of record NC_081408.1, read on the forward strand.
TGTCTGTGGCGACTTCAACCCCCAAGAACATCAAACCTGCGTCGAAGGCAATCCCACACAGTAGCTAGATTCAAATTGCCCTAGTTTTTAATTTCATGTTGCAAAAAATATACATGTGGTGGTTAATTGTCCTAGTTTAATCTCGTAAAACCATAGAACTATGATTGAGGAGTGAGCGTTCAATTTTGTATCAGCAATCCCTTCCTCCCGTATACGTGCGTGTTGATTGTTCACATGAGATCACATCTCTTTGCGGCATCATATGAAACAATTCATGAGCCTTGTCCATGTTTCCACATTTGCATTCATGTCAAGTAGGGCATTTGCAAGTACAACACCTAACAAAATTCCTCTATCCGTTATGCTTTGATGGATGTCCATACCCTGTTCCAAAGCTCCCATTTTTGCACAGGCAAGAAGGATGCTGGCAAAGGTTGTGTAATTTGGCTTTATGCCTTCCAATTTCATTTGCTTGAAAGTGTCTAAAGCCTTTTCGACAAATCCATTTTGTGCATATCCAGCAATCGTTGCAGTCCACGAGACAACATTTCTTTCAGGCATTCTATCAAATAGTTCACGTGCCTTGTCTATGCTTCCACATTTTGCATACATGTCTACCAAGGCAGTTACAACTACAACATCTGACAAAATTTATCTATCCTTTATGCTTCGATGAATGTCCATACCCTGTTCCAAATCTCCCATTTTGGCACAGGCAGGGAGGATAGTAGCAATGGTTGTGGAATTTGGCTTTACACTTGCCAATTGCATTTGCTTGAAAGTTTCTAAAGCCTTCTCAACAAATCCATTTTGTGCAGTTGCAACTACATCTGACAAAATTCCTCTATCTTTTATGCTTTGATGGATGTCCATACCCTGTTCCAAAGCTCCCATTTTGGCACAGGTTGGGAGTAGGCTGGCAAACGTAACTAAAGAAATGCAATGATTATCTCCAAAGACATCAAACCACTACCAACAAAACCAAGAGTCTAAAATATGATAGGGAATAGTGTGAGCTGTCCTGAAATAAAATATTTTATTTTCAATTTCAACTAAAACATAATTACTCAGCCATTTAATGTTATTAATAAGTGTTTAATTTATGAAAGAGATAAATGGTTGGCCACAAGTACACGAGTTACTAAATGCACACAAATAAGTGAATTTGATATTCAAAACTATCTTCAATGAATTCAATTCTTGTCCATTAGTCATTTATGTTTGCAATAAGCATCTTTCTTTGTTTTTCTTATTCTTTATTCATAGTTATGTGCATATTTCACATTCTATAATTAGGATATCAATTGCTATGGCTGAACACTAGCATGATGTTTGTGTTGTGGTATAGATGTGTGGAAACATAATTATGGGATTGTTATATTATAGAGATCATAAATCTAGATATCACATATTAGTTATAGCTCTTCTTGGATTGAGTCTAAAGTTGACATACAGTCATAAAGCCATTATTAGCAGATCTATCCATTTCTAGTAGTCGTACGGTTGTGTGGGACTGGGTCGTACGGTTGTCAAGAGAGGGTCGTATGATGGTGTCAAGAAGGCTGTACGGTGATGCCAAGGCAGGTCGTACGATGGTGTGAGATTTGGGCCATATGGTTGTGTGGCCATTTTGGGTTATTACAGTCTCCCCTTCCTGAAATTGCTTGCCCACGAGCAATCTTGAACTGTTATGATGATACCAGGGTCCCAACTAAGTTTGTAGAATGCTTCAGCACATATTCCTTGCTTGTTGTCACTAAACTCACAAGGTTTGTCAAACTCTATCACATTATTAAGTAATCTATCCATCATATAAATTCCTGGGTCCCAAGGTTTGAAATACTTCATAGAGTTTGACAAACCTTATTTTAGTTTGTTTTCAAGGGGATGTCTGGGTACAATGTCCCAGACATCATTCTTGATGATGGACCTATACTCTCCTATTCAGCAAGAACTAAAAAACTAAAGGCCTAGTAGCTGGATATTTATAAAATACAATGCTTGTACAAGTTGCAGCATGTGCAATTGAGAAAGATGTGACATGTATCGTTGCCTTGATGGTTGGAGAAGTCTTCTTTCTCAGTAGTTGCCTATGTAGTATCCACCATGTTAGGAGTATCCACCATGTACTCCTAACATGGTGGATACTACATAGGCAAATACTGAGAAAGAAGACTTCTCCAACCATCAAGGCAACGATACATGTCACGTCTTTCTCAATTGCACATGCTGCAACTTGTACAAGCATTGTATTTTATAAATATCCAGCTACTAGGCCTTTAGTTTTTTAGTCTAAAGGCCTAGTAGCTGGATATTTATAAAATACAATGCTTGTACAAGTTGCAGCATGTGCAATTGAGAAAGACGTGACATGTATCGTTTCCTTGATGGTTGGAGAAGTCTTCTTTCTCAGTATTTGCCTATGTAGTATCCACCATGTTAGGAGTACATGGTGGATACTCCTAACATGGTGGATACTACATAGGCAACTACTGAGAAAGAAGACTTCTCCAACCATCAAGGCAACGATACATGTCACATCTTTCTCAATTGCACATGCTGCAACTTGTACAAGCATTGTATTTTATAAATATCCAGCTACTAGGCCTTTAGTTTTTTAGTTTTCATGTGTACTTGTTGAACACATCTGTGCCACTATGGCATTTAGTCATTTATGTTTGCAATAAGCATCTTTCTTTGTTTTTCTTATTCTTTATTCATAGTTATGTGCATATTTCACATTCTATAATTAGGATATCAATTGCTATGGCTGAACACTAGCATGATGTTTGTGTTGTGGTATAGATGCATGGAAACATAATTATGGGATTGTTATATTATAGAGATCATAAATCTAGATATCGCATATTAGTTATAGCTCTTCTTGGATTGAGTCTAAAGTTGACATACAGTCATAAAGCCATTATTAGCAGATCTATCCATTTCGAGTAAAGACAATTGAGAAAGTCATTTTGATATTGAGAGTTTCTTATCTTTTTACATATTGATCATTATTAAGCCATAATACTTAGGTCTATTTATCTCTCTTGCAAAACCTCTGTAAGTGTCCTAGATTGTCCCTACTACTCACTCTTCAATTTGGAAAAATGGAGTTCTAAAGATTTGTTGCACAAGATGGTGTTGAACGTATCAACAAGGCTAGCATGGAAGGCATTTTCAAGCTTCCACTTGTACAACTTACAACAAATGATTTGTTGATAGAAGAAATTCTTGAAATAGGGATACAATCAAAAGACAAGTAAGTACATACAAACCTCCTCAGTTGAAAGAAAAATCTGTGTATAAAAAGAGTACATTGAATCCCAATCCATAAACACAATAGAGATATCGATGGAGACTTAATTGGATGTAGCATGTCTCACCAAAGTTGTTACAGTATGCTAAGCTAGTACATAATGTTTCGTAAAGCCACATTAGTATTTTACCTAGATCATTATCTACCAAAACTAACTATAGTAATCCTTTTGATGATTAATTTCATGGTGCTGGATCTTCATTTAGTTCCACTTCTTGTTGGAGAAAAGAACAGTTATTTCTTGAGGTAGATGAATATCCCATCAACAAAGGACAAGACCCTTTCTAGAATATAACAAATTCTACTCCAACAAAAGATCATGGGGGTTTCACTAGAGATATTGAATAAGAGATAGACTTCTACTACTACATTAAAAGCATTGGCATGTTCTTCATTTATTGATGTAAACTCTCTGTGACACCACCACAACCAACAAAGGTGTAAAAAGTTGTTTGCAATGCATGGATTTTTAGGATTGTCCTTTGAGAAAATAGAATTAAAGTATGGAAGCAGGATCTGCCAGCTCCTGAGGGAAAGACCATGTCAAACAATAATTTCTATTTTCTTAACTATGAAGAAAGACCATGTCAGACAATATCAACAAACAACAAAATAAGGAGACAATTGCTAGATTGTGGTCTAACTTGAAAAGAAAAGGTGATGGAAAATGTTATTGTTCGTGCAAAATTTGTAAGGGGTTAAAGACTAGAAGACTTCTAATCAAAATAGTGAAGAAACATTGTAGGCTACATGGTCACATTGAAGGTGGACATGATTATCATCCATTGGTAAGTTTTTCATTATATCGTTTTGACAATTTATATACATAATAAATCACGTGATGATGAGATCATGATCACGGATTATTTATGTATATCAATTTTATATAGGTCGAGCACCCCGGAGCACATGGTATGGATCAACACAACCCTGAGAATATGGTTTTTGAAGTGGACAAACATGGAGGTGTAAATATTGAAGCTGAAGATAATGATCCCATGGAAGATGACGATCATGAGCCAGAAAACACAATTGAAGATGATGGTACAAATACATTGATCCATGACTCATTTAGTACTCGCACAGCTGATCATGATGATGAAGATGACCTTGATGTTGTTCATGATGTCCCTTTACTTGAGAACGTATCTGAGGCCCTTTATGAAGGCTCACAGGCAGCTCTTCTCTCCATTGTATTGTTGTTGGTGAACTTGAAGGTTATGAATGGTTTATCCAACATAACAATGTCACGTATATTAAGGCATGTCATATATGTCATAATAAACTGTGAATCATGTTGTAACATTAATATTCTTTATTATAACAAATTATATTTTGTTGTTGTAGATTGATAGGTGAGTTTTTGTTACCACCATCAAATATTCTACCTCGCTCATACCGAGAATTATCTGCCATTATGAAAGATATTGGAATGGAGTATCAAGCAATAGATACTTGTCCCAATGATCATATTATATATCACAAACATCATGAATTTCAAACTGAATGCCCTGAATGTCATATCAGTAGTTATTGAATAGATCAAATAACAAAGAGGGTTCCTCACAAGGTTCTTTTCTATATTCCAATTATTCCACGTATGCAACGATTATTCAAGTGCACTAGCTTGGCACAATTTATGGACTACCATGCATGCAATAGAAGTCGAGATGACATTATTTGAATGCCTGCAGATGGTTCAGCATTTATGGACATAGAGGAAAAGTGGCCACACTTTAAAGAAGAACCTCGTAATCTCAGGCTTTCATTGGCAGCGGACGGTGTCAATCCATTTGGAGAGATGAGATCTATTTACTCAGTGTGGCCTATTTTTGTTATCAACAATAACATTCCTTCATGGATGTCAATAAAGAGGGAGCACATAATGTTGGCAATGATTGTTCCAGGGATTTTATCATTTAAATATAGTCGTCTAAATTTAATTATAAATATTGCAGTAAAATGGTCATAATAATTATGTAATGTTTTTGTTCATTCAATTAGGTAAGTACCAAGTTAAAGATATGATTGTATATATCGTGCCTCTTATCGATGAGTTGTTGGAGTTATGGAATGGTGTCACTATGTATGATGTCTCTAGACCAATAGTACAAAGACAATTTCAATTCCATGCGATGCTTCTATGGACAATACACGATGCCCCGTGGCTAACACATTTTTGTGGTATGTTATAGTGTTTAAGTTGTGCATGAACATTATAATTCAAAAAATTATCATATTTAATCCAATTATACATTATCTTGTAGGTCTTCAAACAAAGGGAAAATTTACATGTCCTGTTTGTCGTCCAAAGATGAAATCTCGTCATTCAAAAAGTTTAGGAAAGCAGGTGTTTGATGAGTATAGGCACTTTCTCCACAAAAATCATAAGTATCAAAATACTGAAAAACATCTTTTTAATGGGAAAGAAGAAATACATCAAAGCCATGAAGAATGACACCTCACCTATGGAAGTTGGAATATAATAGAATTAATTGTCAAGGTAATGCCATTCCATCTATTGGATTGTCATAAAACATCTTTTCTATTTTGTTTTGTTTACTGATAATGTGATTGATGATCATGAAGGTTGTGAAGGCATAAATGACCACCTTCCTAAGGGAATAAAAAGTTATCCCCAAAAATTTAGTAGGTTACCCTACTACGAGCAGTTACAAATTGTTCATTTGTTTGATAGTATGCATATTGGAAAGAATATAACAGAGACATTATGGAAAATATTGGATGGAAGGTGTGACAAAGAAAAAATTGTCAAAATATGTAGTGACATTCAAGATTCCAATCATGCAATGATAAATGTCATTCAATCAAATAGCCATGGAGACCAGATTAATATAAGTGAGCTTCCTTGGTTATTAACGGACTAGCAAAGCAATGCTATAAAAGAAGTCATACGAAAAATTCGATTTCCCACAGGATTTGTTGTGAACATAAATAATCTCATATCAAAGAAAAGTGAATTTGGGCCAGGGATGAAAACACATGATTGGCATACCTTCATTAAGGTAATTCATGTTCTTGTGTTTTTAGTATGTATTTAAGTACTGAGCGTACGTGTACTTTTCATTATGTTACAAAAAAATGAAAAGATAATTTTATAATTGTTGCAGTACGTTTTACCTCTATCTCTCCCAGACAACTTCGACAATAATGTAAAGCAAGTCATATATGATCTTGGAAAATACAAATGCCGATGCCGCCTCATCAGAGGTCACCCTCACCTATATTGCCGACTGCAATATTGGCAACACGTACCATGTAGACATCCTCTAGTGCACATCATATTGGCCCACCCACTGTTGGTAGATCCCTCTTTTTCTCTATCTTCTATCATGTGTTTATTTCCCTTAAGGCGTTCTTTCTTGAATTCTAATGCCATTTCATAGTGGATTCATTTTTTGCAAGAGGAGATGCACATGAGGATGTGCCACAGGCGACTACTACTGATAACATAGCATCGTTTCGTGGATCTTCTCATATTGCTAGTACGGGAACATTGCAAGCCACATTCATGGTGACCGATGAAGAAATGCTTCCCTTAAAGATACAAAAGGTTCCAGGTACTTTAAAATTATTATTATATATACTCTAATTGTAATTTACTTTATGATCACTTGTTTTGGACTAATATTGATCCCATGAATTTTTTGCAGGCAATGATATTTTCTATAAACATCTTAGTGACATTGCATTGCAGATATTTGGGCCCACCATACGTAAAAGGTGGTACATCATATGTGAACTAACCCTTATCCACTTTTGATTTCATATCATTGCTAGAATACTTTTCCTTTGATCCATTTCTTGAAGTGTAATAAATGTAGCTTCAGTTCATTTTTGAATCTAATAGGTTTGTTTTTGCTTTAAAAGGTGGAGTGACGAAGAAAAAAGGTTAAAAGATGAATTTACAAACCAAATGGTTGAGTGGTTTGGAAATGACACCTTTGACAAAACCAAGCTCCTTGAAAAAGCTGGCACATATCTAAAGTATGTGAGGGACCAATACAAGACCCATTTGGAGAGGAACCTAAAGTACGAGCGTCCCCCCATGATTCCAGAGAGGGAGTGAAAGGACTTGATTTTGGATGCCAAGGAGAGAATTGAAAGGAAAAAAGGAAATACACTAGTAGACGCCAGAAGAAGGTACATGATACTATTAAGAATGTAATTATGTACTAATTAATTACTCTTTATAATTATATAATCTAACATATTTCAAACTTTTTATAGACTGAGTGACACGTCAAAGGCAACCAAGGCAAGGCAAGAAAAGCACAGCCAACACAAACTCGGCTCTAGTGGTTACATGAAACTTGTTGCATGAACTGTAAGTATCTCATGTAAACTCCCATATTGTCTCAAAATATTAATAAATTGCAAACGTTTTTTTTTTATCAAACAATGCAAGCAAAATTCACGGTACCAAGCAAAAATGCAGGGCTCTGAATTCAATAGAGCGCCCATAGAAGATGACAAGAGAATTACCTACTAGCAAGGCTATTTAGTTGTGGCTGATCGGCTATGAGAATTGAGTGGGCATACACAACATTCGAGTGGATCCGTCACACAGGTAAATATGGTAAATGGAAGTTGTTTCAAATTGAATACTTTACCAATAATCTAATTGATGTTCATGAGTTCCAACATAAAGTGACTATATTTTTTTTAAATAAGCAAGCAATTATAACAATGTGCATGTCATTGGAATGCAGCTGCTAATTGTGAAACACCACTTGCACATGAAGGTTCGGATGTGCATCCTAGTAGTGGAGGTATTCATTTGCTATTCAAATTTATTTATTTAGCTATTAATACAATTAAACATCTTAATTTGTAATTAGAGTAGTAATTAATGCAACCTTTCTTGTTAATATTTTAGAGCATGTAGTCGGTGGTGAGCAAGTGGAGCATGATCTGGGTACACAACCTCAAGAACGTGATGTTCCCCACTCAGGTGAAGAGGACCGTGGTGTTTAGCATGTTGAGGTTAAGGCTACACAAAATGATGTGGCCCCATCAGGTAAAGAGCACAACAATTATGTTCTCTAAATTAATGAAATACTTGTAACAATAATATTTTTTTTTTTTGAATTTAACCCATTTCTTTGTTATTGCAGAGGACCCCCCTTCGCTTCAGTGTCCTCGTCCTCAGTATAGGACTAGGCATACATTGAGATCATGAGTAGTTGGCAGAACATCTGCAGAGGGGGGAAATGATGAAGACACTGATGTTCCACTTAGTCTTTTCATAGCTTCAAAGAAAAAAGAAAGAAAGAAATGATTGTAATCTAACTTATTTGATAATGACTGATTTTTATGTGTTAGTGAATGTAATTATATGTTAATTAATGGTTATGGATGATATGTGTTAGTTAATATTGATGAATGTTGCATGTTAATTAATGTTAATCAATGTTATGTGTTAATGAACGTTATGTGATATTAATGAATGAATGCTATATTTTATTAATGGTAGAAAGAATTCATGAATGAATGTTATAAGATGTTAATGGGGAATTTAGAGTGATGTTAGGGGGGGGGGGGGAGCGGCCAAATGAGCTTCCACCTTCACGTGGTTGGCCCTGTTAAGTAGAGAATATTAAACTATTCTCTAAACCAAGCGAAGCTCAACAAGGTAACACACTTTTCAATATTTCATTATGTTGCACAGTTAATCTTATTGAATAATGTATATTGAATCTTAATTGCAGGGTCCAATAGAGCCAACACGAACAACAACACCACAAGTTGATGGGTATAATGAACTCCCATATTGTCTTGTCTGTACATGAACAATATGAGTTACTTCTAGTGTTGATATCCAAGGTGGGACTACAAAAGCTATGAATATGCCTCATCCTTGTAAGTTCTTTTATTACAACTCCTAATTATTGAGACTAAACTTTTTGTTCTTGATGTTTTTCACTAGTTGTCATAACCTCTGACTTTGATGCTTGTTCCTTAATAGAACTAGATGTTTCTTGTATGCATACTTGGTCAAGGACTGCATTATGATGCTATAGGGCTACAAACTAAGATTATTTATTGTATTGAGTTACACATTTCACATGAGTTACCCTATGAATGCTATGCAAATTTATGTATATACACTATTTCTAGTCTATATATTGATATTAATTTTGAGAGAACATTACAAAACTCAGAGTATTCTCCATAAGGCTAGAAAAAAGCTCAGATAAATTTCTGCAGCATTTTCTTACAATTACTTGCGATCATTTTTTTAGGAGTCCAGGTATCCATTTATAATAGTATGGATGCATACAAGCTTTGGACCCTTCAAAAGAAAGTTTGTTACAAACAACCGATTGTTTTCAAGAAGCGGTTATAAGTCCTTTTTAGCATCTGTGGCTTCCTCTGCTTGTTGTTCTGTTGCAACCTCCTGTAACTGCTCCCCAACATCTTCTTTCTATTCCATATACTTATCTTTCCACTCCTGATACACATCATCACTAGGCCAAGTAAAACTAGCAATCTTCTGTTTCATATCTTCTAGCCACTTCCAAGTGACTCGTACATGCCCAATCTCTGTTTCTATGAAACCATAATGAGATTTCACTTTTTCAATTTCCTCAATTGTTTGGACAAACAAGGACATGTCATCTGTACTAATAATTTGATTAATCCTTAGGGACAAATTGTGGTCCACCTCCTTTAACCAAGTCTTCTCTTCCTTTAGCTAGACAAGACCAATGAAACCTCTCGGATACATTTCAAATTTATGATTTGAATATTCTTTCCTATAAAGTTGGGCTTTTCTTTTTATACCTGCTCCTTCCACTGAAAGAATATTCATCTCTTTTATAAACTCACATGTGGACCTTAGATTGTCATTCTCTTCTGCATCTGCATGGAAAGAACACATGAGCTCTAACTCTTTACCTCTAGGCACCCACTTATTCAGGATTGGTTCCAAAGTGGCTTCTTCTTCTCTCAATTTGATCAAAATCTCAATAATCCTCTTCATATTTATGTATACATTGGAGGTTTTGACTGAGTCAGCAAACTTCAAGATGGTGGCTTTCACCTTCTCCTCATATTTGTTTGCATACAATGTCTGAGCTTGTTTCAATTTTTCCAACTCATGTTGGACATTTTCAAGTAATTGGGAACTACAAGGCATAGGAGAAGGGGGATATTCAATGATGGGACTAGTAGGAGGGGGTCCTGCTAGAGAGGAGGCTATCATAAGTGTAGAAGATTCACCAAGATGATATTGACCTGCCAGTTGACTCTGGAGTCTAGCAATTATGTTGTCTCTATTGGCTATTCCTTCTTTAGCATCATTGTAAGCTTTTAAAATAGTCTCCAACTTCAATTGGAGATTAGCCTTTTCTTGTGCCTCTTTCTCTGCCACCGCAACACTAAATTTTGCAGTCTCTAGGACTGTGCTTGTAGCTTCCACTACCTCTATGTCTTGGACTCTTTTAACTATCATGCCTCCTAAGAGGCTAGAATCTAATGCATCCTTCCTTCTTTTGTTTTCATCCTTCTTTAAAGACCACATGACAAGAGTAGCATTATCTTTGCTGAATGTCACTCCTTCCATAGGCTTTGTTTCTTTCCTCACTGCATCAAACACTAAGGCATCAGCTATATCCCATTCAGGGAGAATCAACACACCAGCCTTTGCTACCATTTCTCTTCCTTTCTCAAGGGTGACTGCTTTGAACTCCTCCATCATTTCTTTCTTAACCTCTTCTTCTACCTGAGTTGTATTTTTAAGAGGCTGTTCACTTTTCCTCTGTTCACATCTAGTCTTGAATTGATCAATATTTTGCTTCCATAGAAACTTTATAAAAGCTCCTAATGTGACAAAATTACTATCAGCTAGGAATTCTTCACTAGCTTGCTTAACAGTAAGGTCCATTTCTTGGCCCTTTAACTCACCATCAGTCAAATCCATTTCAACATCAGGTGGCTCTTCGGGCATCCCCTCTTGGGTCTCCTCATAGGTATAGGCAATCTCACTGAGACTCCCTAACTGCAATAATTGTTCAGCCACAGCTTGTTCATCTCCAATGTGGATAGGAGACTGAGATGGAGAATATTGAGGCTCATTAGTTTCAATTTCCTTTCCCACTCTCTGCTTCTTAGGGGAATCCTAGATGTCAATGACATCTTCAATTTTCCTCTTCCCTTTTGAAGTGGAAGGCTCACCTGTCGCTAGCATTATCATAGTGTACTTTGACCTTTTGTGCATTACATAGTCACCACGTGGGATATCTCTAGCAAAGGTAGGCTTAGCCAATACCATCTTAGCCTTATCAGGTTCATTTTGCATTATGGCCTCCCTCTTTTCTTTTAAGGTCTGCATGAGATCTTCAAAATAAAGAATCAGGAATTTTATTTTCTCCTCAAATGGATTGAAGCTAGAAAGGGGGTCATAGCCAGTGTGAAATTGATGGATAAAATCAAGGGCTTTCTTATATGCCACCCACTTCTCCTTCCTTAGTTCTTGCTCATCTAAGCTGAATTCATTTCTAATCAGATCTTCTGGGAACTAACATTGATGTGGCCTACCTCTACACACTGCTCTTTTTCTGAACATGCCATTGAAAAAATCCTCGAGGTCTGCACATCTTGACACTATAGTAGACAACCTATATGGCTTAAAGAATTATTCAAAAAATATTCATCCACCCTTAGTGATCACAAAATGGTGAGCCATGGTAATAGTTGGGAAAATAGTCCCTTTACCTCTATTGGTTAGCTCTGCTTCTTGTACTCCCCCAATTTGTCTCATGACTTTTGCAATCCCTATCTTCAATGGGACCTGATAGGGTAGTAAAAAGGGGGTGCCTCTAAATCCAAACACTCTAAAAACAATAGACATAGGGTATGAATATATGTCTCCCCAATTGTGAACAATCTGGATATCCTCTGCAAACTCCTTTGGTCTGAGAAACTCTAAAAGAGCCTTAGGAATTCTAGGGTTTTCTCTGCATAGAAGAATCCTAATTTTAGATGCAAAGCATCTATCAAAATTTAAATAACTTGCATCTTCTCTATCCCAAGATAGAACAATACTCCACAATTGCACTGGCATCTCCTCTTTATCCTTGACCTTAATCAGGTCCATCTCCTTTCCAAAATAATCGGCCCCTTTGAACAGAAACATATGCATTAACATGAAGTACCATCCAAATGGCCTATCCACCTTACCATTTTTTATTCCTACTAGCCCTTTATGGATTGCATCAGCAAGGTATGAGGCATAATCAAATGTTATTGCTAGGGAGGGGTTTAGAATTTGTGCAATCATTAATATATAATGGGTTGGTATATTCTTTTCAGCATCCTCTCCAAAAATCTGGCATAATGCCCAATACATACCCTTAGCTCTCAAAGTGAATAGGTTGAGAGAGAATGGTTCCATTGTGCTAGGGCCTACAACTGTTAACCCCCTATCTTTACAAAGAATTCTTTCAATAGGCCACTTCTAAGATGATCCCTTTGTGTGTTGTAAACCTGGGCTAACGACTCAAAGTCAAGAGGTTCTAACAAATTGGAGGACTCACTGAGTTTAAACACTTTCCTGGATTCATCTTCATTTATCTCAATCAAGACTGATCCCTTTATGTTCCTGATGCATCTTGTCACAGAGTCATAATTCTGTGCAATAAAAGCTAACAGATCTACATCCATAAAAACACCTAGGACCACAAGCTTTCCTACATCCTGCTCCCATATGCCATTCAAAGGAGCTGGGGAATTCCTCTGCCCAAAACCAACTTTGAAGAGTCCTAAGCCTGACAATCCTATTTCAGGGTCCCTCAACCAATTACCCTTATCATAAAGGCCATCTCCAATTTTTAGACAAGGGTTCTTAGGTACTAGCTCTTTGGCCTTAGCCCCAACATTAGTGGACATGGTTAATTTCTCTAAAAAATCATCATAGAAATTTTGGTCCTAGTAATTCACTTTCCCTATAAATTCTCTTCTAGGTGCCATTATGGTCAAACAATTATACCACTAGAAGCTAGTACAGACCTCTAATGAAGTAATTCACACAGCAGTATTTAAGAACAAACCAAGAGTTATCAAGAAAAGAACAAGAAACTTGATTATTTGCCTGAAGAAAATTGCTCTGCAAAAATTCGCTCTGCAACAAACTTTGATGAAACAATACTTAGCAATCAAGTTGATGCGGACTGAAAAAGGGCAAGTTGGCATTTACGTTTTTAGAAATTAACTCTGCATGCTTCGGCTTTCTTTTCAGAATTAAATTCGCAAAATTGAATTCAAAACTGGCTCCAATGGGTCATAATTTCTCTAAGTCTTTCCTCTATTTTGCTCTTTCGCTACTTCGGAGAACATAAAACCCGTTCTCTTTTCTTTCATGAAACAACGTTGGCCATTGGATCTCGAGAACTTATATCGCCATTATCTCTGTTTAATCTCTTTGCTTTAGTGTCGGGCCCTACCTCCTTTTCGCCACTTCGTGGAGTTTAACAGTCATGCACTTTTCCTTCGCGAGGCCGCGCCAAGCGTTAGATCAAACTCAAATCACCAAACCTTAACTCCAACCGGGACCGTCAATCCTTTTAACTAACCATGCCTCATCTTGACGGCTAACGGTTTTTGTCATTTCGCTGAGGATAAGCTACGGGCATCTTCGGGTCACGAAACAACGAGAAGCATTGGATCAATCTTGAGATGAATGCCTTTTAAGTGGGCCCTTTATCTAGAAATTACTTACCCCACTTGTTATCCGGTTAATAAATGCCACATGGCAGTCGACCATTAGCCCTGGAAACTCCTTTTGGTTCCACCCTTAATCTGCCACATGTTCCCTTTTACTATTCCCACATAACTATCGGTTACACCTAGGCGAACCCTCAACCACTTTTTTAAACCACGTGTCACGTCACTCCTCCATGTGATTTCCACCTATCTTTCACGAATTTGCAAACATTATTCTTTGTTTGTCTTGTAGCCACAAAACCACGAGAACCGTTAGATCAAAACAGACCTGATCTGCTTTTAACTTCATGCCATGCCTGTCCCTTGGGCCCATTGGCCTTTTCGCTACTTCACAATGACTAACTTGCTAGCATCTTATCTTCGCGAATTCACACGAGCCATTAGATCTCAAGAACTTGCTCGTTGTTTACTCCTTTTATGACAACCTTGCTCGGATCCACTGCATACTGCCAACTGAGTGCCTTGTCACCGCCATGTCATCACCAACTGGGGTTACCACGTTTACTACCACTCTTAGCAAGACCCTACACCTTTTCGCTATTTTGCTAAAGGTATAGCTTGTGCATCTCCTAGCCACAAAACAACGAGAAGCCATTGATTTTTTTCCAAGCTCTACAAAAAGCAGTAGCTGTTATGCCACATCACTCCTCCATGTGATTTCCACCTATCTTTCGTGACTTCGTGAACATTATTCTTCATTTGGCTTGCATCTTCGAAACCATGAGAACCATTAGATCAAAATAGACCTGATCTACTTTTAACTTCATGCCATGCCTGTCCCTTGGGCCCATCAGCCTTTTCGCTACTTCGCAATGACTAACTTGCTAGCATCTTATCTTCGCGAATTCACGCGAGCCGTTAGATCTCAAGAACTTGCTCATTGTTTACTCTTTTTATGACAACCTTGCTCGGATCCACTGCATACCACCAACTGAGTTCCTTGTCACCGACATGTCATCGCCAACTGGGGTTACCACATTTACTACCACTCTTAGCGAGACCCTCCACTTTTTCGCTATTTTGCTGAAGGTATAGCTCATGCATCTCCCGACTACGAAACAATGAGAAGCCATTGATCTTTTTCCAACCTGATCATTCTTTAACCAAAGAAGACCGCTTATCTCTGGGACCTGCCAAACCCTTTCACTACTTCGTGAAGGTTAAAACACGTTCAGCTTGATCTCACGAAACCACGATGTCCGTCCAATTAGATGAAACTTGATCAATGTTTAGCTTTGGTCTAAACCTATATGTCGGGTCCACCTTCGCCTTTCGCTACTTCGTGGGAACTAAGTTTCGAGCACTTTTTGGCCGTGAATCAACACAGGCTGTCAGATCAATAGAAAATCGCATGATACTTATAAGGCATGACGGACATTAGAAAAGGCAGATTAAAAGCGAACAAGAATAAAATATTTAAAGGGACTGCCTAGGTAAATGACAAGGGGAGAACACTTTTATGATAAATGGACCCATCACTTAAGTGAATGCAGTAACGCAAAATTAGAAACCAAAAGAGCTTTTCTCAGGTTTTGAAGTGACTTAAAACCTAAACCCTGAACCCCTTAGGATTTAAAACAAATTGAAAGAACTTCCTTTCTTCGATGGCTCTTTTATATTTATTTTTTTTATAAAAATGATCATCATCGAAATTATGACGAATACCAAGCTTTCAACTGATGACTTCTTTGATCGTCAGAAGAGTCCATTGGATTGTCGAATTTCCAACGGGCATGGCATCATCAACCAATCCAACACCAAGTTTTTGACGGTGGATTTTGTCGACACTCCGATGAAAATTCATCGAAAATCTAACAAACGGCCGTCGGAAATCAGCTTCGAATGTACTAGTGGATACTCTTAAAAAAGGTGCCCAACTTATTAAACATGGCCTTTTCTGGATTTGTAATAGAGGCTTTGAAGCTCTTTTTTGGAAGGACTCTTGGGATGGTCACCCTCCTATTCTATCTATTTATCCACAACTTCAGCCTCTTTGCAATATTTTCACTGAGCTAGATGGGTTAAGGTGGAGAATTTTAAAACTATTAGGCACATTGGACAGGTTGAGGTGACTTGTTGGAAGGATCCTCTTGAATGGCCCTTGGGTGGCTCAGATGAAGATTGTGTGGTGTTTATTAATATCTTGGAGGGTAGGTTATGTAGTTCCCTCAAGGAGAGAGATATTTTGGCTTGGGGTCCTAACCCAAAAGGTAAGTTTTTTGTTGCTGAAGGTTATGCTCAGCTTGATAGGAAATTGCATGGCCTAACAAATTTTCCCTGGTGGAAGAAGGTTTGGAATAGCTTCTCTTGGCTGAAATGTAATTTTTTCTTATGGTTGGTTGCTTAGAGGAAATGCCTCACATGAGAGAATCTTCGTAAGAGAGGCTTCCAGGGACCATCTATCTATTATCTTTGTATGCATAATGAGGAAGATTGCTCCCACTTGTAATTTCTATGTCATTTCTCTAGGGAGATCTGGTAGAAGTGGTGGGAGGCTTGGCAACATGCTTGCTTTTATGCTACCTCCTTAATTGACTTTTGGGATAGCTTGGGCAGACCCCTAGCAAAGACCTCTTTTCTTCAAGTGGCCTGGGCTATTGGGTCAACCCTTATTATTTGGAATTTGTGGTTGGAAAGGAATAGAAGGGTCTTTTGTGATTCACATATAGGGATTCCTCAATTGTGGCAGAAGATAGTGATTAGGCTTCATGAGACAATCTCGGCTAAGTGCAATTTGTCTAGAAATGTTGATCCGGGTGATTATGCTATTGTAAGGAATCCGCAATTGGAAAACATTAAAATGGATTGTGCTGTTGTAAATAGATCTCGACATGCAAAGCATCAGATAAGTAGAGATGGAAGATGGATTCCCCCTCTTGTGGGAATCTTAAAAATTAATACATATGGCTCTTCCCATGGGAATCCTAGACATGCAAGTATTGGAGGTATAGGTAGAGGCGATGATGGTTGTGCAGTTTTTTTCTTCTCTATTTATATTGGGAAGCACTCTAGCAATCTTATGGAGGCTCTAGCTATTAAGATTGTTGTTGAGCGAGGTTGTTCTTTAGGATGGAGGAAGATTATTTGTGACTCGAATTCTTAGATTGTTGTGGACATGTTGAACAAACAAAATTTGAATGATGTGAGTTGGCAATTAGCTTCTGTGGTCAAACATGTATTTTACAATTGTGTAATACATTGGAATTTGTCTCCTTTTGTCATATTCCCAGGGAGTGGAATAGAGTGGTTGATTGTTTCACCAAGTGGGCTTTAGAGCATGTTGATGGTTGGGATTTTAGTGGAAGGGATAGTCTACCTCCTAATTATCTTAAAAATTTAAACATGTTAATGCTAGAAGACATGATGATGCAAGAGCACCCAGTGGTGTAGGATCAATTTCCCTCTTATGTTTGTTTCCTTTTCATTGTTATTTTTGAGGCCCTTCGAGGCTTCGGATGAGCCTAGTTTTTTGTGTAATTCCAAAGTAGTTGGCCTTTGGCCCTATTCTTTGCAATGTCATCTTTCTGAGGGCTTTCCGAAAAGGTATTATCATTCCAAATCCGACAGTCGGATCTAATGCTATGGTCGTTGGACTTTGTAGTGGTGGTGTTGGTGGTTCTTTTAGGTTCCTTTTAGTTTTTGTTGTTGTCTTGGTGGGCCTAAGGCTTGTTCTTTGTAATTTTGTGATTTTTGAATAAATCTTTACCCCCTTTTTCAAAACAAAATAAAAAATAAAAAATAGCCTTTTCCTATTATTTGAATTTTTAAATTCAAATTACCCCATGCCTCCTAACTTCTAACCACCTAACCTAACCATCCCCTAACCTAACCCATTCCACCTAATCTTATTTTTAACTAACCCTATCCTAGCTTGCACATCCTAACCTCCTATGGTGCGGATATTCTCCCCTTGAGACACATGGAACTTATGCCACATGTTTCCTCCCTTGGACAATTGCCCTCTTATGAGAAAGGCTCATTGACACTTGTCACCACAGAGATGACAAGTGTCCCTTCCTCCAACCTCTTCTCCAACCTCCTCCAATTTCACCCTTGATATCTTCAGACTCAATCTTGACCATTGATTCCTGCCACCTCACCCCTGGCCTTGGAATTCCTATAAATATCCCCCATTTGGAGCACAAAGGATCCCATCTCATATCATTTCATGCATTGTTACTATAGGCATATCCATTCTAGTTGTTGTGTATCTATGAGGTGTGTACCTATGAACCTGCAGCTACAACACAAAAACACTCAATAGATCATTACAAGCATGATTTATCAAATATAAGCAAAGAAATATGAAATCATGGCTAATCGATCTATCACCTCCTAATAAATGCGAGTATGAATTTGCTCTTAGATCTGGTTAGCAATTTCAATGACTTGACTACACCTAGATGGAGGATTTAATATGATAATGATGATGCATTTAAGCTAGAAATGATGAGATTAAGATAAATGATAAGCAAATTAAGCTAGAAATAAGCTAGATTTAAGCTAAAATTGATCATGATAACAATGCTAAAATGATATTGCTAAGCTATATGCCTATAGTAACAATGCTTGAATGCAAATGAGATGGGATGAATGTGGATGATTGGGATCCTTTGAGCTCCGAAATGGGGTCTATTTATAGGATTTTCCAAGGTTAGGGGTGATGTGGCATGAATCAATGGTCAAGATTTGATCTGAAGATATCAAGGGTGAGATTGGAGGTGGTTGAAGAAGAGGTTGGATGAAAGGGGACAATTGGTGGTAGGTAGGAAAAGGGGCTGGTTGGAAGGGAACACTTGGTGACAAGTGTCAAGAAGCTTTGCTCATGAGAGGGAAAAGTGTCCATGAAAAGGGGACATGGTGGTTAGGACGTGCAAGCTAGGATGGGGTTAGGCAAACCCGGGGTTAGATGAAATGGGTTATGTTCAGGATTAGTTAGGCTAGGTGGTTAGAAGTTAGAAGAATTTGAATTTAAAAATTCAAATAATAGGAAAAGGCTAATTAATTTCAACAACTCATGAATTTTATTTGTTTTAATTAATTATGGGATTTAGAAGAAGTGAATTTGATGGGGGGAATTAATTAATTTGAATTAATTAATTGAAGGGGATTATTGAAATGAACCTATTAAATAAATCCTTAGATTTATTTATAAGTAGATGAATGGGAGAATTTAATCAAATTAATGATGAATTCAATTAAATTGGGAAGGAGGATTAATTAAATAATTGCTTACTCAATTAATTATCTTCAAACCATTTTTAGGTGTATACACTAGCATATCATTTAAGCATTGTTATTATAGGCAATTGCATCTTAGATCTAGTTTAATTTGATCATTTTCTAGCATAATTGTTGGATCAATATAGCATAATCAATCTCTTTTCTAGCTTAATTGCATCATCATCATAGCTTAATCATGCATATCATTAGCTTAATTAGCCTCTTGGATCAATCTAGCATAGTCAATCTCATCTAGCTTGCATATCATATCATTTTAAATCCTCCGTCTAGGTGTAGTCAAGTCACTAGGATTGCTTATCCAGATCTGAGAGAAAATCCACACTCGCATCTCTTAGGAGGTGATAGGTCACTTTTTCATGATTTATCTTTCATTTGATTTCAATTTTCTAACCATGCTTGTAATGATCTATTGAGTGTTTGTGTTGCAGCTGCAGGTACAATTACTAGCACCCCAAAGGAATCCACAATACTCTTAAGGATATTTGGACTCTAGTACTCTAGGGGAATCCTGAGGAGATAGAACCAAGTAGGAGTAACACAACCCACATCAGCAATAGGGTCAAAACTAGGCTTTCATTTATAGATGAACAAACCATTATGGTACCCTTTAGGACCATGGGCAGTGAATTGTTTAGTGGCTAATATTTGCCAATTTGCTATTTTTTAAAATTTGGAAATCAAAATTTGGCTAATAGTTCAGGTTTTAAGGTGACCTAAATCGCCACATTTTTACAAAATTTTATTATAGTCTTATTTGAATCGCCAAAGAGTTTATTTAATTAAATTTTTGAACAAAAAAATTTGCCAAAATATTCAATACATGATCGGATTAGATTCGACAAAAATTAATAATTTATTGCAAAAAATTTAATTAATACACCAGTAATACATCATAATTATGAGTTACTTTAATGTTTTATCACAAATCTTTAGTTTCCACCATTGATTCAAAATATAATCTAGTGACCATAATTGCATTCCATGAGGTAAATTGTACATACAAGTTGTAATTGTCATGGGGGTTGGGTTGCTTTTCAATTGTTGACCTCAATGGAAATCAATGGTATAAAAACAATTTTGGGCCACATGAGTATTACAAATTTTAAGTACATTTTATCTGACAAAATACAAAGAGGGGTATTAGATTAATTTAAATTAATGGCAGTAACTAAATAAAGTAGTGTCTACCCTTTAAACTCATTAATGATTTCCACCGTAGGCCTCTACTTTTCAATAAGAATTTATTTTTTTAAATGAAATTATTTGCAATAGTATAATGCATACTCATATTATTTTCTAAGATTCACTAAGATTTTCTACCAAATAATTTTGATGTTAAAAGGTTTGCCATTAAAATTAATATTTTTGTTTTAAAAAATTAAAGATTCGCCAATAAAAATTATTATTTTTATCCAAAATAAGTAAAAATTTGCCAAGATTTTATATCTTTTCTTGAGGGGGGGTTTATTAAAGTTATCACTGACCATGGCTCCTCTAAAAAGACTTTCACCTATCTTGTTTAATAGAAAATCTAAAAAGGAATAACCCATCTTCCATTGCACTTACAGACACACTAACCTTGAACTTTCAAACAATAATGGCCCATTGGCAAATTAAATCAACATTGGGTTGAAAGAGTAAAACTTACTAATAATGGTGGTTAACAAGTCCATAGTAGATTCATCCATAAAAGTATCTAGAAGGGAGACCTCGATACCTTCTCCAAAGAGTTTGGTAGTAAAGGAAGAAGAGTTGTTTGAAGAGCTAGTGTTTCTTCCAATATGTCTATCTACCCAAGACATGGGGGCCACCCCATCAAAAAAAGGTTCATTGGTTGAAAGATCTCAATTGTCATCTAAGAAATATTTTGACACTTTATCAGAAAGGAGAGAGTTCAAATTTTTACCAGCAAAAACATCTTCCAAAGATGTATTATTCTCTTCCCTCATGGTAGCACAATCTCTTGGGTGAAGATGCACATTCTAGGGAGCTTATAAAATTGCCTCCTTCCTTGATTGGCATCTCCCACAATAAACCAAGAAATTTGAAATCCTCAATGTGTGAGAAAGTTGCAAAGATCTCTCTTATTTTAGAATTAATAACACTTAAATACATATGTTAATGTATAATTTAATGATAAAATAGCTAAAGTGAATTGAAATAAAGGTGAAAATATGTACCAACTTCTTAGTTTGAAATATAATACTACCCACTATGGATATATCACTCAATCAATGTAAAAGGTTCTATCAATTTTTTTAAAATATATATTGTTCTATTACAATACTAGTTTACTTTAAAAGTTGTGTACTTATATATGTACTTCACTCCTACTACTTACTTTTATAGAGAAACTATATACCCATTAAATTCTACTTTTATATTAAAATATTTATAGATGCACTAATTATTAGTCCCACCATAGGGATGGATATTATACAAACCAATGATCAAAAATCAATCGAGGCTAATCACAATAATTTATTCTTATTACCTTAAAGTTTTCAAACAATAAATCTTCTAATGTTAAAATAATGTTTCAATGCAATTTGTATTATTTGGAGCAACAATAAGATGATTTATATTAACATGTGACACTAAAAATCTTTTCATACCTTCTCTAAAAATAAAATATTAATGTTTTGCAATTGGTTAACACACAATTGGGTTGGGGGCCTAGCTTGATTGATGAGAGCTTCTAGTGGTGAAGCACAAGGTCATGAGGTCTAGTCTCCCCCTAGCCCACGTGGTACTGGAGGACGTGTCACACCAGCATCACCCGTCACATTAAAAAGTTTACCTAGTGCACTACAGTTTATAAGGGGGTACTATACCCAGTTCCTCCAGTCTAAAAAATAAATAAATAAATAAATAATTGGTTAACACACAATAACTACAATATGCAATTTTTCATTGTTCTTGGAATGCTAAGAAATGAATAATTTATATAACCTTGAATTGTTTGGTGGAAATCTCTAATTATGTCAATATTTGAAAAAATATATAAATAGATGTCTTGTGTATTCACTAATCAACATAAATCAATTATATACTTAATTTGAATCACATATTTAAAATAAATTAAAAGGTGATTTAGAAATAACAAAATATTAAATATGTCAACAATAAAGTTAAAATAAAAAATATTATATAATAATATAACGTTAATAGTAAGGACTAGTTGCTAAACAACACTTCTATTTATATGAAAAAAATTTCCTCTTCATTTATACATACATAAATTTCACTCTCAATGACCATCACAAGGTGATCTCATAAGTTTGAAAAAGAATGAAGAAGTGTCATATAATGAGACTTCTCCATTATCATACCAATAGAATGCAACTAGGTCACGATCATATTAAATGCATTCATGTTAATGACCATCACAAGGTGATCTCATAAGTTTGAAAAAGAATGAAGAAGTGTCATATAATGAGACTTCTCCATTATCATACCAATAGAATGCAACTAGGTCACGATCATATTAAATGCATTCATGTTCTTGGGTATTAATGATGTTCAAAAGAACACTTTTATACTCTTCTACACTAGTGTGGTAAATCTTGTGAATATAAATAATGATTCATAAAATAACCTTTAGAAATAAGAACTAGTTCTTTGTTTGATATTCATTGAATTTAGTTTAAAACATATAGGAAAAAAAAGATTAAAAAATAGATGAACTAAATATATATTCTACTACACAAGATGCCAAATGCAGAGCTACTTTGTATCATCTAAACATTACTATTAAAAAAAAATAACTCAAAATAAATGACCATGTAACAATGGTGAAGAGAAAATCAAAGCACAATCATCATCTTATATGTAGATAACGAAAATTTGAACATAAAAATAAGGGGTAAGATAAAATATTGATAAATCAGAAGGAAAATATAAGGAAAACTTATGATAGACATATCAAGTTAAGTACTTCATTTATTCATATCAACTTTCATTGTATTGAGTATTGAATATTGAGAGCATAGTAATTAAACAACAATAATAGATGGTATTTTTCCTTCAAGGGCTAGATGTAAAATATTTATATCATTTCCTGTGACAAATTTTCTACCAATATACTTTAAGAAGTAGGAGATACATGCTTATTATCTACACCATGAAATCCAACTTGAATATTTAAACCATGAAATATAACAAGAGGTTCAACATTCATTTTTTCTTTAAATTTGTTCTTTCTTGACTTTTAAGATGTGGTAAATTTTAAGTGCATCAAATAGTTATGAGGAATTTATCTATTATTTGCAATATATTTTCCCTCCAATGACACAATATAAGATATGTGTCAATATAAAAATGCCTATGGAAAGTGCCTTTGATGACATGTGTTCAAACTATACCACTACCGTCTTATAAAAATATATCTGCAATGGGCTCCACAAAGTTGCTAAAGTGTATTATTTCAACCAATGGTGCAATAGTTTTAAGATGTAAGATTCAATTTTCTAATGCTATGCTTATCATTAAACTTGTAGATAATCAATAGTTATATGGCAGCCTAAACTTTACCTAAAATAAACTATCTTCATTGCATCATCTCTAACAAACGATGTAATGAAAAACATAACTCATATTTGACAATGTCTTTGAAGATAATCAATAAGCTTCATACAACATGTATGCTATAATTTAATGCTATTTTTTTTTCTATTTTAAAAAAAAAAAAAAATAACAATAAAAACTATGCTACTAATAATTTTAATTCTTTGAATCCCAATCAATGGTGCAATCAGTTAAGATATTGAAACTATCAAATATTCTAATGGTGAACCATCCATTGATCTTTATAATTTATTAATTCTTTTGATATATATTGAAGAGTCTCCATCAATTTTAAACTTTATCATGTGGAGTCCCATACCACATTGATGTGTAACTTTAAACCAATGACACAACTAGGAAAATACATTAGATTGAAAATGAATTAGAGTAGTGCATATAATTGATCTTTAGAAATGACCAATGGTGTAGATATATTATGGATCCTCAAATGAAAGTGGTCCTACAAATCTAATTAAAAAATTGTTTTAAGTATGCAAAACTTGCAACATAGAAGAGTAGGATCTTAGTACCAAAACACAACCAATCCTTCACCAAATAGAGAAAAGAAAAATCCTTGACAATGATGAATCTCACAAAGAAAAATGCTCATAAAAGAAAAATATCTTGGAGGGTGAATAGAGATTAAAGATATATAATTTTGGTAACCTCTCATGGGATCTTACTTTCAAGGAAATATGGCTATTGATATCCAAGACACTAGAGATTATCGAAAAATTCTAATATTTTAAAATTTAGAACTTTCAAAGGGGAGTGCTTACATCTTCTTAAAGGTAGATTGGAGTAATGCCCATTCCATATTAGTTGCATGGACTTTCTTCTTGAAATCCATGAGAGACCTATCTACATCAACTCTGATTCCCTTATGTGGGATGCATTTAATATTATCCATTGTAGCTTTAGACTAAACACCCAACTATTTAACATGCTAAATAATTATTTCTCTTTCTACAACGCTCAGTGCATACACCAAGCCTTCAAACAATTCCTAATTTTCTTTAATGTTTATGGGTAACTCCTTGAATTCATCTCCTTCTAATTCATTTTTTTCATCTTAAAATGGAAAGAGGAGTACCTATTTCACAAGGGAGATAATGCACCTCCTCATTTCTTACATAAATTGCTCTAAAGTAGTTAATTGGGTTTTTCACTTAAAACTAGCTTCATTCTAACTAATGTTGTGATAATATTTAAATACAATTATTATTATTGGGAAACAATGTAGTGAATTTTTTATTGGTTACTATTCGTCAATTGATTCTTATATAAAATTTGGGATTCACAATTTGGCTAATAGTACAAGAAACAAGGTGACTTGAATCGTGACATTTTATAAAGAAGTATTTTAGTTCTGATTAAAACATCAAAACATTTATTTTATTAAACTTTGAAACCCAAAATTTTACATAATATTTTATACCAAATTAGATTAGATTCACCTAGATTTTATAAATTATCGTAGAAGACAAAAATAATTCATTAGTAATACTATATAACTATTGGTTTATTTAGGTCCATATCACCAATTTTTAATCAACAACATTGATTTTAGTTATAATCGAATCACTGAGGTTAAATTGTGTGGCCAAAATGTACATGTAGAGCTCACTACCCATGAGGTCCAAAATAAAACCCAAACCATTAGATTATAAATAAAATAAATGTTAGTTAAAAATTATTTAGGTTTGATTTAAAATATTTAATGTTTGATTTAAAATTTTAAGAAATTATAAACGTGAGCAATACACCTTAAGACTTACTTTTGCATAGCAATTTAAGTTTTTTCTTTCAAAAAGAAGGATTCATCATGGTGGTAAATAATGCATTTGTCTACTTTTTGTCAAAACTCATCAAGATTTTCTACATATTTTTACTGATTTTTAAAAAATCACCAATAAAATTTATTATTTTTTAAAGAAAAAGAAAAAATTTATTGATCAAAAATAATATTTTTTTCCCAAAAAATGAAGGACTTGTGAAGGTTTTATATCTCTTTAGTGGGGTTTCTTAAAGCAATTGATGCAACAATAAGATGATTTCTATTGACATGTATGTGAACATCTTGCCAAACTTTTCTAGTTTTATATTTGGCTATTAATTAACACACAATAATTCCCATTTACAATTTTCATTGTTTCTAAACAAATTAACAATTTAAAATACATGTAATCATAAAGTGCTATTGGGAGGAAAACTCTAAATGTGTCAATATTTAATTAAAATATAAATACATATCTTATTCAATCTTTAATCAATATATATCAATTTTATAATTTAATTTAATTCTCATCTTTTATTTGGTTGTTGTTCAGACTGAAAAAGATGAGTCCATTCTCCTCATTTTCCACAAGTGGGGATGAATGAAGTGAGGGCTGAAAATGCAGTGGAAAGAGGAGATTAATATCAAGTCAAGTCATTGTGTCCAATGTTGCAAAGACTCTTGGAATCATAACATTTGAAAAAGATATGAGTTGTTCCACTCATTTTCCACAAGTGGGGATGACTGAAGTGAAGGCTGAAGATGAAGTGGAAAGAGGAGATTACTATCAAGTCAAGTCATTGATGCCAATGTTATGAAGACTCTTGGAGTCATAACATTTGAAAAAGATATGAGTCGTTCTGCTCATTTTCCACAAATGGGGATGAATGAAGTGAAGGCTGAAGATGAAGTGGAGAGAGGAGATTAATATCAAGTCAAGACATTATTTCAAGTGCTACAAAGACTCTTGGAGTCATAACATTTGGAAAAGATATGAATTATTTCGTTCACTTTCCACAAATAGAGATGAATGAAATAAAGACTGAAAATGAAAAAAAAAAAGAAAAGACTAATATCAAGTCAAGTCAAGTCATTGTCCAATGCTACATGGACTCTTAAAGTCATAAGATCTAGAAAAGATAAAGAGTCCCACAAATGAAAATGAATGAAACGAAGGCTAAAGATGAAGTCAAGTCATTGTGTGAATGCTACTAAGACTCTTGGAATCAAGTCATTAGTGGAATCTCCGCCATGTTTGCTTTAGTCTTCACCATTGTGTGAATGCTGCGAAGCCATTAGTGGAATCTCCACCATGTTTGCTTTAGTCTTCACCTTTATTTTAAGTGCGCGACAGTCATTACCTTCTTGACCAGCGTACACTTTGATATGACTTCTCACCATTGCACCTAGTAGTTTGTCAGTTCTTAACACATGAAAATGGCAATGCCTTTAGTTTGTTTTCTACTCTTGTTTTTCTTTGCACTACCTACTCACACCTCCCATTTGACCCTTACAATTCCTGGCTCGATTGGCGTCCACATCACTCTTTGTGCAACTGGACTGGCATTCTCTGCTCTTCTCGTCACCCGCACATGGTTTCTTTGAATCTGACGGGTCTGTCATTGCAAGGTCCCATCTCCCCTTTCCTTGGTAATCTCTCTTTTCTTAGAGTACTTTCTCTTAGGTTTAACATATTCCAAGGTCAAATTCCTCCTGAACTAGGAAGGTTGTTTCGGCTTAGAATACTAAGGTTGTCTAGAAATGAACTGGAAGGTTCCATTCTCTCCACTGTCCCTTTAACAGGGCCAGCCTTAAACAGCACACACTAAGCCTTGACCGCTTAGGTGGCTGTGGGGCCCATTCCTTTCACTTGGACATTCCATTATTGTCCGTTCCGTTCAAAGACTTCACCGTTAACTTTCAAATTCGAAATGTTCCCGCCTACAAGTTTCACCGTACGCAATAGACAGATTTCCATCTACCTCCATTTTCATTTGCAGCGTACTCCATGCCTATGCCAAAATGGGAGCTTCCGAACAGGGTAGACATCCATCAAAACATAACGTAAGGGCATGACTGTAAAAGTTCTGGCAGACATGAATGCAAAAATGTGGAAGCATAGACATAGGTACATGAACTTTTTGAGCAGAGGCCTCAAAGAAATGTGGTCCCATGGAGTGCTTCGATTGCAAGATATGCAGAAAATGCGTTTGATTAAAAGCCTTCAGATATTTCCAATCGAATGCGATTAGCAGATGTAAAGCTTTGCCAACATCTCCCAGACTCTGCGAAAATGGGAGCTTTGGAATAGGGTTTGGACATTATCAATAAACAATTTTGTCTGGTGGTGTAGACATGTTTGCAAAATGTATAGGCTTAGACAATGCACGTGAACCGTTTCACAGAATACCTCAAAGAAATATGCTCTCATGGAACAGCCTCGATATAGGATAGGAAGAAAACTGATTTGCTAAAATAGCTTTAGAAACTTTCAATAAAATGCGATTGGCAGGTGTAAAGTTTGGACGCCAAAATTAGTAGCATTTGATCTACTATTGGCAAATTTAGGATTAACTCAGCAAGCTTTAGACAAAGCTAAACGAAAATTTATTTTCAATTGTTCTTTTTTTAAAGATCCATAAGGTCATTTCATAAACCTTAGAGTAAAACATATAGCATAAATTAATATTTATGGATTTATATTTAGTTGGTGACTCATTTTGTCTAAATTTCTGTAGCTCAGCTTTGGATGTTATATGGGATCACAAAAAAATATTTGTCTACTATTTTTAGAAAGAATAAGTTCCACAAATATAAACTAAAAAATACACATTTGAATGTGAATTGCATGTGTAATTATCTTTATCCAAATTAATAAAAATAGAAACAAATAAAAGTAATCAAATTATATAAGTATGATTAAAAATGCCAACAAAAAAAATACAAGCAAGTGGCTATTAATGAGTGATGTATAATAAAATAGATGACCCAACTAACCTATTGAATTCATATTAAAAAACCTCACTATTTAGATTGAACCTAAAAATTTTAAGGAGCTAATTAATAAATGGTAAATAATAGTGCGGCTATGTAGTAAGGATTGGCCCAAAGGAAGAGAAGGGTTGTAGTAAAGGGAGATTTGAGGAGCTATAGAGTTTGAAAACTGAGAATGTGAAGATAGAGAGGAAAATAATGTAAAGAGAGGGAGGCCTTTGAAAGGCCATGCAATCACATATTTTTTTTGTCCATGAGATTGATTTGGAAATAAATTATTTTTGTTTTTAGTCTACAATTAACAATTGAATGGAAATAGAGAGTCTTTATTTTATGTTGTGTGTTTTTGAATTTCTAAGTTGGTAGGCAAAGTGGGAGAACCCTGCCTTGCATCAATAAGGTTTATAACCATAAAAGATATATAAACTACTTCCAAAGATAAATCTATTGGGAAAATGTAGGTCACGTATTTAGTGTGGCTAATGCTATGTAATGTCCCTTACTAGGAGTAAGCATGTTTCCCATAATTAAACATACATTATCATCACTTATTCATTTAGATGATTAAAACTAGAGAACAAATAATTATTCATAATACAAACAAGAATTATTAAATTTAGACCCCATCCTTACTTCTTTTCTAACCTTTAAGGAGGACAAGGATTTGTTGTCATAGGGTGCTTGGAAACTAGTCTACAAGTAGGCTCCCTCAAGGTTTCAAGACTTCATCCATACCCCATCTTGGCCTTACCTATCTTGCAAGGATTTACTTCGCCTCTCCCTACACACACCAACCTATCCTCTTGAAGAAAATAGCGAATGATTAAAGAACATACCATTAATATAATAATATTTCAATTACTATGAAAGCACATATACATAAATACAATTAAGTATAAATCCGATCTCCCTATTATTAACAAATGAAAATCTTATTGACAATACTTCTTTATACATATTGATACTTGAATAAATATAATAATATATATATATATATATATACATATATATATATATATATATATATATGTATATGTGTATGTGTATGTGTATGTGTATGTATATGTATATGTATATGTATATGTATATGTATATATATGTGTGTGTGTGTGTGTATGTATAGATATCTATGTATATGTATATGTATATATATATATATATATGTATATGTATATGTATATATGTATATATGTATATGTATATATACATATATACATATACATATATACATATATACATATACATATACATATATATATATATATATACATATACATATACATAGATATCTATACATATACATATATATATATACATATACATATATATATATGTGTATATATACATATACATTTATATATATGTGTATATATACATATACATTTATATATATGTGTATATATACATATACATTTATATATATGTGTATATATACATATACATATATATATATATGTGTATATATACATATACATATATATATATGTGTATATATACATATACATTTATATATATATATACATATATATATGTATATATACATATATATATATATATATGTATATATATGTATATATGTATGCATATATATATATGTGTGTGTGTGTGTGTGTGTGTGTGTGTGTGTGTGTGTGTGTGTGTGTGTGTGTGTGTATCTATATACATACATACATGCATACATATATATATATATATATCTATAGATATATATGTGTATGTATGTATGTATATAGATATCTATACATACACACACATATATATACACATATATATGTATATATATATGTATACATATATACATATATGTACATATGTATATATACATATATATGTATATATATGTATATATATGTATATAGATATAGATATATGTATACATATGTATATATACATATATATATATACATATGTATACATATATATATATACATATGTATACATATATATATATATATATACATATATATACATACATATATATATACATATACATGTATACATGTGTACATGTACACATGTATACATGTATACATATGTATATATATATATGCATGTATATAGATATATATATATACACATGTATGTATATATATATATATATGTATATATATATATATATATGTATACACATATATATATGTATACACATATACATATGTATAGATATATATATATCTATATACATATATACATATAGATATATATATATATATATATATATATATCTATATACATATATATACATGTGTATATAGATATATATATATATATATACATATATACATATGTATATATATATCTATATACATATGTATATATGTATACATATGTATATACATGTATACATAACATATATCTATATACATGTACACATGTGCACATGTATACATATGTATACATATATACATATGTATATAGATATACATATGTATATAGATATATGTTATGTATACATGTGTACATGTATACATATATACATATGTATATAGATATATGTATATATGTATATATATATGTGTGTGTGTGTGTGTGTGTATACATATATACATATGTATATATATATATATATACATATGTATATATATATACATATGTATATATATATACATATGTATATATATATACATATATATATATATGTACATATATATATATATATGTACATATATATATATATATATATGTACATATATATATATATGTACATATATATATATATGTACATATATATATATATGTACATATATATATATATATATATATATATATATATATTTTCTCATTATTCCTAATAGAATGCAAACATTACATATCATAAATGTAAATAAGCATGTGATCATAAGTAAGAAATGATATACCAATATGTCAGTTATGAGAATGATGATGTTTAAGTTTGATTTCTTCTTTGGTGTGAACATAACGCCTTTTTCACTAATCTCCTTTAATGCTTGACAATAGTTGTTATTATAAATTTAAGGTATATTTATTTGAGTTCCTTTCTATGATTCCCTCTTTTTAAATGCATAACCATTGTATATCCTTGAAGTCGATATGTAGAGTCATCCTTGGTTGCAAAGAAGGTCATGTTTCATATGGCGGTGTCTCTTACTTACTAGTTGTTGTCCCTTCAAGTCTTCCATTAAATTGTTAATTATTATCAATTTAATTATATCAATTTCATAAGCTTTCCTCCTTACTCAATTTCATTCCATGATT
This sequence comes from Cryptomeria japonica, assembly GCF_030272615.1. Lineage (NCBI taxonomy): Eukaryota > Viridiplantae > Streptophyta > Pinopsida > Cupressales > Cupressaceae > Cryptomeria > Cryptomeria japonica. The sequence continues at coordinate 254,121,301 of NC_081408.1, forward strand.
ATTGTCAATATGGTGATCACTGCTTTTGCTAAATGAAATTGTTTCTTTATTAATACCCTAATCATAACCTCATGGCATCATTCACTATGTCAATGTTTAGAAAATTAATGTTTGTTTCTTCCTAATACCATTGATCCTATGATCTTTCATTTGTCTATTTCGATCTTACTAATCTTAATTTCTATTGTAATCATATTAGAACATTGTTACAATGGGATTATTTCTTATAGTACTTGCTGATATAATTATGTGAGGTCAAGCTTTTTTTTTTAATTAGTTCCTTAATCATGTGTATGCATCTCATCTTATCATTTAGTATATATCACTCTAGCTATAGGTTTTGAATCAAATGCTTAATATGTGATGGAGCATAATCACTATTTTTTTTTTTCGCTTACTTGTCTAACACAGGTTATAAAAACAATTGTAAAAAATTAAAATTAAGATAATTTTCTAAATCTGTTTATTTATTCTTGGTATGACAACGAATATTATTATGATATTCTGTTAGGTCTCAGAGATAACTGAGAGTGGGGGGGGTGAATCAGTTGTCCAATAAATTCAATCCAAAATTAACTTAACCAAAACTTAATGCATAATACCGGTAAACCAAACTTTATGCTGGTGGATAGTTTATCAGTTAATTGTAGTACTGGTAAAGATTAATGCATGAAACAGAAAGACAATAACATCCACAACAAATAACACCAATATTTGTATGTGGAAACCCTGTAAGGGGAAAAACCACGATGGGAAACCTTACCCACAATCAGATGATACTACTGCAGATAGTATGTGTGTACAATAGAGGTTTGCACATGCAGAAAGGCCAAGCACCTAGATCTCACTGCTCAATCACAAATGGAAGTCACACTGACTACAATTGGATGATTAAATCCAATGATAATGTATTGCACAAAATAGCATCTTCTTATGTTGGATTCGGTATCGGTTTAGCTCTGATATGCCTTCTTCAAACCTTCCTTCAATCTTGAATGATGTCTACGTGTATGGCTTTGCTAATATTCGCACATACCTTATTACAATCTCTTCCTTGCATATATTGATCTCATAAATGAGACCTTACATTTATACCATAACCTAAGACTAATTGAGTAGGTCGACTCACTAAAATATATTACAATAAAATCAATTACAAATGAATCAATATCTGATGCATGATGTCGGCTCAATGCATTTACAATAATAACAAATCATCTCCATAACATGTCATGCTGATCTGGAATAAATAGGCTTGTCAGTGTATAACCTGGACCTATTTGTCGGTAATAGCAAATATGCAAACTTGAATATACTAATGAAGAAATCTCCAAGATAAAGTGTCAAAACAATGTCTTTAACATCACAAAGTATTCTCCAAGTGATTACAAGTGTCGATGAACAATATATCTTGTCGGTGAACCAAATACCAGTGACTGTGCATAAGTCACTTGCTTGTCAGTGAACATAACCAAATCTCCAAGTGTTGATAAGTTGACAAGTATTGATAAGTGTTGACATCAATGACAAAACCATATCAACATATCCAAAATACCAACAATCTCCCCCTTTGGCATTGATGGGAATACAAGATGGAAAAATCATCAAAGTGCCAAAACAGAAATGCCAAATACCAAAAACTAATAATCTCCCAAAAGAGATCATAACCAGAAATCAAAATATCTCTCCCCAAAGTAATAAATTCTCCCCCTAGGAATAATATGTGTTTTCCATGTGTTTTTCCATATCAATCTCTCCCCCTTTGACATCAGATGCCAAAGGAATACAAAAACTAGATTTAAGTACAAAATACCAACTCATTACAAAATACCAACTACTCTCCCTGAGAAGTAGCTCTCCTCATCAAAGTTGAAATAAAAGATTTCTCTATTAATTATGTCGGTTGATGACAAACATCAACTATCTAAGTCTCTACCGGTAGGGGTATAACCCCAAGCTGATCTTTGAGATATTCAAAAGTTTCTTTAGGCAAAGGCTTAGTAAAAATATCTGCAATCTGCTCTTTAGTATTCACATAAACCAATTTCACTTCTTTTGCTTCAACATTTTCTTTCAAAAAATTCAATTTGATGGAAACATGTTTAGTTTTAGAATGTAGTACCGAATTCTTAGATATATCAATTGCTGTTGTATTATCACAATAGATAGTTATAGGTTCTTTGCATTTTACCTTTAGGTCCTTCAACATTTTCTTAAGCCATAATACTTGTGTGCAATTAGTTGCTGCTGCAACATATTCTGATTCTGCTATTGATAAAGATGTGCAACTTTGTTTCTTACTCAACCAAGAAATTAATCTGCTACCAAGAAAAAATGCTCCACCGGTGGTGCTTTTTCTATCATCTACATCTCCTACCCAATTTGCATCTGTGTATGCACATAATTCAAATTTTTCATCTCTAGGATACCATAAGCCAAGATTTGTAGTGCCTTGTAAGTACTGAAAAATCCTTTTTACTGTTGTTTCATGATTTTCTTTAGGATTACTCTGAAATATTGAAACAATACATACTGCATTCATAATATCAAGTCTTGTTTGTGTCAAATATAGTAGACCTCCTATCATAGACTTGTACCTAGTTGGATTAATAGGTATTGATTCACCCCTTACTGATAATTGTCAGTTGTAGTCATAGGTGTGCTTACCAGTTTAGAATTTTCCATGCCAAATTTCTTTAGTAACTCCTTCAAGTACTTAGTTTGTCTCAAGAATATACCTTTATCAGTCTATGAGATCTGCAATCCTAAAAAGAATTTTATCTCTCCAATCATAGACATTTCAAATTCTTGTTGCATTTTATTAGAAAAGTCTTTACCTAATCCATCTTCTCCTCCAAATATTATATCATCAACAAAAACTTCTATAACCAAGATGTCATCATTAGTCACTTTTTAGTATAAGTTGTTGTCAGCAATACCTTTAGAAAAACCAATCTTCAAAAGATATTTATCCAATCTAGCATACAAATCTCTTGGAGCTTGCTTCAACCCATACAAAGCTTTCCTTAACCGACAAACCATATCTTTGTTATCTGTCAAAAAAAATCCATCAAGTTGTCCAATATAAAATTCTTCTTCAAGATCTTCATTTAAAAATGCACATTTAATATCCATCTGATATACTTTGTAGTTCTTGTGTGCTGCAAAAGCCAAGAATAATCTTACTGCCTCAATTCTAGCTACCGATGCAAAGGTTTAATTATAATCAATTCCTTTTTTTTATGAATATCCCTTACACACTAGTCTTGCTTTATTTCTGATTACCTTACCATCTTCATTAAGTTTGTTTCTGAATACCCATTTTGTTCCAATTACATTTTTGTCTTTAGGTTGGGGAACTAATGTCCATGTGTTATTCTTTTCAATTTGTTCTAATTCTTCTTCCATAGCTTTAATCTGGTGTTTATCTTCACATGCCTCATTAATTGATGCTGGTTCAATTTGAGAAATAAGACATACCTCTTCATTTGTTAGTCTTCCTCTAGTCATAACTCCTTGATATTTGTTCCCAATTATCTGATCTTCAGAGTGGTTCAATTTTACATACCGGGGTGTCTTTGTTTACTGTTGTTCCTCAATTATTGTGGAATTTTTAGATGATACCGGTGTAACTGGATCTTCATTCTATACCAGTGTATTCATTGTGGGTTCATTTGTCAGTATCTCTGTTGTTGGTTCAGAGTCTATATACCTTGAAGTTCCTCTAAACTGTTCATCAATTTTTACATTTGTACTCTCAACAATTTTCTGCAATCTCTTGTTAAAACATCTATATGCTTTGCTCTTAGATGAATAACCAAGAAATATTCCTTCATCACTTCTAGAATCAAATTTTCCAATACACTCATCTCTTCTAATATAGCATTTGCTTCCAAATATTCTGAAATATTTAAGAGTAGGAGTAATTCCAAACCATAGTTCATGAGGGGTCTTACCGGTTTCACCTTTGATGTGAACTTTGTTGAATGTGTAGACCATTGTACTTACTGCCTCTCTCCAATATACATGAGGTAAATTTGCTTCTAATAACATACTTCTAGCTACATCCAAGATAGTTTTGTTTTTCCTTTCTACAACTCCATTCTATTGGGGTGTCCAGGGTGCTGATAATTGTCTTCTGATCCCATTCACTTCACAGAATGTATTAAATTCCTTAGATGTGAATTCACCTCCTTGATTTAATCTTAGACATTTAATTTTCTTACCATTTTCATTCTCTACCATTACCTTGAATAGTTTGAATTTCCCAAGTGCTTCTGATTTCTCCTTGAGAAAAGTAACCCAACACACTCTAGAATAGTCATCAATGATTAACATGAAATATCTATCTCCTTGTAAGCTTCTAGTTCTAGTTGGACCACATAAATCAGTATGAATTAAGTCAAGAGCATTATTGGATTTTTTTGGAATACTCTTAAAAGATACTCTAACCTACTTTCCAAATTGACATTCCTTACATATCGGATTGTGAGGTTTGACAATTCTAGGTGAATCCCTTAATGCTTTAGTTGTACTAATTTTCACAATGCAATCAAAATTTACATGATAGAGTCTCTTATGCCACAACCAACTTTCATCAATATGTGCAATCAAACATGTCTTTTCACTATTGTTCAAATGAAAGATATTACCTCTAGTTTGATTACCAATTGCAATTTACAAACCAGTTATGTTCATGATTTTGCATTAACCATTTTTGAATTGTAACTGAAATCCTTTTTCAACTAATTGACCAACACTCAAAAGATTATGCTTTAAACCTTCAACATAGTATTTACATTATCAGTATCGTGCTTACCATCAAAAGATATAGTACCTTTTCCTTTGATCAAACAAGCTTTATCATCTCCAAATCTTACTAGACCTCCATTATATTCTTGAAAGGTTAAGAATTTACTTTTATCACCAATCATATGATGTGAACAACCTGAATCAATGATCCATTCATCCTTATCTTCAATTTTAGCAGCTAGGGCCTTTTCTACCAATTGAACAGTAGGTGCAGGTTGATCTTCTTTTATAACAACAAAGACCCATCCATTGTCCGCCGGATCCTCATTAGAATCATCAATGACTCCTTCATCAACAAGATAACAAGATTTTTCTCTATTCTTCTTGAATCTATATCTCTAATATATAGGGTTGGTCTTGTATGTTCTTCTAGCTTCTTCTTTCAGTCTTGCATGTCTATCAGGACACCTTGATTCCATATGACCAATCTTATTGTAGTTAAAACATTTAAAGGGTGCTTTACCTTCATACTTACTTCCAACTAGACCTTTAGGCATTTTCCTTGCAAATAGTGCTTCAAGTTCTTCATTTTCTCTCCTACTTTCTTCAAGTTCTCTTGCATAAAAGGCCTTCCAATCAGACTTATCAAATGATGCAAATGATGTAGATGATGTTGATGCCTTAAAAGCTACATCTATCTTTATAGTAGCAACATGACCAAATTCCTCAATTTCAAAAGCTGAAAGTTTTCCAATCAATATATCTCTAGTTACTGATGTATTAGGCATTGTTCTTAATTCATTTATGGTAGTAACTTTCATTTTGTATGCTAGTAGAAATCCTCTTAAAATTTTTGAAACAATTTCATCTTCACTTAAGGCTCCTCCACAACATTTAATATCCAAAACAATTTCATTTACTCTTTCCATAAAAGAAGAAATTATTTCATCTTCTTCCATTTTCAGATTTTCATTCCTGACCTAGAAGCTTTCAAGTTTTGCAATTTTGACTATGGAATATCCTTCATTCAATGTTTCCAAATGGTCCCAAATAGCTTTAGCAGTAGACCTATCTAATAATCCCATGATTTGCTGATCTGACAATGCGCTCAAAAGTGCTTCTCTTGCTTTGCAATCATTTTCCTCATCTTTAGTTAGATTTGGTGGATTAGGCTGACCTTGAGTAGGAGCAGTATAAACATTCTTTGTAACTTCCTAGATGTCCTTTCCAATGCAATTCAAGTGAGTCTCCATCCTGATCTTCCATATGTCATAGTTGGTTCCATCAAGTTTAGGACTATCCTTCCTGAAATGGTTTGAAGACATTGGATCTCCTCAAGCTGTTAAACTTTTGCAAAAAGATGACTAAGCTTTGATACCAATTGTTAGGTCCCGGAGACAACTGAGAGGGGGGGGGAAGGGGGGTGAATCAGTTGTCCAATAAATTCAATCCAAAATTGACTTAACCAAAACTTAATGCATAATACCAGTAAACCAAACTTTATGTCGGTGGATAGTTTATTAGTTAATTGTAGTACTCGTAAAGATTAATGCATGAAATAGAAAGACAATAACATCCACAACACGTAACACCACTATTTGTACGTGGAAACCCTGTAAGGGGAAAACCCACGATGGGAAACCTTACCCACAATCAGATGATACTACTGTAGATCGTATGTGTGTACAATAGGGGTCTGCACATGCAGAAAGGCCAAGCGCCTAGAGCTCACTGCTCAATCACAAATGGGAGTCACACTGATTACAATTGGATGATTAAATCCAATGATAATGTATTGCACAAAATAGCATCTTCTTATGCTGGATTTAGTACTGGTTTAGCTCTGATATGCCTTCTTCAAACCTTCCTTCAATCTTGAATGATGTCTGCGTGTATGGCTCTGCTAATATTCACATATACCTTATTACAATCTCTTCCTTGCATATATTGATCTCATAAATGAGTCCTTACATTTATACCATAACCTAAGACCAATTGAGTAGGTTGGCTCACTAAAAGATATTACAATAAAATCAATTACAAATGAAACAATATCTGATGCATGATGTCGGCTCAATGCATTTACAATAATAACAAATCATCTCCATAACATGATGTGCTGATCTGGAATAAATAGGCCTACCGGTGTATAACCTAGACCTATTTGTCGGTAACAGTAAATATGCAAACTCGAATATACCAATGAACAAATCTCCAAGACAAAGTGTCAAAATGATGTCTTTAACATCACAAAGTATTCTCCAAGTGATTACAAGTGTTGGTGAAAAATATATCCTGCCGGTGAACCAAATACCAGTGACTGTGCATAAGTCACTTTCTTGTCGGTGAACATAACCAAATCTCCAAGTGCTAATAAGTTGACAAGTATTGATAAGTGTTGACATCAATGACAAAACCATATAAACATATCCAAAATTCCAACATATTCATCATGGCCTGATCGAGGTCATGATAGTCCACCCTTCCCAAAGTTTGCTTGTTTTCAAGAAAATTTTAGTGTTCATTGAATTCAAAATAGCCTTTAGTTTTTATGGTGCTATTAGCTTTTGCTGCACGAATCCAATATTACCCTAGTTACAATTTTGAACTAAATTGTAACCTAGCATTGAGAGTTGGCAAGGTTTATGAGTTTCATCCATGCAATATTGTAAGGAGATGATTAGGTTGTCATATTATATAGATTAGGATCAAATTGTATTAGGAACCTTGTTCTATCGATAGTTCAGTTTACCATTAGTTGTAAAAATGACATATATCTACCATTAGTTGTTAGGTTACTAATTTTAGTTATCTTTCCATTACCACATTACAAAACAATTTATTTTAATTAAATTTTGTAATTACTCTCTTATCAAAATTATTTAAATTAGATAAAATAATTACCTAAAATGACATTTCATAAAATATTCATTATAATATATTCATCTTAAATTATGGTATTTAAAAATTAACATATATGTGATAAAAAAGTAAATGTTGGTGTTGAGAAAATTGTGGGCTTGGGGTGTTCATTCTCTCTCAACCAAACCATGGATAACATCTTTCAACTATCTTGTTGAACAACTCAGTGTATGTCCAGTGTGGATTTTTCTTCCCAACCTTCCCTTTCATTTTTGCAAGAATTCTTGTTTTGAGGCCATTGGCAACTCTATTGTTTGCTTCCTGAAGGTTGTTGATGTCACTTCCTCCATGAGTCTTTCTACTTTCACAAACATTTTGATTGATATTGACATCTCCATACCTCTTCTTGGGGAAGTGGTTCTTATGGTTGGGGATAGGCGATGGACTTAGTTGTTGGATTATGGGAGCCTCCCCTTTCATTGTCATAATTTCTTATCTATTACCCACTTGGCCATAGATTGTTCTCTCTTGTGTTGCAAAGTAAAAATTACTTGGTGAAAGGATTCTCATGGTGATCATGTAATTATCCTAACTTTTGATTCTACCTCTAATGATTCTTCACAAGATGGTGATGATTCCTCATAGGATGATGTTGTGCATTCAACTACAAGGGTGGCCTCCTCGGGCCCCATTGATCCTCCTTTGTCTTGTGTTATTGGTGTGTTCCCATCTAGACCTATGGACCCTTCTATACCTATTTCTCTTGTTTTTCTCTAGCTTTCGATGATGGATTTCTCACCTAGTCAACATCCTACTCCTAGTGCTAGTAGTCCCACTAAGGGGATTCCTCATGCTCCCCCTTGTGTTGGTGTTCCAAATGATAGTGTTTTACATGGATTCTTGTTCATCAATAAAGGAAATATCACTCTTCCTCTTCTTCCCAAACTCTTCCTCGAGTCATGGGTGAAACTTCCACCCACCCTTGATGTGGATTATTAATTGCTCTGCTAGTGTGTTGTAAGTGAGCTTGTTGTTAGAGGTTTGTTCTTGACTAGTTGTTTGTAGCCTTTTTGGCTTGTCTTTTTATAGGGTCAACATCCTTTTTTGTTGCTTTATTATTCAAAAACACCTCTAAAATTAAATATTAGGTAATTCATTCTAGTAACCCCCTCAATAGCACCATTCCATAAGAGAATTATCATAATATGATTTCTTAAATAATATCTTCAAATAGTATTATCTCATAGATGTATTACAAATGAAATGTTCCTAATATTAATTATTTATTTGCTAATTTTTTACCACTTTTTCAAGGGTGCACTCTAATTTATTTTTTTAATCTTTTATATGTTAAATATGATTACCCTTTAGGAATATTGCTAAAAATACAATTTTAAATAATGAATAAGGTTAGAGGGAGCCACATCTTTATTTAAATAATGAAGCAAGAAATTGAATGTAGAGAATCTAGACACTATATACGATAGGAATTAAACTAAATAGAACTATGACATGAAAGACAATCATTTATACCTCACATATAGGTCATAAAACATTAGAGTCGTTATAACATAGGAATGATAAAGCATAATGTCTAAATTAAAACCATATTTGGTTGTGTCTATTTTTTTTCTTTTCTTTTCATAGTAATCTATTGTGCTTTATTTCACTCATCATTGGGAGCTATAAGGGGTAGTTAGGATCTATCATATTTCAAAGAAATGTGACCCAAAAATAACCTCCCTAGAAGGTGAATATGATTCAAATTTAATAAGGGATGAATCTTTCTACATAATAGGAGGTTATAAAATAATTTCTTATAGTTTAGTGATATAGAGTTAGAATTCAAACCATCAAGTAACTTAAATAAAGAAATAAATCCATCACAAACCATCAATAATAAAATTTTGGGGAATAACATCTCTTCCCCATAAATTTTGATTATCTAATTTTCATCTATACTTGTGCATCTTATAGAAATTTGAACTAAAATCTAATTCTTCTAGTAATGCAATAGCATATCATTAGAATAAATACCATGTTTAGATATGGTTTACTACTTTCAAAGAAATGTCAAAGCAAAAATCATAGAAAATATCAAAATCAATAAGGATGTACACAATTTTTTTATGAGTTAATTATATCAATTTATGTCATTAAGGAACATCCCAATAAATTAACAATTTCTTGAAACCATGAATAAATCCAAAACTAAAAAGGAGATTTAAAAGTTAGACCTAAATACGCAATACAATAAAAGAATTCATAGTATGATTGAAATCAAACTAACCTAAATTGTACACAAAATATTATTATATCAAAAAATCTATAAAAGACTACATCCAACCTTTGATAGAATTAAAAAACAAGAAACTTTTAGGTTATTTTTGGAAGGGACCACCAAGTTTTAAATAAATATTTTTATTAATAAAAAATAGTATGTTAGTAGCTATATAAATAATAGATGAAGTAAATAAACAAATTATGTTCTCAAAACTATTTATTGCCAACAATGAAAATTGGGAAAGTACAAGTGTGTGAGGCTTAATCTTTATTTTGGGTGATACTACAATAAAACAAATTTGAAAGGTTTATTTAGTAAATTTAAATTAAATGCATTTTTTTCAATATTTCTATAATTTATTATTTTACTTTTCTATTAAGGATATATGTTGCCATAAAAAGTTGATTACAATAGGTGTTGTCAAAAAAAAAACCATAGACAGTTATGTCAAAAGTTTAGCAACCACTAAACTTAGCCTACATAACTATATAATTTAGTAATTAATAAATTAGTAATCGGTTATATGTCTCATTACATATTTGTAAATGTACATAGACATAAATATATACAAATACATACATACATTATATGTGTGAAAAAGATTTCCCTCTTAAATTAAAATTTAAATATTTTTTAAATAAATTTTTATTTTATTTTTCAAAAATATCATTTTAATATAAATTTAATTATTGATTAATAACTAAATATTTAAATACATATTTATAATTTCGATCAATTTATATTTTAATTTTAATAATCATTTTATTAATTTAATAATATTTAATAATTTTATTTTTTTTCAATAAAAGTGGATTATTCCACTAAACTTTTTTATTAATATTTTTTATTTTTTACATAGGATTCAAAGAGTATATCAGAGGAAAGAAACCTAGGAAGAAAACTTCCGGTCACAGCTCATAAAATAAACCTATAGTATCTAATAGATCAATTTATACACCCCACCCAAAACCACATACAAAATGCAGTCACAACACATATAATATCAATTTTACATAGAGCCCATGTGACAATTTGCCAAAAAAACCCATCGGATAATTTTCAAATGTAGACTCCACAACTGCTATCAATGGAAGAAGACAAAATTTTCCAAAGCCCTGTGCGAAATCCCATGAACCAAAAATGTTCCTGCCAAAAAAGAAAGTATCAAAAAACCTTTGGAAAAACACTATTGTATCAAATACCATGAGCTCAAACTCTCCTCAAAACAACGAACATGAATACTTGAAATGAAAGGGGAAAGCAAGAATAATTATCATCATAAAATTTTACATCAACATTACTCAAGAAAATCACATAACTATTGTTGCAAACCTTCCCATACCCTAGAAGGAATTTCTTCAAAACCCACCTCTCACTGATTAACATTGCTATCAATGGCTAAATTTTCCAAATAATCCACAATCTTATTAACTTCTCTGTAACAATGGGATACCAAGAAAGATTCAAACAATTCTAATTTTGGTAAAATGGGATCAAGTATATACTACAAATTCCACCACTTCGATTTCTTTTTCATAACACATTGAATAATCACCATAGAATCACCTTCAATTATTAAGTCCTTAATTCCCAAAGAGATTTCCATATCCAATCCAAAAGACAAAGCATGAAATTCCACATAATTGTTAGTTTTAAAACCAATAGCATGACACTTAGCTCAAATAAAATTTGCATTGTGATCATAAATTACCATGCCTACCCCAACCGGCCCAGGGTTACCACAAGAGGCCCCATCAAAATTCAGTGTAAAGTGCCCCTGCGAAGGAGGTTTCCATCTAGCAGAGCATCTCTTCCCTATTGCATCACTCTTTTTTTAAAATTGAACCATGAGAGGGTAAAACTGACAGCATCTTCCAAACTCTAGTAACTCTACTATCCCAGTGCGAAAAAGAAGTAAGATTTTCCAAATTCTTATAAATAAAGGGCAAAGAAACCTCAAAGATTGAAGACTCAATTTTTAATAGAACCTTAGACACATGAGACCTTGTTTTCTTAAATATCATGTTGTTTCTCTCTAGCCAAACATTTCAAATCACAATAGATGGAGATATGATCCAAAGGCATGCATAAAAAGATGAGGCAAACATAAAGGGCCAAGATCTAAAATGGGAAAGGAGATCCTTACCAATAACAAAGGATATATTTAACTTCTCAAACAACCACTGCCAACATTCATAAGCATAATCACAATGTAGGAATAGGTGTGAAGAAGATTCCAATTTTTTGTTACAAAGGAAACAAGTGAAAACAACAGTAATACCAAGCCTGTCTAGTCTCATACCTGTAAGTACTCTATCCTGAACTACCAAACAAGCAAAGGCTCCATCTTTAGGAAGACAAGCCAAATGCCAAAACAACTTATAAGGCCAAGATGATAAATCTTTAGCAACCATAAGAGAGTTGTAACCATCTTTAACAATGTACTTACCACAAATATTCTTTGTCCAAATAAGTTCATCCTCAGAATAAGAAAGAAATACAATTCTATCCCCCAAAATCTTCTCAAAATCTAATTTCATACTTCGATCAACATCTAAGAAATCAATCGACTTCCATCTAGCTAGCTTAAGGGGTCCACTAGTCACAATTTCAAAATAATTTGCTACAAAAACACCCCAAAGGGAGGAAAGAACAGTGATCAAAGGAGACCAATCCCTAATATTCACCAAAGGTGTGTGTCCATTCCATACTGCATCCCAGAATCTGACCTTTCTACCATTATGAACAATCCATGAGAGATGAGGTAAAATAGCTGATCTACATTTACAAAGGAAATTCCAAATAGCAGAACCCGAAGGCAAATTTGAGACTTTAAAAATGTACTCTCTCGGTTTATTATTTAAATATTTGGCAAACATAATTTGTGCCCATAAGGAGCTAGGAATGTCATATAATTTCCAAACCAACTTAGCACCTAAGGCTAAATTCTAATTCTCCAGACTATGAATTCCTGTTCCCCCAAGTTCCTTAGGCAAACATACCTTATCCAATGCAACTAAAGGGAGTTTCTTCTTGCCATCTTTATTATTGTTCCAAAGAAAATCTCTAAGAGTATATAACTACTTTTGGAGACTTCAAAACAGACATGAGATATATGGGAACAACATCCAAAATAGACTTGATGAGAACAATTTTAAAGTTAACCATCTATGATTCCATGAGAAAATTCATTTAGAAATGACCGAAATAATCTTATCCCAAAAAACAATCTTATCTTGTTTAACAAAGAAAGGAATCCCAAGGTAAGTACATGGAAGATTTCTAGTCTCAAATCCCCAAAAGGATTGCAACCTATGTTGAACCAGTTGTGATGTATTAAGGAAAAAAATCTTTGATTTATCACCATTCACTTTCTAACCAGAAAATGATGCATAATTCTGTATTATTCCTTTAATCACTTTTTCCTCAACTAACGAAGCATGTCCAAATAACATAGTATCATCTGCAAAGAGACAATGAGAAATACTTTGGGGAATATTATGAATCCTTATACCTTTCCAAAGTCCCCCCACTTTAGTAGCCCTAATAGCCCAACTAAAGGTTTCAGCTAGGAGAATAAACAAAAAGGGAGAAAGGGGATCTCCCTATTACAAACCCCTAGAGGAAGTGAAAAAATGACAAGGAGAACCATTAATTAAAACTGAGAATCTTGCAGAAGAAATACATGCATGAATCCATTTGACCCAGGCCTTGGAAAAACCTAACTTCTCAATAACAGCACATAAAGCCCCCCACTCTACTCTATCATAAGCCTTCATCATGTCTAGTTTAAGTATCATGGTTGAGGTTCTTTGGGTGGAAATAGAATGCAACACCTCATATGGTACAATTCCACCCTCTGTCGACTCCCTTCCGAGAAAAAAACCACCTTGCTCCAATGAAATGATCCTAGGTAGAATGTTTGCCAACCTAAGGGAAATTTCCTTCGTAAATATCTTATACAAAGTGTGACATAAAGCAATGGGGCGAAAGTCAGCAAAAGTCTTAGTATCCTCTTTTTTAGGAATAATTGGAATCATTGTAGTATTAAGTTCTTTTAAAATAGACCTATTTCTCCTAGCTTCCTCGAGAGCCAATAAAACATCATTTCCCACAAAATCCCAACATTTCTAAAAAAATAAAGGAGTAAAACCATCTGGTCCCGGAGCTTTATCCAGATTCATGGCAAAGACAACACTCTTAACTTCTAAGGAAAAGGGAGACATCAACATCTTATTGTCTTCCAAAGATACTAAAGGATGAATATTAGATATAATATCATTGCTGAGATTTCCATTTTCCGAAGATAATAATGACTTAAAAAACCTAATCACTCTGAAGTAATGTCCTTTGGCTCTGTCAATAAATTCTCATTCTGACACTAAATACAAGATATCCTATTCTTACATGTTTTAATCTTAGTTGAAGAATGAAAAAATTTTGTGTTCCTGTCACCATCTGAAAGCCATAACTCTCTAAATTTCTGTCTTCAATAGATTTCCTCTCTAGCTAACACCTCCTCAAGCTATAATTTTAGTGACTTCAATTCATCAAAAAATTGTGGCACCATACCATGTTGAAGCACATGAGTATTAAGACACACAATCATATCTTGAATCCTTTGTTTCTCCTAAAAAATGTTCTTAAAATGCGAGATATTACATTCCCTAATATTCAATTTCAAATAACTTAACTTCTTAGTAATCTAAAACATATGGGACCCAGAACAAAAAGGAGCAGAATTCCATCATTTCATAAGCAGATGCAAAAAGGAAGAATCCCTAAACCACATGGGCTCAGATTTAAATGGAGACTTAAAAGAAGCCCTATCCTCAATAACTGAAAGGGAAATTGGAAAATGATCAGAACCCGAGACCGGTAGAATAGAGGAAATGAATTCAAAATCTGAATCAATCCAATTCTAAGATAAAAAAAACCGATCTAATCTCTCAGCAATATGAGAAAAATCCCTTCTCATGTTTGTCCATGTGAAAACTGCATTTTGAGACTTACAATAAAAAAGGCTCATATTATAAATGAAATTCCCAAAGTCATCCATAATCCTTTAATTAGGGAAAACCCCTCTTTTCTCATCTAAATCAGTGATAGCATTAAAATCACCCCCAAAGATAATAAAGGAACCATGTTTTAAGGGAGAAGAAATCCTCTTTAATTCACCCCATAACTTACTCTTCCCTTGAATTCTTGACAGAGCGTAAATATTAAAAAGCAAGAATTTAACCTTCAAAATCTTGCTTATAACTAAAGCCAACATCCAATTTGTAGCAGATGCCACTAACTGTACCTCAATATTATAATTATTATAAAGCACTACCAAACCTCCTGAAGCACCACAAGCTGGAGAAGAAAGAAAATTCCACCTTCTCCAAGATGAAAAAACCAAATCAGCAAACTCCTTTGACAACTTTGTTTCTTGCAACATAAAAATATCACACTTAATTAAGTCCATCTGGGACTTAATTCAACATCTCTTGTTAGGGGCTTTAAGCCCCTAACATTCCAAGAAATAATTCTCATTGTCCTTGAGGGGAGGCCAAAGCTCTCCTCTTCCCATTAATTGAAGAATTTTTGCTTTCCCCAAAGCAACCTTGCAAATTACGTTTCACAACCCCTGATCTTGTCACAAGAGGACTAGTCACAAATCTTTTACTCCTCTTTCTTTTTACACTTACATGAGTTAGGCATGTTTTCTTAGGCCTACCAAGAGAGATCGAATGCCTCCCTTGCCCACTAGCAGGAGAAAGGGACAAAGTCTTTTGAATTCCAACATCAATTTCCTTAATAAACCAAGGCATCAAGCAATCTTTTCTTCATTTGAAAAAACTGAATTAAAACTTTAGTAGTATCAAATTATGTTAAAAGTTCTTTATAACTATGAAAATTTTATAAATTGAAAAAATAATCCTGATATCCCATAATTACATCATTCAACAAACTATTTTGCAAATATCCTCTAATCTTACAGATCCAAGAAATGGAAAAAAATTAAAATGCTAGACAACAAAGTTTAAAATAAATTTACCTTAAAAGGGCTTTCTTTATATGCAAAAGAAAGGAGGAAATATCTTAATTCTCTAAAATTTGTCAAGCAGTTCACATTTCTTGTCTTTGCTCACAAATTTTTCATATATGTCTGCAATTGTAGTTTTGCCTATATCGCCTACAAAATAACTCTTACTGTTTATTGGGTGATGGATGTCCATACCCTGTTCCACAACTCCCATTTTTGCACAGGCTGTGAAGATATTAACTAGGTTTTTTGCACTGCCAAAAGCATTTGCTTGAAAGTTTTTAAATGCTTTTTAACATATGCATTTTTTGCATATCCTGCAATCATAAGAGATAAAGATCATAGCCCCAGTCACCGTTCAGCCGACTTGCTGCACTTCTTGATTCCAGCAAGATGCTCTCATTTTGATACAGGTTGGGAGCACAATTGGAAATATAAAATGACTACAAGTTGTGTTCAAACATATATGAACATCCACCAAAATTTGGGTGGGAGAAATGTTTAAATTTGAGTGTTCACGAAAATGGAAACGGAAATGGAAATGGACAGGAGTAGACCTTGACAAAGGTAATGGGCCCACAATTGCCATGTAAGCACAATCAAAGGCTTAGTGTGTGATGTTTAAGCCATCCCCTTTAAGAGGTTGTTGTTCTTTGCAAAAACTCGTCTTATGACAATTTGAGTGGTGGCCTTCTTTTACATTTGGAAAACCTTAATTTAGGAGCGAATCAATTAATTGGTGTGATCCCATCTTCTTTAGGAAACCTATCTTCTTTAACTAATATGGAGTTGCAACATAACAAACTCCATAGACTCCATAGTGGTATTCATGTTGAATTAGGTAGACTTATTCAACTTATAATACTTAATTTTTTTGAAAACAACTTATAGAAGTGATTCCTGATAGGAAAGCAAGTGCGGAATTCGCTTCCTTAATGTCAATTCACAAAGGAGAAACTGACTAGTGTAGACACTACTTCAACATTTACAGAATATGGTACAAGTAAAAACATGCACAATAGCAACACAGAGAGATAACACACAGAGTTAACGTGGGAAAACCCTTTCGGGAAAAAAACCCACCACCAGCAAATGATCGACTTTATTAACAGTATGTTAAAACAATACAATAGAGTCTCATCTACAGATTTCCTTCACTCTATTACACAGTCATTCCAGATGTACAAACAACTGGATCACACACTTCATAGAACACACCCTCAACACTGAAGATTTCGTCCCCTCTACTCTCTCTTTTGGATTTTCGTCAATTTTCAATAACAAACAGTTCGGCGTTTCATCAGAGTAACGGCCCCAATGGCTCGAAGTCTAACCGTCTACCTGTGTCAATCTGCAATCATGAAAAACAATTATCCCACATGCAGTAGACAACCGCATCAATTTGTATTCATTTACACTGACAGTCTCATACATAGTATCTGAGAATCGATCTTTTGGATCTCAGTTCGACCTCGCTCCCGCAGTGGGTCTCCGCTCCATCAGCTATTGGCACAACATTCAAATGGTAAAGCCGATGGCCCGATGATACCTAATCACCTAAGGTGACTCCATCGGGTCACCGGTATATCTTTCCAAAAGATACTCCGATCTCTGATGACAAGGAGTGGTCTTCACTGGGACATCAGAACAAGAGCATAACTACTATCCCGACTGCCGATACCGAGAACATGGACTCATCGGCTCATCGGACCAAGTCCAAAACTGTTATTCTAATCTGCATTGCCAGTCCGGTAAGATGACTTCATCGGGTCATCGGAACACAAAGAATAACACTATGCTGATAAGTGAAATAACCGAGACCGGTAAGACCCAAACCGAGACCGGTAGAACCCGAACTGAAACCGGTAGAGTTGGCTTCATTAGGACATCGGCATACTGCTGCAAAAGTTATTTCAATAGCTGAAGCTACCTCGATGACCGAGGTCGACTTTGTCAGGTCATCGAGATGACTTCAAACTTGCTATTCTGATACCCGATAGAAAGGAATACATTGGCAAGAGTCATGCCGATAGAGCTCACAAAATCCTTCATACTGTTTCATCGGCATAACTTAACCCGATTAGTATGGAATATTGTCAAGTGAATTTGAGGTACATTTTCCAACAAACTCCCACTTGACGAGGAATTCATTGGACCGAGATACCATTCCAGACGTTACTGACAGACATGGGTACGAAGACCCATAGAATTTGAACACCACCTGAACTTGTGTGTGCTCACTAGCTTCATCAAGGCATCTGCAACATTTTCCATAGTGTCTACCTTGTTAAGACAAACTTTTCCATCTTCCACCATGTCACGTACGAAATGATACTGAACATCAACATGCTTCGACCTAGCATGGAAAGTAGGATTCTTTGCCAAACAAATGGCACTCTGACTATCACTCCATATTTCAATCTTCCCTACATCAAAACCAATGTCAGAACTCAAATGCCTAAGCTAGACTACTTCTTTGCAAGCATGTGTGGCTGCCATGTATTCTGCCTTTGTAGTGGACAAAGCGACTACAGCTTGCCACTTGCTCATCCAACTAACTGCTCCACCATTCAGGACAAAAACATATCCACTGGTAGATCTCCTGTTGTCAATATCCCCTGTCCAATCAGAATCCAAGTAACCACAAATGTTGAGAGTTCTTTTTGAATCCTTCAGATTACCATGATAACATAATGCAAAATCCGAAGTACCCTTCAGGTATCTAAACACTCTCTTTACAGCATCCCAGTGTGATCTCCCTGGATTCGACATAAACCTGCTAAGTACTCCCATTGGTTGGGCAATGTTTGGTCTTGTATAGACCATAGCATACATCAGACTACCTATAGCACTTGCATACAGTACATCTTTCATGTCTTCAATCTTTTTTGGAGACTTTAGACTATCCAGCATAGACAACTTAGTTCCTTGCAAGATGGGAACAACCTGTGATTTACAGTTAGACATATGAAACCTGTCAAGAACATTGGTTATGAATTTTCTCTGGCTGAGCCAAAGTTTCATCTTAGACCTATCTCTTTTGATCTCCATTCCCAAAATGTAATTTGCTGGTCCTAAATCCTTCATTTCAAATTTCATACAAAGCTGAGATTTTAAATCTGAGATCATACTTTTTGTGTTTCCTATGAACAACATGTCATCTACATACAAAGTTGTGATAAGAATCCTATCACTATCAGTTTTGTAGTAAACACAATGATCAGCTTTGGATCTCACAAATCCCAAGGATAGAACAAATGTATCATACTTCTGATACCACATTCTAGGAGACTGTTTCAAACCATATAGAGACTTCTTGAGTTTGCATACCATATGTTCTTTACCTTTTTCCACAAAGTGCTCAGGCTGGGACATATAAATTTCTTCTTCAAGATCACCATGAACAAAATGTTGTCTTCACATCCGTCTGCTCAATCTCCCAATCATATGCAGCTACAAGTGACAAGAGAAATCTAATAGATGTCATCTTAGCTATAGGAGAAAAGATTTCCCCATAGTCAATACCTTCCTTTTGCGAATACCCCTTTGCAACCAATCTTGCCTTATATTTGTCAACGCTGCCATCTGGACCATACTTCTTTTTGAATACCCACTTACAGCCTACAGGCTTTCTGTCTTTAGGCAATGGCACCAAAACCCAGGTTGCATTTTTATCCAATGATGACATTTCATCATTCATGGCTTCCAACCAGGAATCTGAATCAGGCATTTCAATTGCTTCTTTTACAGTCCTAGGCTCATTAGTATCTGCAAGTAACACATAAGTGCAATTAACATTCAACATAGAGTGAGTGTACTTATTAGGTGTATACCTTTCAAGTTGCCACCTCTCTCTCGTAGATCTTCTCAACTCTGGTGTTGAGGCTTCTTGAGGTTCACCAGGAGGCTCATTATCATGTTCTTCTTCAGAACTACTTGAACTATCCTCATCTTCAGGTATCTTTGGAGATTCTTCTTTGACTGGAGGTACTTCAACCTCAACTTCTCCTTTCTTTTCTATTTTATGATCTAATGACATAGGCTTCATTTCATGAAAAATCACACTTCTGCTGAATAAAACCTTACCAGCCACTGGATTCCAAAGTTTGTATCCTTTCACACCAACTCCATAGCCAATGAAGATACATTTTACTGCTTTGTTATCCAACTTAGATCTATTCACATCAGGCACATGAGCATATGCCTTTGCACCAAAAACACGCAGGTGCCTTAAAGAAGGTTTCTTACTAGACCATGCTTCCATAGGTGTTTTGTCAACCAACATTGAAGTAGGAGAATGATTCAGCAGGTAACACGCTGTAGCAACTGCTTCAGCCCAGAATGTTTGTTCCAGCCTAGCTCCACTCAACATGCTCCTAGCTTTCTCCATTAGAGACTGATTCAACCTTTCAGCGACTCCATTTTGTTGTGGAGTGTAAGGTATAGTCTTATGTCTTTTAATTCCATGATCAACACAATACTTGTTGAGATCTGCATTACAAAATTCACCACCGTTGTCTGTTCTTAAACATTTAATCCTTCTCCCAGTCTGATTCTCAACAAGTTTCTTAAACTCCTTAAACTGACTGAACACTTCTGTTTTACTTTTAAGAAAGCATACAAATGCCCTTCTTGAATAATCATCTACAAAGGATACATAGTATTTAGACTTAGACAAAGAAGGTACATCCATTGGACCAAACACATCAGAGTGAACATAATCTAGAATAGCAGAAGATTTATGAGAACTAGAATAAAACTGAACATGGTTATGTTTTCCATAAATGCAGTGTTCACAAAAATCAAACTCGAAATTGCAATCTTCAAGACCTTCAACCAAATTCTTATTCTTCAAGGCTTTTAAACCTTTTTCACCTATGTGGCCTAACCTGTTATGCCAGAGCATTGTTTTCTCAGCAGGAAGTTTAGCTTCCAATGAGTCTGCATTGTGCATTCTTATAGTTGTCTTATCAGACTTTTCAGAAGTTACATTATAACATACAGGTTCAGCATTTAACTTGTACAATGTACCAATGCGATCACCCTTTGCTAATACAGTGGAACCCCTAGTCATTTTGCAACCACCAGACACAAAAGTAACTTGAACTCCAACATCATCAAGTTTACTTACAAAGAGAAGGTTTCTTACCAGACCTGGTATATGAAGAACCCCATTGATCCCCTTCACTCTGCCATGTGGAAACCAAATTTTGATTCTGCCTCTCCCTACAATCTCCAATGTAGAATCACTAGCTAGATATACCTTTCCACCAGCATATGGTTCATACTTTGAGAACCATTCCTTGTGGTATGTCATATGGAAAGATGCACCAGAATCTACTAACCAGGTGTCGTCTGTGGTAGGCACTACCAGGGCTGCAACAAAAGCATCAACATCACTCTGAGAAGACTCAGTGTCAGAAAATTTCGTCTTCTTCTTCTCCTTCTTGTAGTCCTTTCGGATATGCCCTTTCTCCCCATAGTTCCAGCACTTCACCTTTGACTTCTTGCCTAGAGATTTAAAATTTTCTTGAGACTTGGACCTTTTTTCTTTCTTCTTTTCTTTATCCTTCGATCTGCCTTGTACAGAGAGTGCTCAGAAGACTTCTTTCTCATTTCTTCTGACAAAAGACTATTAACCACTGTATCCATCTTGAACTAAGTCGTGGTACTACTAATAGCCATCACTAAGTGTTCCCAAGAGTCAGGCAATGAACACAACAACAACATGCAACGTTCTTCCTCCTGAATGGACACACCAATAGAGGTTAACTATGCAAGAACCATGTTGAATGCATTCAAATGGTCTGCCAATGATGTTCCTGCGTCCATCTTAAGAGAGTACAATAGCTTCCTCAAGAAAAGTTTATTCACCAAGGATTTTCCTTGATAAATATCACCCAACTTCTCCCAGAGAAGATGTGCAGACTTCTCCTCATGGATGTTTAACAAAATAGAATCAGCCAGACATAACCTGATTAGACCCCTTGCCTTCTGGTTGGCTAAATCCCAATCTTCTTGCTTCATGCCTGAAGGCTTAGAAGTTGCAACTACAACACCCCAAAGATCCTTGTCGACGAGCAAGTCTTCCATCTTGAGTTTCCAAAGTTCAAAACTAGAACCATTAAACTTCTCCATGTCTATGCATCTTGAAGTACTCACCATTTCAATATGTAAAACAAGTATACACTCTACAAGACTCCCACTGACACAAAAAACCAACCCAACCCAACAAGGATAACAAAACGGGACAGGCTCTGATACTACTTGATAGGAAAGCAAGTGCAGAATTCACTTCCTTAATGTCAATTCACAGAGGAGAAACTGACTAGTGTAGACACTACTTCAACATTTATAGAATATGGTATGAGTAAAAACATGCACAATAGCAACACACAGAGATAACACACAAAGTTAACGTGGGAAAACCCTTTCGGGAAAAAAAACCCACCACCAGCAAATGATCGACTTTATTAATAGTATGATAAAACAATACAATAGAGTCTCATCTGCAGATTTCCTTCACTCTGTTACACAGTCATTCTAGACATACAAACAACCAGATCGCACACTTCGTAGAACACACCCTCAACACTCAAGATTTCGTCCCCTCTACTCTCTCTTTTGGATTTCTGTCAGTTTTCAATACCAAATGGTTCGGTAGTTCATCAAAGTAATGGCCCCAACGGCTCGAAGTCTAACCATTTGCCTGTGTCAGTCTGCAATCATGAAAAACAATTATCCCACATGCAGTAGACAACCGCATTAGTTTGTATTCATTTGCACTGACAGTCTCATACATAGTATCCGAGAATCGATCTTTTGGATCTAGGTTCGACCTCGCTCCTGCAGTCGGTCTTCGCTCCATCGGCTATCGACACAACATTCAAACAGTAAAGCCGATTGCCCGATGATACCTGATGGTCTAAGGCAACTCCATCAGGTCACCTATATATCTTTCCAAAAGATACTCCGATCTCTAATGACAAGGAGTGGTCTTCACCGGGACATCGGAACAAGAGCATAACTACTATCCCGACTGCCGATACTGAGAACATAGACTCATCGGCTCATCGGACCAAGTCCAAAAATGTTATTCTGATCTGCATTTCCAGTCCGGTAAGATGACTTCATCAGGTCATCGGAACACAAAGAATAACACTATGCCGATAAGCAAAATAACCAAGACTGGTAAGAATCAAACCGAGACCGGTAGAACCCGAATCGAGACTAGTAGAGTTGGCTTCATCAGGACATCGGCATACCACTGCACAAGTTATTGTGATAGCCAAAGTTACCCTGATGACCGAGGTTGACTTCGTCGGGTCATCGAGATGACTTCAAACCTGCTATTCTGATACCCAATAGAAAGGAATACATCGGCAAGAGTCATGACGATAGAGCTCACAAAATCCTTCATACTGTTTCATCGGCATAACTTAACCCGATCAGTATGGACTATTGTCAAGTGAATTTGAGGCACATTTTCCAACAATTCCCATTGCTCTTTTCAATTGCACTCATCTCAGGAAATTTATGACTATTGTATAGTGATTTAACTAGGCACATTCCATGGGAAATCGGTAAACTATCAAAGTTGCAACAACTGTTGTTAGAGGAAAACCAACTCACTAGAGAAATTCCAAGATCCCTCTCTAATTGTATTCAACTTCAAACTCTTGACTTAGATACCAATCAATTGAGTGGCAAGGTGCCCTTGGAGATTGGTTTTTTTTGCCAACTTCTACAAATTGATTTATGGGATAATCATCTTGTGAATGAAGGCAATGATTTGTCAATTCTAACAGCCTTGACTAATTGCTCATCTTTAGAATTTCTTGATTTATCTTCTAATAATTTCATTGGCATTTTACCCACTTCAATTAGCCACCTGTCAAGCCAACTCAACTATTTAAGTTTATCCTTGTAGCGTCCTAAAATTGCGACACTTGCAATTTCGACTGCATTTCGGTCTTCACGATGGCGACGCAACACGCAACCTGAATGGAGACCCCAAAACCTATTTTCGACACTAAAAACTGCATTTTTCAAGCACCCTGGCCTGAACCTCCTTGCACCCTGCTGTCCCGGGAGGTGGGACCAGAGCGCCCAGCGCCCTGGTCCTTCAAGACTAGGGTGCCCAGCGCCCTGGTCCCCCAGGACCATGGCGCCCAGTGCCCTGGTCCCTGGGTCTTATTTTGGGCCCGGTCTCTTTTGGACTTCGGGTCTTTTTGTTTGCAATTTGGAAATTAACTTTCCTGGTTGGCCTAAGGTCGGAAAAATCAGTCTATCAGCCCTAATTGACAAGTATATAAACTACATTTTTCTCTCTCATTTGGCATGAAGAGGATATGTGTACAAAGCGTGGAAACTATACTCAAGCATTCAAGCATTCAAGTATTCCTTCCAAGTCTCCATTCAAGGCTAAGTGTTGCATTCAAGACAAGGATTCAACCATTGAAGAGGAGATCACATACCACTACATACTACTACAACATACAACAAACAACAACATCTATACCTTCGCACATAAGGATACAAACATCCTTACAACAAGGTATTAGTACTTGTTTTACATTACATACATTTACATTTACAGCATTTCTCATTTCTTGGTTAATTCCAAAAACTGGGGTTTGACCTAAAGGTAAACCCTTAATCCCTAACCCCCCAATCGTCTTCGCTTTTCTGTGTGTAGGTTGCAGGTACGCAGCTGAAATTGAAGATCTGGAATCCTTGTGCAGAGACGAACAGATCCCCCTTCGTTTCGCGGATTTTTTGGAGGACCGTGGCGCCGGGCGCCATCGTCCTGACAACTTTTGCTCAAATTTGCAGGACAGCACCGTATCGACATTTTACTGCTAATTCCAGGTCCGCAGCTTCATCCTATATCCCTATCTCAGTTTATAAGCGAATCTTTGTCACTTTCTATGCATTCCTAGCTTAATTCTTCTATCAACATTCTTTACAAAAGAGGGTAGCCTTGCTTTCTTAACCCTTGAAACGCATGTAGCATCCAATCTTGCATTTTGTGGGATTGAATCTTGTGAGTTTCAACCCCTCTTTTGAATGTAAAGTCTCTCCCCTAAGTGAAAACCATCAACCCTAGCGATCTCCCTTCTCTCTCCTCGGAGTTGGAAGAGGGGAGAGCAACTAGGGTTCGATTGCGATTTTCCGCTTTACATTTTGGTGAACCCGACGTGAACATCCTTTCTGATTATTCATGGTTAGATCTGAAAATTTGATTCCTTGATTACATTTCCATGTTTGATCTTTTACAAAATTTTAGAGGTGATTGCATAAAAACCCCAAAATTTTCTTTTTAGTAATTGAACTTGTGAAATATTTAATTGTTAATGCTTGCTTCAGATCTGCCCTTCTATTACAAATTATCAATTCATATCTGTACTTTAATTTTGAAAATTAAGTGGTTAAGTGTCAAAACCCTAATTTTTGAAACCCTCTTGATTCAACCTTTGTCCGACAATTTCACTGATCAAAACATCTCCAAATTAGCTGTAACTTTGGATTCCGCAATAAAATCACAATATCTTTCATCCCTGAAAATTTGGAAAAAAGTTGCGAGGACCGTGTGCACTCCGAGCGCCATCGTCCCTGACATTTTTTTCGAAATTTCAGGAGCGAGATCTTACTGTATTTTCCTACTAAAATCCAAAATTTTGGCTGATTTTATCAATTATAACACTTTCAAAATTACAGTCAAAATTGGTCTTGTGATTGCTTGGTTTAAGGCTTCTAATCATTCAAAAATCATTGAAATTGAGATTTTGTGTCAAAATTGTGTTCTTACTGTCCTAAATCTGAAAAGTGTGTTTGCATTCATTCGAAATTTCAGTGCTTTATTCAAATTCTTCCAATTTGTGACTTTTGAAATTAAGTGCTTAATTACAACAACTTTAATTTCCGCTTTCAAAATTGAATTTTGCGTGAAATTGAGTCAATTTTTAAATTTCAAAACTTGCATTACTTTTGACATTCCCTCTAAAATCATAAAATTCAAAATTTCAGTTTCCCTCTCTTTTCCAAAATTCAAATTTTGCATTTTTCGACAATCTTGGTAGGGTTCAATTTTGAGATTGCAACTTTAATTTGGCCTATCTACAGATCGTAAAATCACTCAATTTTTTAAGATTAGCTCTAAAATCATCATACCTTTCATCCCTGCAAATTTCGAAAAAAGTTGTCGGGACCGTGTGCACTCCGAGCGCCACGGTCCCTGACATTTTTTCTGAAATTTCGGGAGACTATCGTGATTGCATTTAGCAGCTTAAATCCAGAAGATTGGCTGATTTTACTGAAAATTGCTACCTCTAAATTCAAAATCTTCTCTCTCTCTAGTGCATGAGTTTTACAACAATAAGCCCTACTTACACTATTCCCGTTAGACGAAGCCGTAGAATTAAGTCTTTCCGAGGTTTAACTACCGAGGAGATGGAACCTAATTTGAATAGCCTTTTTAATGAGGACATGGGTAATTCCTCTAATCCTCCTAATGATGAAGAAGCTGTCCATGAGGTTTCTGTAGAACAACTTTCGAAATTGGATAACCAATTTGATGATTTTCACCAATGGATGTCTCATGAGTACCCCGATAGTCAAGCTCTTCCTTTAATTGAGGGTCTAAAACATATGCTTCAAAGTGATAAGAATGGAATTGATATTTTGCGTGGTATTTCACACATTGTGAATTCGAATGTGATGCCTATGAAGAGTTGTGCTAAATCTTTAGGTTATACACAACCTCCCACTCAAGTCAATCATTCTATTCCTTTGACAACTTCTATTGCTAGCATACCTACCTTTACATCAAACATAATGACTACTTCTATACAAGACATTCCCCCTGTGATCACTAGTCCTGGGGGCAATCCTCCCTCTTCAATTAATCCTCTTCCTTCATTCAATCTGACTTCTTCATTCATTCCTTCAATGAGTGTTCCTATTATATCTTCACAAATGAACATGACGCAAGGGGGCAATTCGTTTAACCATTCCATTCCTCCTTGTAGTGTTCCTCCTATCCAATCATCTCCTATGACTACCTATCATAGGGTCCCACCACCTTACTCTCTACCTTCTTTCAATAACATAACACCTCCATCTCAATCTAACACATCTAATATGAATTCCTCGACTGAAGCGACCATTAATAATCTTGCACAAACTGTCTCTTCTCTACAGCAACAAATTGCCTCTATGAATCAATCTAAGTTTAGTGTGCCCACATTTGATGTTGCGAGCCCACTTTCTCTTGACATTGTTCGAGCTATCCCTCCTAAACATGTTGAAATCCCGCATTTGGAGCTTTATAATGGTAAAGGAGATCCTCTAACACATGTTAAGACTTTTCAAGCAATTTGTACCGATTTTGCTTATGACCAAAGGTTGCTTGCAAAATTGTTTACTAGAACATTAAGAGACAAAGCCCTACAATGGTATTGCTCATTGCCTTCTTATTCTATTACTTCTTTTGAACAACTTGCAAATTCTTTTATTCAACAATTTCAAAACAATATAAGTCCTAAAGTTACTTTGATTGATTTAATGCATTGCAAACAAGGTGTTAAAGAAAAAGTGACTGATTTCATTGGTAGATATAAGCATTTGTATGCTCAAATTTCTTTTCCAGTGCTTGACAATGATATTCAAAGAATCTTTATTTCTAATTTACAAAAAGATATTCGAGACAAACTTCTATTTTATGAGTTTACTTCTTTCCAACAGTTGTGTGCAACTCTTC
The DNA here is from genome assembly GCF_030272615.1 of Cryptomeria japonica. Taxonomy (NCBI): domain Eukaryota; kingdom Viridiplantae; phylum Streptophyta; class Pinopsida; order Cupressales; family Cupressaceae; genus Cryptomeria; species Cryptomeria japonica. The sequence goes on from NC_081408.1 coordinate 254,148,991, forward strand.
ACAATTATCAACTGACTGTGAGTCAAATGGAACAATCACATCCTATGGCTCTGAGTGATAAGGGTGATAGCAGTCAACAACCATTTGGGAAGTTTAAACCGAACAGAGATTCCATCAAATTCAATGAAAACATCATCAACAACAATGTATATGTAGCATCAGGTGTGCCTCCTATTTCTAAATTTTTCAAGAAAGAAAGAAAGTATACTCCTTTGAACGAATCATTGCATAGTATTATGAATAAGTTATTGGAACAAAATGTGCTTACTCTTCCTCCTATAAGGCAAATTGATCCTGCAAAGATTACTTCACCTTATTTTGATAACAAAGCTTTTTGTCACTTTCATCGTCAGCCTGGGCATGACACTGAAAAATGTTTTGCTTTAAAGGGTAAAATTCAAGATTTGATTGATAATAATACTATCTTTGTTTCTGGAGTGAATGATAAAGGCAACACATCTGTAGCTCCTCCTAACCAAAATCTTCAGATTTTTACTGATCCATTACCTTCTCATACCTCTAATGTGATTGAGGCTAATGATTCCTCTCTCTCATCTGATGGTCTTGTGTCTATGACTCTGAATGTGATTAACTTTGTAGAGCAGCAAGAAAACCCTAAAGAACCTTCCATCACATTTGATTCTAGTGAAACCATTAGAGCACCTGATGGTCCTTTATACATAGTTGCAAAAGTCAAGAATACACCTTGTCGTGGAGTGCTTATTGATCCTTCGTGCATGGTTAATGTTATTACTGAAGAATTTCTTTTTACTTTGCAATTGAATCAAGTGATCTATGACAAAACAGATGTGGTTGTGAAATTATTTGATGCATTTTCTTCTCCTGCAATTGGTTCTATTACATTGCCTATTGAGGTCCATAACAAATCCCTTGATGTGAACTTTGCTATTATTCCATCTTCTGAACAATTTTGTGTGAAGCTTGGCTATCCTTGGCTATCCTCCATGAAAGCTATTGCTTCTCCTATTCATAAATGTTTGAAATTTCCTCATAATGGTGAAATTGTTACTGTCAATCATAGTCTCTTTAAACCAGCTGAAAGAACTTCTAGCGTTCCTATTGATTACTTTTGGCCTAAACAATTCCAATCTCTTCCTCCGCGAAGTGATCATCTATTCAAATCTTATCAAAAGTGGAAAACAGATATGATCCTATCTTTAAGTGAACCTAGAACACCTAAAATTGACATTCCTATCGTTCTTGAGAAGGAAGTTCTTCCTTTGAAAGATAAAACTAATGTCTTTCCTCAAGAAGATTCCCAACCCATCCCTATAGATGTGACTATGTCTATGCCGAATAAACCTTCTAAAAGTAGACCTATACCTCCTCGTCATGATGGACTTGGTCTTCTTCCTAAACCAAAAATTCCTCCTTTATATGGAGCAGTTCCTCCTCCTTCCTTCTATAGAGAAAAGAGACCTTCCTCTTCTCCTATTATCCAGCCTAAGAGACCACAACCTAAACACCCAAGTGATAAGGATGAGAACATTCCTCCTCCTCAATCTTCTCCACTTCCTACTAAGACTAGACGAAATCGTTCTGCACGTGAACGCCGACGAAAGCGTCGTCTTAGGGCTCAAGCAGCTGCTTCTCAAACTTTGCAATCTCCAAAAACACCTTCAACAAGCATTATTCCATTTTCTCCTCAGTCGGACATTGAGCCTAAATCTCCTAAACATAAGATGCATGATGGTCTTGATCCTGTGTGGGTTAAAGATCCTATTTTTATAAATCTTGATGATGCTACAGATGAAAATGTTATTCATGATGAACATGTTACTCCTCTTGCTTCTGATAGTGAATATGAACTTGTTGATGTTGATAACCATTTATCTAATGAATTTTCTAAAGCACTTATCCTAGCTCCTAGACAAGAACAACGTGGCTCGGAACATGAACATAGCCCTTTTTTGGATCTTGTGATAGCTCCATCTACTGTGTTGGATGTTCCTCCTCTAGCATGTTCCCTGCCTTCCCGAAACATTGATCAGCAAGATCGGGGGGTAGATGACATGCTAGACTAGTTACATTATCATAGCAGATTCTCTCCCCCTCTCTTTTGTTACTTCTTCTATGTGTTATTCTCATTCTCCTATTTGTCGTCCTTAGTGTTGTCTACTTGAGGACGATGCAAAGCATTGAGATCTCTTTTGGTCTCTCTCATGTTGACTCAAAAGACACATGTGTTCCCTTCTTCTAGGTGACCTCCCTTGATTGGGGAATGAAGAACAATTATGCATACATACATATGATATATATACATGACTTATCATACAACATACTGACCCTGAGGAAAGCGAAGTCACCTCGTGCTTTGTGTTTTGTGTCTATTATCCTTGGGTTTATCTCACACTTGGGGGCTAAATCTTTGTGATAACGTGCTCCTTTCTTATGTGTATCACTACGTTAAAACAATCACCCCCGTTGAGGCGTGTGCGATCGCTTTAACGTAGGGGGGCATACACCCTGTCTATTCCCTTCAGGATACTTGAAAATTTCTTGGCGAACTTAGCTTTGCCTTGAAAATTTTTGGTATTTTTCTTGCATGACTCATAGTGAGGGAACCTTACTACTGACAATCATGGTTCTCCCTCATGATCTTCCCTTTTACTTTGTCAATCGAAGTCGTAAGATCCTTAGTCCACTGGGGGCTTGGTGTGTCTTGCCTCCTTGACGTGGTGAAAGTCTTTCAATGCTGTTTCCTTGTACTTTACCGGAAGTATGAGCATACATACTCCCGCTAAAGTGGGGACTAAATGTAGCGTCCTAAAATTGCGACACTTGCAATTTCGACTGCATTTCGGTCTTCACGATGGCGACGCAACACGCAACCTGAATGGAGACCCCAAAACCTATTTTCAACACTAAAAACTGCATTTTTCAAGCACCCTGGCCTGAACCTCCTTGCACCCTGCTGTCCTAGGAGGTGGCGCCCAGCGCCCTGGTCCCTGGGTCCTATTTTGGGCCCGATCTCTTTTGGACTTCGGGTCTTTTTGTTTGCAATTTGGAAATTAACTTTCCTGGTCGGCCTAAGGTCGGAAAAATCAGTCTATCAGCCCTAATTGACAAGTATATAAACTACATTTTTCTCTCTCATTTGGCATGAAGAGGATATGTGTACAAAGCGTGGAAACTATACTCAAGCATTCAAGCATTCAAGCATTCAAGTATTCCTTCCAAGTCTCCATTCAAGGCTAAGTGTTGCATTCAAGACAAGGATTCAACCATTGAAGAGGAGATCACATACCACTACATACTACTACAACATACAACAAACAACAACATCTATACCTTCGCACATAAGGATACAAACATCCTTAAAACAAGGTATTAGTACTTGTTTTACATTACATACATTTACATTTACAGCATTTCTCATTTCTTGGTTAATTCCAAAAACCAGGGTTTGACCTAAAGGCAAACCCCTAATCCCTAACCCCCCAATCGTCTTTGCTTTTCTGTGTGTAGGTTGCAGGTACGCGGCTGAAATTGAAGATCTGGAATCCTTGTGCAGAGACGAACAGATCCCCCTTCGTTTCGTGGATTTTTCGGAGGACCGTGGCGCCGGGCACCATCGTCCCGACAACTTTTGCTCAAATTTGCAGGACAGCGCCGTATCGACATTTTACTGCTAATTCCAGGTCCGCAGCTTCATCCTATATCCCTATCTCAGTTTATAAGCGAATCTTTGTCACTTTCTATGCATTCCTAGCTTAATTCTTCTATCAACATTCTTTACAAAAGAGGGTAGCCTTGCTTTCTTAACCCTTGAAACACATGTAGCATCCAATCTTGCATTTTGTGGGATTGGATCTTGTGAGTTTCAACCCCTCTTTTGAATGTAAAGTCTCTCCCCTAAGTGAAAACCATCAACCCTAGCGATCTCCCTTCTCTCTCCTCGGAGTTGGAAGAGGGGAGAGCAACTAGGGTTCGATTACGATTTTCCGCTTTACAATCCTATAATAAATTTAAGGGAAATATATCGTGTGGTATTAGCAACCTCACAATGCTGACATTCTTAGACTTATCTATCAATCATTTCAATGGAAATATTCCATCTTCACTCAGTAAAATTTCTCATTTGGAAAGATTGTTATTGGGAATAAACAATTTTTTTGGAAATATTTCAAAAAGTTTGGGTCAATTAAAAAGTCTTGGGTTATTACCATTGAGTGAAAATGTGCATTCAGAACAAATTTATGATGGTTTTAGTGATCTCCCACAGCTAAGAGATCTTCTTCTTCATCACAAACAACTATTAAGAAAAATCCTTTCTAGTTTAGGAAGATGCTAAACTTGGGAGCTAATAGACTTGTCTCACAACAAGTTGTGGGGAAATATACCCCTAGAATTAGCAGGTCTTAAAAAACTCCAATTTTATCTCAACATTTTCAACAATGAATTACAAGGCTCTCTTTTACTTATGACCAAAATGATCATGGTCCAAGAAATAGATGTGTCTCTCAACAACTTCTTAGGGGAAATTCCACTTGCAATATCAAACTCTATAGAATTCAAGTATTTGAATCTTTCATGGAATTCATTTGATGGTCCAATTCCAATGTCACTCACAAATCTAAAAAATCTTGAAGACATTGATCTTTCAAGAAACATTTTGTCATGTTTAATCACTATGGCTTTCCAAGAGATGAAAACACTTTGACATATCAATATCTCTTCAAATAGATTAATAGGGGAGGTTCCAAAGGAAGAAGCTTTTGCAAAAAATGGTGAATCTACAATTATGGGAAATCTTGGCCTTTGTGGCACACGGATAAAATTGTCACCATGCCTTCATTCTGAATCGAGAAAACAATTAGTCTCCGAGAAGGTTGTCATTTTTGTTGTGATTGGCATTGCAATTTCAAACATGTCTTTTCTATTGTTTGTATTTTCCTATAGGAAAAGACATAGGAAGGCCCTTTCTCTCAATCTGTGGCCCCCAAACATTTCATATGGAGAACTTGTATGTGCAATTGGTGGTTTTAGTGAGGCAAATCTAGTAGGAATTGGTAGCTTTGGACATGTTTATAAAGGGATTCTAAACAATGGTACAAATATTGCTGCTAAAGTTCTCAATTTGCAAGATGCAAATTCTTTCTAAATTTTTGATTCCGAATGTAGTGTTTTAAAAAGAGTTAGACATCGCAATGTAATCAAAATAATTTCAACTTGTTCTAACCTTGATTTTAAAGTATTGGTGTCTCCATTCATGTCAAATGGAAGTTTGGGGAGATGGCTATATCCCAAGGAAGGAGATGAATGTAAATAAAATTTGATTGATCAATTAATAATATAAAAGGTGATAGCACAAGGAATGGAATATCTACATCATCATTGCTTTGTACAAGTGATCCATCGTGACCTAAAACCCAATAATGTGTTGCTAGGAGATGATATGACTCCATATATAGCAGACATTGGCATTACCAAACTCCTATTTGGAAATTCAGTGTCTTCTACAAATGCACTATAGGGATTTGTTGGTTCCATTGCACCAGGTATTAAACATTACCTTTTTTAATATATATTATTATCATTTTTCTTTATATAATTCATTTGAATATTTAATATTATTTGAGAATCACTAATTATTCATATTATATTGCAGAATATGGAGTGGGTGGAAATGTTTCACCAAAAGGAGATGTATATATAGCTATGGAATTCTACTTTTAGAGTTGTTCACAAGGAGGAGACCTATAAATGACATGTATGTAGAAAGTATCAATCTACCAAAATGGGCAGGCATGAATTTTCTAAATAAAATCACAGAAGTGTTGGACAACAACTTGCTTATAGATGTTAATGAACCAAAATTATCAATGGTATTGTCATGCCTTACTCAATGTATAGAAGTAGGGTTATATTGCACAAGGGAGTTGCCACAACAACATCCAAATATGATGGAGATAGCTAAAAGATTGGAGAAAATAACAATGACATTTCTTGGTACTTGATCCTTTCAATTTCCCATAGATATTTTGCCTTTTATTCAGAGTGTAAGTGGTCTGAAAAATACTAATTTGGGGAGGAATGAAAATTGGTCTTTATCTACATCCTAGCTCCTCATTGCTTATTGCTCCCTTGTTTTTAATAATTTTCTTGTAAAAAAGTCACATTTGAAATTTACTATATGGGTTTGAACTATTACTAGGTTATGTACTTATGGCATGTGTAATGTTTAGGCAATTAGAGATTTAGAGATGAGATGTAGTTTTTTGCCATTTATATAAGGCAAACATTGTTATCAATTGGCCATATATGTAGAGGAATAGAAATGAATCCAAATAAAAGGAATGTGATTCTTATTGTTGACAATATTTTCATTTTTATTTAACAAAAGATATGGATTACATCCCTGTTAGTTTTATATATGTAAAACTTGGTTAAATATGGAAAGTTTAAAGGTCTCTTTGTTAGAGTGGATTGAATTGTTTTAAAATATGACCACTGTTTAAGTTTTGTTTAAAGTGAAAAATAATATAAATTTGAAATATTTTATTGGTAAAAACAATATACTACATAACATTTGCACATCTTTAACTATTCTTTATTTTTAAAGATAATTGTTTTTACTCCTTTTACTCTTTTTTAATTTTTCAAATGTTTAGATCAATGAATGTTATTTGTTACAAAAGCTTCATATATTGATCGGAAAAAATATTTTAAAAAGAAAAAAAGAAAAAAAACTTCAAATATTTGAAATGTGTTGCAAAAATGGGAAACATCATAACGACATTTGACCATCTCAAAGATAATAAAGGATAAATGGTACACTCCCTGACCATCCCAAAGGCAACTAGACATCCCTAAAAGTAGGGCAATTTTTAATGTAGATGTATAAAAATGACCATATTCCTAAATCAATATTTAATGTTCATTTTATTCTCATTCCTCTATTTAGTTAAAACTAATTTAATTAAATCATCCACATTCTTCTATTTAATTAAGTAAATTATTCAATTTACTTACTTAAATTCACTTAGCCCCTTTATATCATTTAATTGAATAAATCATTTTATTTAATTAAATCCCTTCTCCTTGCCTTTTAATTAAATTTACATTTTAATTAAAATTTGACCCCAAATTGAATAAATCTAATTTATTTAATTTCCCAACTTGCAACCAAATTAAAATGAAGCAATTTATTTTAAATTAATCCTATTTTCCCTCACCCACTTGCATTTTCCTACATCTCCCACTTGCATCCTAACCCTATTCCTAATTTCTTCTAGAATCCATCTAATCCTAATCAATTAGCCTAAACCCATCCATTATCCCTTTTCCCTAAATTTGAGGAGGTCACTTCTCAAATTTGGAGTAAAGTCTTCAAAAGGCATTAAAGCCTTTATGCCTTCAACAAGCTAACTTGTTGAATACCCCCAAATTTGGAAGTACTCTTACAAATTTTTCCCCAAAGTCTTCAAAACATTAATGGTTAACTAACCCTTAGTGGCATGGTTAGAGACTTTTGACTAACTTAACCTCCATCTAACCCAAGGGTCTCATCAAGCATTCATGGCTTTGACCATGGTTATCCCTTTAACCTTTGCACAAGAGTTTACCCTTTGGGTACAAGCTTTATCCACTAGATAAACCAAACCTAACCTTAACCCTTACCTCCTAAGGTAACCATGAGGTCTTCTTAGGCATTTAATGCCTCTTACATCCTCTCTCAAGCAATCTTATGTTGACAAGTGTCACCATTTCATTGGTGAAAATTGTAAACATGGATTGATAACTTTCAATTCTGACCCTTGATTAACTCCTTCAATCTTGATCATCCATTGCCCTATTTTCACTATAAATAGAGCTCTCATTCCTCCATTTTAAGGATCCATGAAAGCTTTTAGTATCTTATTTATGCTCAAATTTATCAATACATCTAGCTTCTCTTTGTAATAGGAATTAATCTAATAAGCATTTTAGAGTATTTTCCTTTATTAGCATTAAATCATGAACTAGTATATCATGTTAGGGTAGTATTGCTACTAACCTTGTCATCTTATAATCTAGTTTACTTCATTTGTATAATCATGCATAGATAGGATGCATTTCATGGTAAAATTAATCTAAAGCATCCCTCGTTCTTGCATTCGTCATCCCTAAGTCACTTTTCTCAGTGATCTGAGAGCAAAGGCATTGGCTTGAGGGACCTTGTGAGATAGAGAACCATAGAACCTACCTTGGGAAGTTGAGTCATCCTTCATGACTCCATAACTTGCACCAAGAAGTCCTATGGGTGTGTGGACAAGCTCTTTGAACACGTTTTTTGCATTTTGAGTTTCATTGACCCACTTTTCCCGCACACATTTTTGGCGCCCACTGTGGGGCTCTACCCCATTAATCAAATCGGTTTTTAAAAATAAACACTTTTGTAGGTATGCAGGAAACAGGAATCAACGCATAGGGAACATCCCTTAGCGCATTTGGTTTATCTTTTAGCACATTCGACTCACTGTTTGGCGCGTGGGACTCATTCCCCAACGCGTGCATACCATACCTTAGCGCATCATCCCCACTAACATTTTCCTTTAGGTCTCGGCGCGAGAGAATAACAAAGTAGCGCATTTGGAAAATAGTTCAGCGCATCGGGTTTGTCCGATAGCGCATCTTGATTATGTTATAGCGCATTGGGTATGTTCTATAGTGCATCAGAAACAGAGGCAAAATTAAAAATTGTAACTAAATTTGAAACTAGACTTGTTGAAGTCCACCAAATCCATAGATTTTGCTAACGATTTTACTTGGTATTTTGCAGGATTTTTTGATAGTTTCTTGCAGATAGGAGCTTGATTTTATTTCTAGGAACATAAATAGTTTAAATTATTACTAACTTATTTAAGTTAGTTAGAATTTAAATTCTTTTTAGTTCTTGTTAAATAAAATTGAACTCACTTTATTTTAGCTTTAAAAAGAACCACAAAACAAAACAATTTTACTTTCTTTTCTAGGAGAGAAATTTTTAATTGGATCTTAAAAAGAACAAATCAACTTTTCAAGTTTTGCAAACAAATGGCTTAAAAAGAACTTCACCATCCTTTGGTGCATAAAAGGATCCATTTTAATTTTTTGCAAGGTAAAAAAATCACACAAGTCCAAAAGTCCTTTGCAACTAAAGAGGGAAGATCTTCCCCTTTCAAATCGATTTCTTTTGTTGACGAAACATCGCATTTATTTTGTTGACCAAAGTTCCTTTTTAATAGATCAGAAAATCATTGTCTTGAAAAAATAAAATAAACACTATGTTTTCATGGAGCAACATCTCCATATAGACTTAGCAAATCACTGCTTTGAAAGGCTAAAAGGAACTTGTGTGCTTTGTCTCGAAAGTGGAAGGTATATGCTCTCCCCTTAACTGGGTGACCAAAAAGCTAGACCACTCTTATGCTTTTAGTCATACAACATTTAAATCCTTTTGTAGGCCTGCCTTCCCTAAGGGTTGAAAAACTCTTAAAGCCATTTTTGGCCGGTGTGAAGGGAACGACCTAAGTGGGAAATGGCTTTGAAGCCAAGTGTTCCAACCCACTATAATCAAAAGTAAAAAGTGACGAAAGTCCTTTTCAACGGTTGTGCGTAGTGATTAGCCTTCCCCTAGTATCCTTGAGATACATAAAGCCTTTATTCGAAAGGTTGGGAAGCCTCCTGAGGGAGTTTATCACTAATGACCAAACAAGAAGCCTGATTATGAACCTTAGCATAGAAAATTTGAGCCGAGTTATTATCTAGACATTTGCAATATCATAGTGCAAGGGTGGGGAAGAATCCGCTCCCAAGATCACTCACCATATATCTCTCAAGATAACTACTCAATTGTGAAGCAATTCACTTTGAGTTAATTTATGGCAAAAGGCAAAAAAATGGGCACCCCCTAGGAGGTGACACGACTATTTGAGTTGACGAAGTATCGAGACTAGTCGGCTATGATATTGCTTATGACCCTTGAATAAAGAGTCTGACTGAAGTGCATGTTGTATCTAAACCTGTCAAAACATTGAGGATTTGAACACATCCTCACAGAACATACATTTATTGTTTAGATTAGGCAAAAGGGTTGTCTCTTTTGTGATGTGTCTTCATTTGTTACTTCAGAAAATCATCTATTATCATTGAAAAGTCAAAACAAAGATTCCAAAAATCATAGAAAAGCAACCAAGTCAAACTATCAGGGCATCTTGGCATGTAAGAGAAACCTCTTAGCGCGTAGCAACCATCTTTTAGTGCATTAGACCTTTTTTTTAACGCATTAACACTTAATGTTAGCGCTTCACCAAAATCCAAATCTAGCAGTTTCAAGTAGCATATTTTGAAAAAAGTTTAGCACGTTGAAGCATCAGCTTAGTGGGTGGAAACCAAACCTTAGCACGTAGGGTTTAACAATTAGTGCGTTGGGGGCCCATATTAGCGCATAACCAGATAGTATGTCACAGGGGGTAGTGTAGTGTGTGAGGTCTTTTCTATAGCGCATCAAGGACTTTCTATAGTGCATTGCGTCTCTGTATTAGCATATGGCCCAAAACCAGAAAAATAGGGGGCAAAACAGAGGTCATTTTTGAAAAATTTGAAAACAAATTCGGGAGCTTTCCTTTCTCAGCCTAAACTTCATCAAAAATAAAACCAAAACAGAGTATCCAAAACTATTCTCAAAGCAATTTTTTCATCAAACCAAGTTGTCCAAAATTTGAAAACTAGTCACAAGATAACACATCTCTCCTATCAAAATCAGGAAACCTCATCACAAGTATAAAATAGGTCCTTCAATCAAATGGATTTCTATCCCAAAGCACACTTGTTTTAAAATTCCAAGTTGTCAAATCGAGTTTCCATATCAGGAAAGCTCGTATTACATATCATTTGACACGCTTTGTCATGAGGGGGCATCTAAACCTTCACTTTGATAAAAGTAAAACTTGAGTTTCCAAAACAAGCTAAACTAAATCTAAAAAAAAATCAAAGGAAACCATTGATCACTTGTGCATGACTAATCCTCATATTCTAAGAAGAAAGAGTATTTATCATAACACTAAGTGGAGGAAACAACAACCCAGTTCTTCGAAACTTGCCAAAAGGAATAAATTTTTATACATCAATCGCCAACTCTTGAAATCTCATCGAACATTCCTTCATCATATCCACTTGTATCTTCAAAAAAAATAAAATGAATTTGACAAAGAATAATTGAGGAGTAGAGCATTCTGTCAAAAATCAGCATTCAGTCAACGCCTGAATCAAGGAGGAAAAATCAATCCAGCATTCTTCCCAAAAGTCTGCATCACCTACAACACACCCCATGTAGAACCACCAACACCTGAACAAGACACAGAAGAGGAATTTGTTCCCTTCATCACAAAAATCTTCTATTAGATGCCCATTATCACCCATTCACAATGAAACAAACAAAAGGAAACACAACCAGAATCTAGTATGGGACGACGATTATCAAATCCCTTTGACTATCCTAATCTAGAAGATACAGAGATCACTGAAGAACTCCTTCAGGAATGTCAAGAAAGTGCCTCATTCCAAAGACTCATGGAATGACTCATAGAGGCTAACAAAGAGAAATACCTACTAATGCTCACAAGTAAAGGAGTTAGGATTCCAGAAGACTTTGATTCAAGCACCGTTAGAACAAGGAATCAAATCTACACTTATCAAGAACAACAAAGAGAAGAAGACCTGGGTGATCCTGAGCCAAACATCCCTGAACAAAACATTCCTGAGCCAAACATCCCTGAACAAAATATCCCTGAGCAAAACATACCATTTCACACGCCATTCCAAACTAGACACCATGAGAGGGAAGAACTCTTCCCTTGGCAAATGAATGCACCCTTGGTTGCTCTCACACAACAAATGCAAATGCTGCAAAAAAAGATGTAGGACATGCAACAAGGATCCCCAATCTGATATTCCTTAAAATAAATTTGTCCTTATCCTTTTGACAAAAGGTTAAACATGGTACCTTTTCCCCCAAATTCAGACATTCCAAAATTTGACAAATATGATGGGAAAAGCAATCCCCATGATCACGTCTAGGAATTTTGTACTATGAGCCTAGAATTTGCTCACGATGACACTTATTTAATGAGATTATTCCCAAGAAGCTTGGGTAGGCAAACAATGGAATGGCTTTCCAAAATCACACCTCCTATCAGATCCTTTGATGGATTAGTCAACAAATTCATCACTCAATATTCCTACAACATTCAACATGCCATCACCATGCTAGATGTCTGCAATACCAAACACAAAAATAATGAAACATTCATGGTATTCCTTCAACGTTGGCGATGAGTGGTCTCAAGATATCATCGAGATGTGCCTGAAAAGGAAAAGATGGAAATTTTCATCGACAACTTGAATAGCGAGATGAGTTATAGACTCAAACTTCAATGCATACCATCTTTTGCCAAATTGATTGAAAATGGCATCCAAGTACAAGAAGCCTGTGTCAAGAAAGGAACATTAAAAAATTTCAAAGAAGGAACAAATTCATCCAATTACAACAACTTAGACAAATCCAGATTCTGGAATAGAAATAAAAACACTGGAAATGAAGGAGGAAATGAATCAAATGATCCAAAATCCAAGCAGCCAATGTTGGCTTTATCAGGCAATCCTCAGACCACTAAAAATCAAAAGGGTGCTAGCCAAGGCACTGATGCTTATACACCCAATGCCACTCAAGATCCTCTCAACACAAGCAACACCACCAATACCAACAATGCTCAAAACACCAACACCAATCGAGGACCAAACCCAAACTCACGAGGTAACACCAATAACTTTCCCAAAAGGGTTTACACACCACTAGGGAAATCACTAGAGTCAGTATTCAGAGAACTCCTTGCAAACAAAATCATCTCTTTACCAGCAATTACCAACTTTGAGCCACAAATCAAACCACCTTGGTGGAATGACTCACACTTTTGTGACTTTCATCGAAACAAAGGCCATCAAACGAATGATTGTATGAGACTGAAGAACATTGTTCAAGACATGATTGATAGGGGCAATTTAATAGTCGATGGTCTTCAGACAAATGGTGACCATGGAGCCTTCAAAAATCCTCTTCCAAACTACAACAAAGATGGAGCTTCCACATCAAATGATACACGAGGAGCTCACATAAATCACATATAAAACAACACTATCAATCATATCTCAACTAATGACAATCAAGTAGATATCATTACAATCAACAAACGCAAGCATGAATCAATCAATGTAACTACCAAAACTCAAAAATATGTCTTAAAGGAGTATATGTGAGCAACCAACACGATCCCAAAGTTCCATATGATCTAGTCAGTCAACTATGCAAAACTCCTGCTCAAATATCTATATTTGAGTTGTTGAAACTTTCACCAAAACACAAAGACATATTGGAACAAGCATTATTGGAAACAAATGTATCTCAAGATTTAGATGCTGACAAATTCCAAGCCATGGTGGCTTACATGATAGGGCTGCATAACCTCACCTTTTCTGAACATGATAATATCTCATTAAGCCATCCACACAATACTCCACTCCATATTGAAGTCTTGGTCTATAAACACTGAGTTAAAAGAGTATTAATAGATGGAGGAGCTGGACTCAATATGTACCTTGAAACTTATCTGTGCATTAGGCTTCTCTGAGGAGTCTATTGATCCACACAAGAAGATCACTATCAAAGTATATGATGATGAAGAAAGATCATCCAAAGGAACAATAATGTTACCAATTCAGGTAGGACCAGTCCAAAAAGACACTCTATGCCAAGTTTAAGACATCGACCTCACATATAATATCTTATTAGGTCAACCTTGGATACACGAGATGCAAGCAATACCTTCAACTTATCACCAATGTGTTAAGTTCCCATACAATGGACAGGAAATCTCTATCTTAGTAGATCATAACCCTTTTCAACATTGTAATGCTATGGGGGCAGCCCAAGACAGTTTGGTTCCACATAAAAACTACTTTCCTCCACACCAAATTTTCAACAAGAAAAGCCTAAATCTCTATCCAGGGATTTCAAATAGAAAATGAAAATCAAAGAACAAGGCATGGGAGAATACTCTTTGGAACCCTTGAGTTTAATCAACTTACCAACATCGCCTAAATCTCATGGGCTACCTACAACATCAACACTTCAAGCAACACAACCCATCACCAAGTTTGATGGAAAGTTTATCCAACTAGGCACACTAGCGCATGAGTTAGAAGAAAAGGACATCCTTAGTTGGTTGTATAAAGATGAAGAAAATGACAAAGTAGCTACTATAGAGATCACTCTACCAACACAATTATATGGCAAAGGCTACCTAATCATGCAATGGATGGGATATAATGGTAAAGGACATATCGGCAAGCATCGAGAAGGCGTCACAGAACCAATAGACCCTCCTTCACAACTTGCTAAAGATAAAACAGGATTGGGCTATGAACACACTTTGCCACCAAGGAAGACACCAAACAAATACTAGAAACCTCAGTGGAAGGTAAAGAAGAAATACAAAGAAGACTCATGGTAGGAGGCACTATTTGAATCAACAGAAACAATCTGAAAGGAATGAGAATCCCAAGAAAAAAAGAAACCTCAAGCAAAACCGGTCATTCAAAAGGCAGAAGCACCTTGTGCAGCAATACATCATGTTTAGGAACTTGTTTCATGTAAAGAAGAATCGCCAATTGACAACATCATTATTCCCCAAAAGGAAACAGTATATGAGCAGATGCAATGAGTGGAAGCAGGATCTGATACCGAATCATCCGAGAAGACTGTCAGATTGGTGTCAATCATCAAAAACCTATTTTCACCCTACATCATACTAGTACACAACACTGAAAGATTCTAGGATAATACCTTTGAAACTAATTCAAATGAATATGAATGGGGCAGCTGTTCTAATGTTACTAAAGATATTGGTGCAAATGACAGTCAAACACCCATCTCTCAAGAAGAACATGGCATAGAATCTAGACCACTTGAATTTGGTCCACAAAATATCTATGATGCCAAGGAAAATGAGTAGCGACATTATGAGCAAGTCTATATGGAAAATGATACCATAGAAGACCTAGACGAAATCCTTAACTTCTTTAACACCCAAGCCAACCATGAGGATACCTCCATCTTGACACTTACAGTAGCAGAACTTGATCCACCTAACGACTCCTTACCACTTGTCTTTCCTAACCTCATAGACTGGGACGAACTTGAAACTCATGATATACCAATTTTCCCAAATGACGAATCCATTATCCATTACTTGTGTACTGTTAACCCAAAAACAAACTCTACCAGTGAACAAAGTAACGACATCTGCAACCAGGGGAGTGCCAAGTCTCTCAGTCGCAAAAATGAACAAAATAGAGGATCTACTACTGAAAACCAGTCAATGGCATCAATAAATCACAAAAAAGTAAAAATAAAGGATGCATCTGAGGGTGAAAACCTTTTTAAGGCACCTAAAGTTGGGAAACTTGACACTCTTCTTGAGAATTATCATGAGCGATCACCCATATTGATTGAGCCCACTCAATCAATCAACATTGGTACTACAGAAGAAGCCAAAAATATACACTTGGTAGAATATTTGATGGTAGAAGAAAGATCAGAGTTTATCAAATTTTTTAAAGAAAAGCAAATCAACTTTGCTTGGTCATATGTAGATATTCCTGAGATTGATCCACAATTAATCATGCATCACTTATCCATTGCTCCAAGAGCCAAGCTAGTTAAGTAGAAACTGAGAAAAATGAATCCACGTGTAGCACTCATGGTCAAAACAAAGCTAAAGAAATTATTAGATGTCAGATTTATTTGGCCTATCGACTATGCTAAATGGATTTCCAACATTGTGCTAGTTTCCAAACTAGATGGTAGTATCAGAATATGCACTGATTTTAGAGATGTCAACAAAGCCTGTCCCAAGGATGACTTTCCTTTACCTAGTATTGACATAATTGTAGACCTCACAGCAGGCCATGCAAAGCTATCACTAATGGTTAGTTTTTCAGGCTATAATCAAATTAAGATAGCCCCAGAAGATCAAGATAGAACAACATTTACCTGTCTCTGGGGAACATACTGTTGGAATGTCATGCCTTTTGGCTTAAAGAATGCAGGAGCAACTTATCAACGAGCAATGACAACAATCTTTCATGACATGATGCATACCTTCATGGAGGACTATGTGGATGATTTACTAGCTAGATCATTCACCAAAGCAGATAATTTAAACATATTAGAAAATATTTTTGACAGATTGGAGAAATTCCAAGTCAGGCTCAACCCTAAGAAGTGTCTTCAGGGTTACATCAGGCAAGTTACTAGGCTACATAGTTTCAGCTAAGGGTATTGAAGTGGATCCAGCCAAGGTACAAGCGATCTCTACAAGGATGGCTCCAGTCAATCAAGCGATTCATCACTCAACTAGCAAATAAAATTCTCCCATTCAATCATTTGATACATAAAAATGTACCATTCAGATGGGAAGCCAAATGTGTAGAATCATTCTATCAAATCAGGCAATATCTAATGAACCTAATAGTTCTAGTACCACCAATACCAGGGAAGCCACTCATTCTCTACATTTCAACAACAGATATATCACTGGGGGCATTATTAGCACAAGAGGACCAATAGGGCAAGGAACGCGCTATATACTACATCAGCAAGACATTGAACGGATATGAACTAAACTACACATTCATTGAGAAGGCTTGTCTAACGGTGATATTTGCTTCTCAATAATTCTGACATTACATGCTAGTGCATACAATCAAGCTCATAGAAAAACTTGATCCTCTCAAATTTTTACTCAGCAAGGCAGCTCTTACAAGAAGATTGGCTAAATGGGTCATGATTCTTAGTGAATTTGATATCCACTACACAGAGCGACGAGCTATCAAAGGACAAGTGATTGCAGATCAACTGGCGGAAGCACCACTACCTAGAAAACAACCTATGGAGATTGAATTTATAGATAGAGACGTTCTTGTTATTTCCACCACATAATGGACCCTATACTTTGATGGATCATATACTCAACATGGCTCAAGGGTTGGCATTCTATTCATTACTCCTTAAGGGCACACCATACCAAGATCATATAGGCTTATGTTTCCATGCACAAATAACATTGCTGAATATGGGGCACTAGTTATAGGCATCAAAATGGCCGTAGAATGGAGAATCACAGAATTAAAAGTATATGAAGATTCACAACTAGTCATCAATCAAATCAACAATGACTATCAGATAAAGGATGACAAGTTGCTGCCATATAAGCGAATGGTGGATGATTTCAAACAATATTTTGTACACATCACCTTTGAACAAATACCAAGGTTAGACAACAGAGCAGCCGATGCAATGGCTACTATCGCTTCACTACTGCAAATTCCAGAGCAACAGAATCGTTATGAGTTTCTGGTAGAGCAACTGTTCTCCCCAGCCTATGACTATTCTGATTCCCATGTTATCTATGCCTTGATTGGTTCTGACTCTCCATTATATGGACCGATATATGACTATCTTAAGAGCAATATCCTACCCATTGACCTATCCCAAAACCAAAAATGCAACTTTATCCGACAAGACGTCCGTTATACTCTCACTGCTGATACTTTGTACCGTCGAGGTCTAGATGGTTCTCTTCTTCGTTGCCTTGATCATAATGAATCTGACTCCACTTTACAAGAGCTTTACGAAGGTATCTGTGGCACACATTCAAGTGGTCCTACCCTTGCTAAAAAGCTTCTAAGAATGGGATATTATTGGCCAACAATGGAAAAAGACTCTTATCACTTTGCAAAGAAGTGTCCTAAATGCCAAATCCATGGCAATCTTGTACATGCACTAGCACAGAACTGCAGCCATTCATAACATCCTGCCCCTTTTGCCAGTGGGGATTGGACTTAGTTGGAAAAATTCATCCTTCATCTTCAAATGGACACAAGCTCATTATAACTACAACAGAATACTTTGCCAAGTGGATTGAAGCGGTCCCCATGACCACAATAACTGGAAAACAAATAGCCTCTTTCATCCTTAATTGTCTGATCTATAGATATGGCATCCCAAGTTCCATCATCACAGATAATGGATGACGTTTCAAGAACCAAGATGTACAAGAACTATGTGAAAAATTCAAAATCCAATATCATTTTTCTACACCTTACTACCCACAGAGGAATGGTCAGGCAGAAGCATCCAACAAGACAATATTAAAAATCCTAAAGAAAATAGTAAATGATGCAGGCAAAGATTGGCATGTACAACTCAATCCAACACTTTGGGCATATAGAACTAGCATCCGCACACCTATGGGAGCTACACCATATTCCTTGGTATATGGATCAGAAGCAATTTTACCCTTACATGTAGAAATTCCATCTCTCAGAGTCTCTTTGAAAGGCCTAATTCTAGATGAAGAATATCGAGTAAACTGACTACAGGAGCTTGAACTTCTAGATGAAAGATGCCAACATGCCTACACTCATCTCAAAGCATATCAGCAACGCATGTGCAGAAGCTACAACCACAAGGTCATTCCCCAAAATTTTAAAATTGGTGACCTAGTACTCAAGGACAATCCTAGAAATCAGCAAGATCGGGAAAAGAAAGGGAAATTTGAACCTAACTGGTTCGGTCCCTATGTCATTATATCAGCCTATGGATCAGGCACCTATCAACTAACAACTTTAGAAGGAGATGTGCTTGATGAACCAACTAATAACATCCATCTGAAGAAATACTACACCTAAGTAGTCTAATGCATGAAAAAGTTAAAAAAATCAAAAATAAAGAAAAATAAAGAAAGAGCAAATAAAGAGGTACAATAAAAGCAACTGCTGAAAACCTAGTAATAGGTGCTATTGTGAGAGGACAACTCCTCTATCTATATTTTACCATTATATCCACAGTTAAGAACTATCGGCCATCGCCCGACATTCTCTCACAATATCCATCCAAGACATAGTTAGCGTAGTCACTATCCTGGTTTATCCACATATCCTTTCATCACATCTCACCATGGCTTGGTAATAACTGTACATATCCATATTAAGAGGATCACTCGGCTAGGGGCAATATTAATCAGAACTTGCAACACGTTCAAGATGTCAAAACTTACAGCAACCTCAGAACATCATATCTAGCAAACAAAACTCAAAATCACAAAAACCACACATTGATCACTTAATGGGATTCACAAAAAATATGATAGATGATTGTTTGAAGTATCAAATGTTGCATCTTGCATAAAGTTTTGACTATTTTTGCACTTGAACTTTAATTATTATTGGGTCCATCTAGATTTTCTCAACAAAGCTTCATGCTAGAGAAAGTCATGGGGACTCCAATACTTTTTAGTTTTCTGTCTGTGAGGTGATCATTTGTACTATGTAGATACTTTTCTCGAGACGTGATTCCAAGCATATCACTAAAGACATGATCCCACATTGCGCATACAAATGGTTTACTCTTATCTGTTTATACGCGAACCACACTCAGGTCGTCCTGGTTCAATTATATCTCAACGCTTGTGCCATCTTACAAAATAAAAAATCATGTAAATTTTACTTAGGTCATCATGGTTCAATTATACCATTATGCTTGTATAAATTTTCAACATATCCCAAAACAAATCAATGCTCAATGATGATAACTGCAAAGAAAGCAAAAACATGTGACTATAAAGGGATGACAAATGCAGAATGAGGATGCTTGAGTTAGTTTCATATCATTTTACAATTAGTTTCATATCACATCATACATCTCATTTTCAAGATACATCTCATAGCATATCACATCATACATCTCATTTTCATGATACATTTCATAGCATATCACATCATAAATCTCATTTTCAAGATACATCTCATAAACATCATGCATTAACACATCATATTCATCACATATCAAATCACATACATCAGAACATCGCATCATCATCATAGAAAAATCAAAAGCATATAGAAAGAATCATCCCTAACACATCACATGAGGATCAAAGAAGATGGTGTCATTTATATATCTCAAAACATGATCAATGTACAAAATATGTCATGTCTATACCAAATATATAAAAATGCTCAAAATACAATGGAGACAACATCTCTCAGGTATGACTATCTCCTGAGGGAGATAGTCTCGCTATAGATGTACTAGCACCGAGATCCCTAGGTGGATCCTAACGAATTGGCCCTATCACACCTCTGCTCTCTATCCTAGTCTATCTAGATCAACTAGATCTTGAGGTCGTAAAACTAGGAACTTTGCGCTCCCTGGGCACCACATCCTCATAATGCCTCTGGTAATAGTCAGTCTCCTTGGCTTTCAAAGATAACTCCCTCAAGGTCTCTCTCATCGGGCCACCCACTGCTACTCTCTCCAATGTCTCTACTCGAGCCTCAACTCGACCCAACTGCTCCAAGGCTGTATCTCGCTCTATGGTCAGCTAAATAATCAAACGCTAATGCACCAACAATTATGTCTACAAATGCTACACTGACAACTACAGAGATCTAATCTACACATCCTTAATGTGTGTCAGAATTCGCATCTACAGGGGTACCTATGAAGGGGTACCCCCTGTCCCTCTACCTGTCCTCGGTGCTAGTGGGGGTAATACATCTGACCTCCTCCTCTGGGCTGGTTGTTAGAAATCATCATGCCCTCCCACCACCACTATCACCTCTCCAACCCTCTCCTCGCCCCTAGATCCAATAGCCAAACCTCCTCTCCCTCTATCCACCACCACTCACCGCACTGCTCTCTCCACCCATATCCCTCTATCACCACCATCTCCACCCCTATCTCCTCTCCTCCCCCAATCCAATCTCCCCCTATCCCCTCGTCGACCTTGACCAACTCCTCCACTGTCTCCCCCATCATCTCCTCCACCATCACCACCTCCTCACCAGCCTCTCCCTGTCTCCCTAGCCTCTTGGGCTAATCATCCTCATCATCATCAAAAGCGGGAATCATCTCTGCTGGATCTGATATCTTGGCCACCACATGCGCTACAAAGAGTGTTGCAAACTCATCAGTCATCCCTGTATCCACTATCTTAGGGGCATAGTCCCATATCTAGCTGACTAAGTGAAAGAACTCCTCAATTGCCACCGTGCTATCAATAGTAGGTCCCCACTCTAGAACATCCTATCTCTGTCGAGCATATAAACATGCTCCCAGTGGTATCCCCTGTTGTCGACCATACTACTACAACACCGAGCTATGCAGGAACCTCTCTATAACAAAGGGCGTCCGCCCTATCAAATACCTGGACATATATACATAGGGCATCTCCATCCCATCCTTTGCCCATACCTCGCAACCTATATATGGTCGCCAGATGACCATATCAATATCATCCAAAACTCTCCTCCAGTGCTCTAGTTTGCCTAGCTTACGCTGGACAACTATCCCTTGATATTTGTATGCATAAGCACACCCAGCAGGCCTATCTCTGTCTGCCAATGGCCTGGCTGTGGAAATATGCTCCCACACCCATACCTGTAGTAGTGTCACTCTAGTTGATAAACTACTATAACCCAAGTACACCACCTGATGCAGATCCCTATATAAGTGGGCCAGCATAGCCGACCCCCATGCAAAGCAGTGACCCTATGTCACCATGTCCTCCAACAGCAATCCCCAACCAACTGCCAGTCCCTTCGACCTACAGTCGGGACATAAGAAACCACCTATAAAACCTGCCAGCCTTGATGGTAGAGGAGCATAATCCAAATCAATGAACTCCTGCCATGAGATCTCATACTTGCAAATCACATCATCATGAAAAATCTGGCAGAGAGCCTTTGTGCCACCCTCCTCTGTCTGCTCGTAGGGTAGTAGTGCACCTACCATAGGAATCCGTAGAATTTGGTAGCAATCCTTAGGCATCACTGTGATCTCACCCATAGCCAAATGAAAGGTGTTCATATCACTATGCCACCTCTCGGCCAACGCTATCAATAGACCCCGGTTAGCGATAAACCGAGGCATCTCTAACAAAGAGGATAGGCCACACCTCTTAATGATATCCCTATCAGCCTGTGTCAACTGTGGTATCAATGACCACGGTCTCAAAAATCGCTCTCACGACTGAACCACTCCAAGGCACTCCTGTCAAAATGAAAAACAAGTCCAATATTAGTTTCCTCATCAAAACAATTCATATCAACTTGAAACTTTGAAAATCTTATCAAGTTCAACATCATATCAATCCATTTTCATATCAAATCATATTAGCTTGTAACACAACTCAAGTTTCACATTCATATCAACTTGTAACACAACTCAAGTTTCACATTCATATCAACTTGTAACACAACCCAAGTTCCACAACCATTGCAGCTTATAAAACAACTCAAGCTCAACATCTATATCAACTTGAAACATTGTTAATCAAATCAAGTTATATCAGAACTCATATTGGACAAAATTATCAAAACAATGATAGCAAACATGCAGATTGACAATTTGCACCTATCCCGGCAGAACTAGCATCAACCTACCAATTTTCTTCATCCAAAAATCACACTTCACCAACAATTTTCCCCTATGCGTTACACAATCTTGTCTCTGTACTAAACTATTGGTTATGTGCTACCCTGTCCTCACAAAGCACTACCTAATTTACCCTATGTGCTATCCTGAAGCTACGTGCTATCCCTTTTCTCCAACGTGACGCCTAACTTACCCCAAGCGCTAAACTACCCCATGTGCTATCCTACTTGGTTCCCATGCTATAACCCTTCCTCTATGTGCTAGGTCATACCTATGTACTACCTAGGCCTACCCATGCAACCCCCTAGAAACCCTATGCACTAGGTATTTCCTATGCACTACCCATTTTTCCCTCTGTGCTACCCTATGATCCCGGTGCGCTAACCTAATCCTAAGTGCTATCCTAACCTACCAGTGAGCTACCCTAATTCTTTCAAATGCTACCCTATTTTATTGGACCCTACGCGCTACGAAACCTATCGTATGCACTACGCTTTGACCCTGACACACTAAATTAGCAAATCCACATGACAAAATTAAAAACATGATAAAAAATGATAAAATAAAAAATCCAAAAGAGGTCAAAACGGTTGACTTACCGGTGGTCCATACACAATGGGTCTCTAGCATAAGGAACTGGCATGTTGACTTTTCTCCAAGTGTCACTTTCTCTAAAGTCAACATGCACAAATGAGACAAAAAGAAATCACTTTTCCCCTTTTATAGGGTAAATCGACATTAGGGTTATGTGGAGGAATGCGTAAATTGCTCGTGGTTTCTCATACAACCCTACCAAACATCATTATTGGGAGATGAATCAATTTATCACATTCAACATAGACAAAAATTTAAACTGCAATGAAATTTATCAAATTTATCCAAATCAAATTAAATGTTCAATTTTTTGATTCATCTCCCAAGGGGGCATTATCAACATCATTTATCAAATCTGGGGCACGACATGAAACATCTCACCACGACTTCACACTAATCATAACTAAATCATGCAACACATCATTTTCTTTGAATCAAAATGTGCACACCCATCACTTCAAAGAGGGGCAAAATGTAGACGTATAAAAATGACCATATTCCTAAATGAATATTTAATGTTCATTTTATTCTCATTCCTCTATTTAGTTAAAACTAATTTAATTAAATCATCCACATTCTTCTATTTAATTAAGTAAATTATTCAATTTATTTACTTAAATTCACTTAGCCCCTTTATATCATTTAATTGAATAAATCATTTTATTTATTTAAATCCCTTCTCCTTGCCTTTTAATTAAATTTACATTTTAATTAAAATTTGACCCCAAATTGAATAAATCTAATTTATTTAATTTCCCAACTTGCAACCAAATTAAAATGAAGCAATTTATTTTAAATTAATCCTATTTTCCCTCACCTACTTGCATTTTCTTACATCTCCCACTTGCATCCTAACCCTATTCCTAATTTCTTCTAGAATCCATCTAATCCTAATTAATTAGCCTAAGCCCATCCATTATCCCTTTTCCCTAAATTGGAGGAGGCCACTTCTCAAATTTGGAGTAAAGTCTTCAAAAGGCATTAAAGCCTTTATGCCTTCAACAAGCTAACTTATTGAATACCCCCAAATTTGGAAGGACTCTTACAAATTTTTCCCCAAAGTCTTCAAACCATTAATGATTAACTAACCCTTAGTGGCATGGTTAGAGACTTTTGACTAACTTAACCTCCATCTAACCCAAGGGTCTCATCAAGTATTCATGGCTTTGACCATGGTTATACCTTTAACCTTTGTACAAGAGTTTACCCTTTGGGTAAAAGCTTTATCCATTGGATAACCCAAACTTAACCTTAACCCTTACCTCCTAAGGTAACCATGAGGTCTTCTTAGGCATTTAATGCCTCTTACATCCTCTCTCAAGCAATCTTATGTTGACAAGTGTCACCATTTCATTGGTGAACATTGTAAACATGGATTGATAACTTTCAATCCTGACCCTTGATTAACTCCTTCAATGTTGATCATCCATTGCCCTATTTTCACTATAAATAGAGCTCTCATTCCTCCATTTTAAGGATCCATGCAAGCTTTTAGTATCTCATTTATGCTCAAATTTATCAATACATATAGCTTCTCTTTGTAATAGGAATTAAGCTAATGAGCATTTTAGACTATTTCCTTTATCATTAGCTTAGATCATTAACTAGTATATCATGTTAGGGTAGTATTGCTACTAACCTTGTCATCTTATAATCTAGTTTACTTCATTTGTATAATCATGCATAGATAGGATGGATTTCATGGTAAAATTAATCTAAAGCATCCCTCATTCTTGCATTCGTCATCCCTAAGCCACTTTGCTCAATGATTTGAGAGAAAAGGCATTGGCTTGAGGGACCTTGTGAGATAGAGAACCATGGAACCAACCTTGGGAAGTTGAGTCATCCTTCATGACTCCATAACTTGCACCAAGAAGTCATGTGGGTGTGTAGACAAGTATCTTTTAACACATTTTTCACATTTTAAGTATCATTGATCCGCTTTTCCCACACACATTTAATAATTAAAAAAAATCATGACTTTAAAAAAATTATTAATTATGTCATATCATCATTCTAACAAAAGCAACAAATATATCGCGATAAGAATATTAACAACAATATAATTATCCATTATAGCTTTGACAACAATATTTGTACTATAACAACAATGCATACATCATGATTCATATTCATAGCAATTGATATAAATTATATAATAGTCAACACTAACAACAATAATATGAATCTTTCATTTCATTGTTCAAAAAAGTCTCAAACTTCAAAATTTTCAATATGCTATTAGAATTTGTTATTATTGTTAGTTTCAAAAGATATAAATGAAAAACGTACGTCATGATTCATATTAATAGCAATTGATATAAATTATATGATAGTCAACACTAACAACAATAATATGGATTTTTCATTTCATTATTCAAAAAAGTCTCAAACTTCAAAATTTTTGATATGCTATTAGAATCTTACATAGCATGCTTGCTCAAATGTAAAAGAATAAAGGAAATGAGAGTGAGGAAAAGCATACGCCATTTCTGTAGGAAATATTTGATAGAATATGGTTGGACAATCAAGCTCTCTGCATTATCAACATTCTTTTTCTTTCTCTGTGATCCGAATTATGGATTCGGATGACAACACCTGAGTGAGAACCTGCGGTATTGTAAATTTTGTTTACAAGAACAAGAAAACATAGAATTGAAGCAAGCTAAAAAGTGATCTATTCAATTCAAAAATCCAACATATATCAGTCCAAGGGATTCTGAGGGTCACCAACAACTCCTTGAGAATTGAAACCCATTAGTCACATCTTATTTATTTACATAATAAAATCTAAAACTATGTAAAATTTTGTCCTAACTTTAACTAGGTATAACTTTTTGCACAAGACTCAAAATTACGAGCTGTTTAACTCGTTGGAAAGGTCTCTAAGAGTTGGAGGAAAATTCCTAAAACAACATGCCTATGGTAATGTTCTAAAGGACAAGCCAAACTTTCAAGGGCTAAAATTGCCCCGAAGGCCTTCAAAAATGACAATTACTAATGTATAGACAAACTAAAAAAAAATATAAAAATATTTTTCCACTATTTCAGATTTGCTTCTGATCACTCTAGTTCCTTTTTTAAGTAAAAAACAAATCTTGGTCATGCTCAACACATTTGGCGGGGGAAAAAAGGGTAGGATTTTGGAGAGGAAAAGAAAGGAGAGAAAATACAAAGCAACAATAGCATCTACAAGGGATTTTCTTCAGGATTGTTAATGGGTGTGATAGAAATCCAAGACCTATGCTCCATAGAGAAGACCAAGAGTCATGGTTGAAGAAGCTATAATCAAACTGTAGATTCACCTATGGCTGGAAGCAGGGGTATTGATTTCTTGAGCAATACCTAGGATTTGGCCCAACAAAGTGATCATGGGTGGAAACAAGATCCTTATTTAGAATGAGAAGTGTTCCACAAGTTTCCAAAATAGAAATGGATTTCCACCCAAGGCAAAATCACACTCTAAAGGCATGAAAGTATTCAAAAAACTTGGGTTGGGTTCATGGTGGCAGGGGGAAATCTCACAAATGGCCGTACGAGACCAAATGCTTCTAATCAACAACAAAATCTTGGGTCATCCCCAATATTTGCAGAAGAAGAAAGAATCAAACTTGTGATCGAATACCCCCAAACTGAGTCAGGGTTTTAGAAGGAGTGAGCCATCTTCTTTACTAGATCGAGTACAAATAGAGTCCACAACCAAAGAATGGAGAAAGAAGGGACCTCTCAGTAAACTCTTTGCCTTGCCCTCAAAAGCTGTCAATCCTGCTATTGGTCACCTTCAAGAAAGAGCCCTTTTTGCTAAAAGGTGTGATATGCATGACAACAATCAAGATATCATAGAGTGGTGGCTTTAGTATTTTCTTGGTATGGTATTTGTGTGATCCTTGTAAAATGATTTCTTTTTCATAGAATGCATAGATTCAAACTTGAAAAATTGTATACTTCATGGAAGCCCTATTTTCTATATTGGCTCCACTTGTCATTTCTTATATTGGAAGACTAGCATTGATCCTCAAACCTATAGAATTAGGAGATCCTTCATCTGGCTAAGTTTGGTTGGACTCCCCTCAAAGTTTTGGTGTGGGGAATCCCTCTTGAAGATTGGAGATATATGTTGGCTCACTATTGGGCATAGAAGAGGATTTTCTGAATGGGAAACATGGGTATGTGGCTAATATTTATGTAGATATAGACCTAGATTAAATAGGTTTCTATGGGGAGTAAGAGATTGTCTCTAAAGTAGGTAGGTGGAAGAAAAAGGCCAAGAGGTTGACAGATAGACTTCTTAGTAAATGCCTTATGAGAGATCAGATCATTTCTAGAAGCTCAATGAAAGGTTCAATTGGTCCGTTATTCTAAGAAAACAAAAACCAACTACAAATGGTAGGAGTAGGCCTAGAAATCAAGGAAAACAATAGTAAAAACTTGTCATAGAATGGGAAAGAGATTTTGGCCTCACCTTCTTTATATGTTCATAATCCTACTCATAGGGAGACAATAGAAACTTCACCTTTGCTAGCCCTTGCCCCCCTCTGGCATTAGGAATTTTGTTGGTGGTTCCAAAAGGAGTAAAGCCTTGAAGAAGAGGACAATCCTTAAATAGGGAGCTTACAAATCCTTTCTTGCCAAATCCAAAAAGGCTTCCAGGAAAAGGAAATGATTCAGGAGTGCCAACGTGGGGACTAGAGATAGTCTTATGGATCTATAAAAACCAAATCCCTCTTAGAACTTATTTCTAAGACAAAAAGCTTAAAAGAAGATATAATAAAAGAAATGAATGCTTCCAATAGAGATGGTTCTCTACTTCACAATATGGAGATCCCAATAATAGGTAATTAGCCTATCCCTTATTAGACCTCAGATAACCCTCAAACTAGAAAGGAGGAAGTAAATAAATTTAAAGATTCCCCCTACTTGAATCCTCCATTTCATTATATTTCTCCCCTTAGGAATGATTTTAGGAAGTAAAGTAGTATCAATATTTCTTTGGAGATTCTAAATCCCTTTTTTGATTCCCCAAATCTCCCTTTTACCTCTTCAGACATGGGGATAGATTCCAACACTCGTAGTCTTTTAAATGACTACATGGAATAGGTTGAGGTCCCTGAAAAAATTATGGAAACTCCTCTTGCTTCTCTTTATTCATAAGTGAAAGAAAAAGGAATCTAGTAATCAAGTAACTGATTGGTTGCAAAACTAAGTAGGTGACTTTGGTATTGCCTCACCTAAGAGAGGAAGAAAATATTTTAGTGAGCACCAATCAATAGAGGGAGAGGATGATTGAAAAATTAGGATAAATGACATTTTGAAAGTAAGGAAGGGTTCATACCTTCCTGAACATAAATGAAAATTGTAACTTGGAATGTTAGGAGCCTCTATGCCCTTAACACAAAATGCTTGATCAAAAGAAGATTCCTTTTGATCAACATAGACATAATCATGCTCCAATAAACTAAAATTAACCTTCATCAAGTGGAATACTTTGGAGAAGGTCTTAGGAACCAATATATTGGTTGTAAGAAGGCATCATTTTAGGCAGATGGTGTATCTGAGGGCCTACAGATTATATGGAAACCTTCTATGGTACAAATGGAGAAGACATCTTCAAACAAAATCTGGCTGATGGTGGCAGTTAAGATTCTCTCTTCAAATTTCTCCTTCTTGTTGATTAATGTTTATGGTCCTATGTTAATGGTATTGAAGTGTGCCTTTTGGTCAAAATTGGATGGAGTGATATCTCAAAATTAGAATGAGAGCTTGTTTATTGGAGGGGATTTCAATGCGATCAAATGTTTGAAAGAAAAAGAGGTATAATTAGGCTTGAAAAATCCAACAAGATTTAAATGATTGGGTTGAAAGAAATGGCCTCCTTGAGGTGGAATTCATGGGACAACATATTTACTTGGAATAATAGGAGACTAGGTTTCAACAATATTGTAGAGAAAATAAATAGATTTTTTTGGATGGGGGACTTCTCCTCCTTGTTCTCTCTAGAATGCAAAGTCTTACCATACTTGGGACCAGATCACTATCCACTCCTATTAAAGTATTAAGGATCTTCCAACTTGTCAAAACCTCCATTTAAATTTGATAATATGTGGATGAAGGATCTGAATTTCCTACCTCTTATAGACCAATGGTGGAAAGAACTCTCTTTTGAAGGCTCTAGAATTTACTTCTTTGTTTCAAAATTGAAATATGTTAAGAGGAAGTTGCTGGAATGGAATGTTGAACATTTCAAAAACATATTTACATCAAAAAGGAACTTAGAATCCCAACTGGAGGATTTGAATGCAAAAATTATCAAGGATGGTATGTTTTAAGAAGAATTCATTAAAAAAAGGATCTACTAGCAGAGTATGAAGACATTTTATCTAAAGAAGAAATATTTTGAAAATAAAAGTCAATGGAGGCTTGGCTTCAAGTTAGAGATAATGTTGGCATTGAGTTGTCATTGATGTCAACTAGTATAGCATGTCACCGATATGGATGTCTACCGGTATGAAAGATAGAGATTGTTTCTGGTATGCAAGATGAAGATTGTTGACATGTTTATGCCGATCGGTAAGCATGCCCACCGATAAGAAAGCATGAGCAAGCAAGAGACAAATTGAAGGGAAGACAAACAAGAACTGAAGAAAAAAAATTGAGTGGCTATCGAATCATAGAGATTGAAGAGATGAACATTGAATCGGGAGTAGTCTAAGTTATCATGACCTAACCGACAAGATAGAGAAGAACATGACATAAAGGTTAACTAGTTAGTGTATACCAGTAGTATGTCTAGTCTGTGACTAAGTTTGAATCGACACAATCAAATATGCTGGATGTCAACAAAGATAACAAGTGGAATCCAAATGGTGAACATGCAGTGGTAGGCAAACAGTGCATTGACAAGGTAGTTGCATAGATTAGGTTGATATTAAATATTGACTATGAAAATCACAGATCAAGTGTAGAGGATTGTGGCTTGAAGCAGATCGAAAGGAAACAACTGGGTTGACAAAAATCAAGGCCAATGAACAGGATCCAGTTTGCTAAATTTAGTGAATGTGCATTGGAAGGATAAAAAATGGTAGTGATGTGCAATTTGTTGTAGGCTGTCAATTCTAGAGTTAAGATTTGATTTGATCTAATATGGATTGTGGTTGGTGAAGAAAACCCTAGGTGTGAAAAGTTTGAAATTCAGTTCTTGGTGGGAAAGCATGGATATAGTAATGCAGATTGAAGAGCTAAGATGATGATGTTGGATGAGAGATTGATGAGAAAGTATGATTCTGTGAGGTGAGAGTTGATCAGTCTTAATGTGATACCAAAATATTGAAGCGACTGAGTGTTGGAAGAAGAATCAGTAAGAAAGGTGTAACCGGTAAGGGCTAAGGTAACCGATAAACTGTTATAGAGCATAGAAGTCTATTAAAATGGTAGTGTCTAAACTGGTAAGACAAAAACAAAGAGTGACTTGGAGAGAACAATGAGTATTAGAGGAGATCTGGAAAGATAGAAGCCGAGTTGAAAAGGATTCAGGAAGAGTGAACAAAGAACCGGTAGAGAAAAGAAGCAGTGTGATAAAGAAAATTCTAATTGGTAGAGAGAATTGTTTGCAGGCATTACAAAATACATTTGTAACAAGGTGTTGATCATTGTATTGTTTTATATGTCATTGCATCTCACTAAGTGGGTGCTTGGTGCAAGGATTGGTGCTCCTTGAGTTGGTGCTCAAAATAGTTCATGGGTTGGTGCTCCTTTGGGTAGGTGCCCATAAATTTCTAGGGGTTGGTGCTCTTTGGGTTGGTGCCCTAAAATATTGTATATTGTTATTTTCACTATGAGGTTGGACTAGAGCAGTAGATCTCCAGCAACATTTCTCGCCAAATTTTTTTCCACATTGGGTTTTCCTCGTATATCATGTGTTATGTGATGTGCTTTTGTGTGTGATTTCTTTTTATGGTTTTCACTCTTTACCGGTTGCACACTCTGTTTGAAATTGTTTATAATCACTAATACACCCCCCTCTTAGTGATATCTTGTGTTATACAATTGGTATCAGAGACCTAGGTTCCCTGTTGGTCAAATCTTTCTCTAGCTTGGGTAGATTCTAGTTTAAGAACACAATGGAAAGGAATGAATCCCCCTCCTCCAAAGCTCCCATGTTTGGCAGTACCAACTATGCCTCCTAGAGAAGAAGAATCAAAACCTATCTGTCCTCCCTAGGTTTCGATGTTTGGATGTCTATGAAGAATGGGTATATTGTCCCTAATTCTCCTCCTACAGATCTAGATTCTAAGAAGGAATATGAAAACAATGCCAAGGCCAAGCATGTCATTCTCAGTAGATTGTCTGATAATGTGTTTGTTAAGGTTATGCACTGCTCATCTTGCAAGGAAACTTGGGATAAGTTGAAGAGATTGTTTGAAGGAGATGTCAAGTTCAAGGAGGATAAACTGAAAACCCTAAGAGGTCAGCTTGAAGGTTTGAAGATGAAAGATGAAGAAAATATTGTTTGTTATCTTCAAAGAGTTGATGAAACCATGAACACTATTAGAGGAATTGGAGAAGAAATATCTAATGAAGTCATTGTCAAAAATATACTTAGATCTCTCACATCTAAGTACGATACAAAAGTATCTGCAATAGAAGAAGCCAAGGATCTAAAAAAAAATTCAATGGATGAGTTATTTGGGTCCCTAACTGCTTATGAGATGAGAAAAACTGGTGAAGGAACTTTAAAGAAAGAGGATGCTTTCAACTCCATCAAAAAGGGTAAGGAAGAAATTATTCATGGAGAATCTAGTGAAGACTCAAATACTATGGTGGTAAAATTTATGAGGAATCTCAAAAGAGGATGTGGCAAGTACAAAGGAATATTGGCTTTCAAATGTTTTAAATGTGGTAAAATTAGACATTTTACTTCAAAATATCCCTATGGTGAGAATAGTGGAGAAGGGTTGCAATCCATCAGTAGACCTTCGAGAAATAATAAAGAGAAGAAAGTCTACTGACAAGAAAGAAGAAGCTACCATAAGAAGAACAGTCTATATACTTTTGAAGATGATGCTACAGATGAAGAAAGTGTCTCAGAAAAGGACTGTTGTGAGGGTGAAAGAGAAATCAATCTCTTTATGGCACTACATGAACCGGTTGATGAAGCTAATGAAGATGAATACATTGAAGTTGAAGTGGAATTAGAAGGTGAACTCATAAGTGCTCTTGAGGAGTTGAATAAAACAAGAAGAGAACTGAAGAAGGTTAAGTATGTTGCCATTGAAGAACAAGATTGTTTGAAACAATCCCTAGATGAGTTCAAGAAAACAATTTTCTGATCTGAAACTCCAGTTGGAAGAAGCTAAGAGGATATGTGAGGTTACATCTTTTGATTTGATAAAGAAGGAGAAGGAGCATCAAAATCTAGAAGGAGAAATTGTAAGGCTCGAAAAGGAGCTTGAAAAAAGCATGGATGAATTAAAAATGAAGAGTAAATATGAGAGAAGCACTGAAGCCTTGGACAAGATGTTCAGTAATCAAAAGCACTCAAAAGATACTGAAGGTATAGGATTTGAAGAAGGACAATGTTCAAATAGAAAAGATGCATTAGGCAAGGAGATACAGTTTACTTCTTCAAGTGAAAGTAAAGAGAAATAAACCTTTACAGTCAACAAAGCAACTAAGAATAAGACCTATGCTAAAGTTGGGAGAAATCAGTGTGTCAACTAGAATGCTCAAACCTTGAATTGGAAGGCTCACACATCATACTAGAATGAAAATCACAAAGGCAGGTTCAAGATTGATGATGAAGGGTTCACTAAAGTCAATAGCATGAGAGAAAGACATCTGGTGAGACAAAGGTTTTCTAGTCCAAAGCAACAAGATTGGTCTGTACCCAAATTCCATGGTTATCGTTATTGGTGTAATAAGTTTTGTCATAGAATTGTTGATTTTAGTTTGATGCATAAGACCCCCACTAGTTTTGAAAGTAGAAATTTGTTTGCTGCATTTCAGGAGATGAATGCCATGTGTTATCAATGTAATAGTTTTGGTCATAAGAGTTAT
The DNA here is from genome assembly GCF_030272615.1 of Cryptomeria japonica. NCBI lineage: Eukaryota > Viridiplantae > Streptophyta > Pinopsida > Cupressales > Cupressaceae > Cryptomeria > Cryptomeria japonica. Next base: position 254,182,178 of record NC_081408.1, read on the forward strand.
GAATGTAGGAGAAGTCAGCAAGATGAATATTGTTGACATGTTGATGCCAACCGGTAAGGATGTCCACTGGTAAGCAAGCATGAGAAAGAAAGAGACAAATTGAAGGGAAGACAAACAAGAACTAAAGAAACAAATTGAGTGCTTGTCGGATCATAGAGATTAAAGAGATGAACATTGAATCTGGAGCACTTAGAGTTATCATGACCTAACCAATAGAATAGAAAAGAGCATGACATAAAGGTTAACCGGTTAGTATATGTCGATAGTATGTTTGGTCCATGACTTGAGTTTGAACTGACACAATAAAAAATGTTGGATGCTGATAGAGATAACATGTGGACTCCAGGTGGTGAACATGTAGTGGTAGGAAAATAGTGCAATGATAAGGTAGTTGCAGATTAGGTTGATATTAAATGTAGACTATGAAAATTATAGATCAAGTGTAGAGGATTGTGGCTCAAAGCAGATCGAAAAGGAAATAGTTGGGTTGACAAAAATTAAGGTTGATGAATAGGATCTAGTTTGCTAAATTTAGTGAAGGTGCATTGGAAGGATAAAAAATGGTGGTGATGTGCGATTTGTTGCAGGCTGTCAATCCCAAATTTAAGATTTGATTTGATATGGATTGTGGTTGGTGAAGAAAACCCTAGACGTGAAAAGTTTGAAATTCAATTATTGGTGGGAAAGCATGGATTTAATAGTGAAAATTGAAGATCTAAGATGTGTTGGATGAGACATTGATCAATCTGAGTTTGATAGCAAAATATTTAAGAGAGTGAGTGTTGGAAGAAGAACCGGTAAGAAAGAGGTAACTAGCAAGGGTTAAGGTAATCGGTAAACTGTTATAGAGCATAGCAGTCTATTAAACCAACAATGTCTAAACCAGTAAGACAACAACAAAGAGTCAAGGAGAGAAGAGTGAGTATCAGACAAGATCTGGCAAGACAAAAGTTGAGTTAAAAAGGATTCAGGCAAGCGAACAAAGAACTGGTAGAGAAAAGAAGCAATGTTATACAGAAAAATCTAACCTATAGAGAGAATTGTTTGCAAGGGTTATAAAATCCATTTATAACAAGGTGTTGATCATTGTATTGTTTTATATGTCATTGTATCTCACTGAGTGGGTTCTCAGTGCAAGGGCTGGTGCTCCTTGAGTTGGTGCTCAAAATAGTTCAGGGGTTGGTGTTCCTTTGGGTAGGTGCCCATAAATTGCTAGGTGTTGGTGCTCCTTGTGTTGATGCCCTAAAATATTGTAAACTATTATTTTCACTATGAGGTTGGATTGGAGTAGTAGATCTCAAGTAACATTTCTCACCGAGGTTTTTCCCACATTTGATTTTCCTCGTATATCATGTGTTATGTGATGTGCTTTTGTTTGTGATTTATTTTTATGGTTTTTACTCTTTACCGGTTGCACACTCTATTTGAAATTGTTTATAATTTCACTAATTCACCCCCCTCTGAGTGATATCTTGTATCTTCAGATAAGAACACTAATTGTTTTCATAATGTTACTAAGCAAAGAAGAAACATAAATAGAATATCCAGAATAGAAGATCAGAAGAATTAGCTCATTGAAAATCCATAGGCTATTCAGAATGAAATCATTCTATTCTTATCCAACTCGCTAAATAATGTTGAAGGGTTGTACTTAAGAGAAGAAAACAAGATTCTTTCAGTCACTCCTAAAATTATCACAAATGAAAAAAACAAGTAGCTGAATGAAAGCTTTTCAATTTGTGTAGGAGAAAAAGTGACACTAAGCAAACATGCCCTAATCTCACTTTCAATCACACATTTGTGGAATACGAAAGAGCCTAGAGGTATCACACAATTGGCTACTTCTTTTTGTGGAAGAGAGAGCCACGGGATACCTATTAGGATTTCTATTCCCTTGTTGTAATTGAAAGATAAAATGATGCAAGTTCAATCCCTAACCCCAAAATGCAAGTAGGAACTAATGACAAGATTGTAGAATTGAACTTAAACAATGGAAAGCTGTAAATACAAGGATAAGACAAGAATGCAAATGCGTACCCATAGTTAAAATCTAACTGAAAATGTTTGGGATGGGGGCGCGGGTGCCACTGTCCTGATTCTGCCCCTGAAATTGCTCCGGAAACTGCTGTTTTTGCAACCTGAAAAGCTATCAAAATGCTGAAAATTGCTGTCTGTCAGGAGGACCAGGGTGCCCAGCGCCCCTGTCCCAGGGACCAGGGTGCCCAGCGCCCCTGTCCTGGTAGGACTAGGGCGCCCCACTCCCCTATCCTGGTCTTTTGCTCTGAAATTTGGTGGGAAGGTCGGTCTCAGTCTGCTTCTCCCGGATCTGCAACCTGCGGCGTCGTCTGAGTCCCGAAACCTGCACTTATATCTAAAAAGGTGTTTGGGCGGCTATATAGGGTTTTGCCTTAGTCAAACCCCCGCTTCGGTGATTTCCACCTCCACGAATAGCCAAGTTGTATTGTAAAATGTATTGTGTGTGCAGACCTAGTGTGTGTGCAAGGTCCTAAAATGCAAGAAAGCAAACTAGACCAACCTAGAAAGTAAACCCTAATTGCTTGTAAATGATAATGTAAATGCTCCAAATCAAGATGCAAAATGATCTAAAGCATGAATAAGTGATATATTGAAGCTTATGCAAAGACATGAAAACAACATGAAATCATACCCAACCCCCAAGGGAGGGGTACAAGCCAATCTTCAGTCGGTAATCTCCTATTGTTCTTCAATGTCTTCCAAGCCCTAAATGAATGAATGAAATTGATGAATGCTTGATAGATGGATGTTGAATGTTGTTGACGTCTCCAAAGATCTGCTCTTTCGCTGCATAGAAGGTCCCTCAAAACAAAAATCGGATCCTTTCAAATGAAGAAAGAGAGCTCTTATATATGAAACCCTAGGTCTTAATTTCAACTTTTGGCCGACCTAGAGATTGAATATCCTGCCAATTTCTTGGGGTTAAGCTTTATTTTATGATTGGATCGTGCTCCCAAAATTTCAAGAAAAATGTCCGGGACCATGTGCACTCTGGGCGCCACGGTCCCGACAACTTTTCACCAAATTTTCAGGGCCGTCGGATATGATGATTTTAGAGAGAATCCCAAAGTTACAGGTGATTTCGAGATGTTTTGACCCCCGAAATCAAGCCCCCAAGTTCGAAATAGGACCTAAATAGGGTTTTTGATTAAATGATGTATAGGAGGAATAAAATGAAAGGGGCACACTTTAATGAAAGAGCCCAACTTTATGATGTAGGAGATGATAAAATAGAACCTTAGACCTAATTAATTTTATTAATTAAGTGCTAAAGGGAAAATGCAATGCAAAATGCAAAATGCGCCAAGGCGGGTGCTAAACTAGGTGTGAAATTGTACCACCCTAGCAAGTGCGTACAATTTATGACGGTACACAATTGAAGAAGTATCTACAGACCTCAACCAACTTCCTTCTAATAAAGCTCCCAGGCAAGATGGTTTCCCTACTAGTTTTTTAAAAAAATGTTAGCATATAATAGGGAAAAACTTGGTGGCAGCTCTAGTGTCCTCAACAAAATCAAGAAATATTCTCAAAACAATCAACAACACCTTCATTGCCCTAATTATGAAGGAATAGAAAATTGTTAGATTGGGGGATTTTAGACCAATCTCCCTTTGCAACTCTATCTACAAAATACTATCCAAGCTAATCACTAATAAACTCCAACCTCTTATGGGTAACATCATTTCAGAAGAACAAACAAGGTTCATGCTAGGGAGATCAATTTTAGATGGGGTGATTGTCTCCCAAGAGGTCATCCATACTCTTCAAAACATAAATAAAGCTGAGATGATCATAAAATTGGATATATCAAAGGCATATGATAATGTAGACTGGGATTTTTTATGCAAGATAATGCAAGCTTTTGGCTTCAATAATCAATGGAGCAACTAGGTTTTTGAATGTATTTCAACTCCAAAAAATTTAGTTCTCATAAATGGGAAACTTGAAGGATACTTTTCATTCTCTAAAGGTATCAGACAAGGAGACCCAATGTCTCCATTTGTCTTCATTATAATGGAAGAATCCTTGGGAAGGGTTGTTCAAGATATGCAAAACTGAAAGCTAATAGAGGGTATTAAGATTACTAGAAACGTCATTGCTTCACATCAAAAATTTGAAGATGATAATCTTTTGCTAGGAGCAGCCAAAGCTAGAGAAGAAGCACAATTCCAAACCCTCCTAATTTCATATGGTAAAGCCTCGAGTCAGATTATTAACATGGAGAAATCAAAAATCTATTTTTTCTCAACCTCCCAACCTACAAAAATAAAAATCTTGAAAATTATTAATTATAAGAAAGAAATTTTGCCTTGTATATTTTTGGGAATACTAATAGACAAAGTTTTAAGGAATTCAAAATTGTGGGACCCTTTGAAATGAAAAATGGAGTGGAGTATCAACTCATGGAAAGGAAAATGGCTCCCATGGGCTAGTAGATTGGTTATGTTATAGGGGGTTATATCAACACTTCCCATTTATCTCTTGTCATATCTAGCTTTAACAACAGGGATGAATGCTCTCATCATTCAAAAATGAGAAACTTATTTTGGAAAAATACAGAGGAGAGGCATAGAATAGCTCTAATAGCTTGGGATAAAATTTGTAGACCAAAGGCTTTAGGTGGTTTAGGGATTCACAATCGACAACTTCAAAATCAAGCTTTGAGGGCTGCTAAACTTGTTTGGAAAATGACAAAGGATCCAAAATCAAGGGGTGAGATTAATGCAAGATAAATATATTGCGAATGGAGAAATAAGAAACTTCATGAGAGCGAGTAATCTGCCTAAGGGATCCAGAATTTGGACTTTTATGCTCAATTGTAGGTTCCTAGTAGCATATTATATTTCTTGGGATGTTCATGATGACTCTTCATGCTTATTCTGGGAAGACTCCTAGGGTGGTTATCCAAGTTTAGCTAGTTTAATATCAATTAAAAAACAAAAGATTGGATAAAACAAAATTGGGGTATTCACATTAGAGATTATGTAGTATTTTCAAAGGAGGATTCTACTTTTGGATGGTCTTGGAGGAGCTTTGAGAATCTCCCTCTCCCTTCTAATGAAATTGATCAACTTCTAGAGACTATCAAGAATAGGTACTTGGTCTTTCAAAATGGTCAAGACTCACTAATATGGACTCCCTCCAAATCAAGTCAATACAATGCCAAGGAAGGCTACAATCTCCTTGTTAACCTAGCTAAACACAATGATTTAGGAATCCCACAAAAAAAAATTTGGAGCAGTAAACTAATACCAAAAGATGGGGTTTTCACTTAGCTAGCAACTAAAAAGCAAATATTAATTGTTGATAAATTCAAGAAAATGGGCTTTGAGGGCCCCTCGAAGATGTGTCCTTTGCAAAACATAGGAGGAAATTGTGGATCATCTCCTTCTTAATTGCCCTTTCTTAGCCAAGTGTTGGAGATAGTTATGTGCCAAGATAGGGTGGATCATTGCTCTTCCCAATGATACTGTCTCTCTCTTTCAAGGTTGTCCAATTAGACCAAAAGATGACCTACTTAGCCCTCTATGGGAAATCAATCCTTCTTGTCTAATATGGGAAATCAATCCTTCTAGTCTAATATGGGAAATATGGAAAGAGCGCAATAGGAGAATTTTTTACAACAATGCAAGGAAGTTAGAATCAGTTCTCAATTTCATTGAAAGTTCAATTGTGGAGAATATCAACTGTAAGTTAGCTCTTAAGTTCAACTCCAAAAAAGATTTCACAGATTGGGATGACAGAACTAGATTTAGATGGAATGGTATTTGTAGACACCTAAAATTGTCCTCTTTAATTAAATAAATATTTTTATTTATCTAATTATTTTATCCTATCTTCTATTAGTTAAATAAATCTTTATTTATTTAATTAATTCATTTATCCTTTTCTAGACCTTTTCTCATTTGAATAATTTTTTTATTTATTTAAATTATCTTTCTCCTTGAATTAAATAAATAATTTAATTTATTTAATTAGCCCCACTTCTTATATTAGTTAAATAAATCTTTATTTATTTAATTAATTCATTACCTTTTTCCTCTATGAAACATGTCACTTATCTATTAATCCTCCTTTACCTATCCCCTTCATTATTCTATGATTTCTTCTACCTACCCTTTAATCCCAGTCGACCATTCATCTTTTAATCACTTAATCTTATCCCTCCATTTTCTAAAGTGTCTTCTATATAAGAGGATGCTTCTTTCATTATCAACCCTAATCAATGCATCTAATCACCTTATGCAATCAAGCTTTCTTGAGATTAAGCAACTTCAACCATAATCCATTATTTGTTGAGCTCTCGTGCATATATAAAATATGAGAAAAATATATCAAACAAGATCAATGGAGATAGGAGACAATGGAAATTGTAACCCTACTTGGTATGTGAATGGTAATATTGTTTTATTTTGTTTGTTTGCATGTTTTTAGGTATCTTCATTAGTGTATGGTGTATGTTTGGTTGTAGAACTAGGGTTTATTGTGGTTGGATATTTGTGGTTTTACAATAGTTCATCATCATCATTTTTTACCGTATACATTTTGGCATGCCCGATGGGACTCTTGTCCCTTTTATTTCTAACATTATGTTTGCAGATTTAGCTTTTTTGTTAAGTTGTAGGTTAGATTTGCAATGATTCTGATTTATTTCACGTCTATGATTGATCTTTCCGTGTTTGCATTCTGATTTTGTGTCTGTAATATATATTCTTATGTCTATGTTTCTCTATTGATTTTACAGATCCTAGATCCCGAAATCACATTTGTGCAGTCTGCCATCGCGTCTGGGTTGGATATTTTCACATCTTTGCATTTTTTGTTTGTTACAGGTGCAGGTTTTCCTTAAATTTCGTCTATAACTCATAATACCACCATCTGCATTGCTTGTTTTTGCATCTATATTCAGATCTTGTTTTGTAGGTTCCAGATCTCAAAAGTACGTCTACGGCTCATATTGATGCATCTGTGTTTGGAAATTGCGTCTACGTTTGGTATAACTACATTTTTGTTTTTAGTTTTCATTATCTTTTTCATTTTAAGGTTTTAAATTTGGTTTTGGCCTAACCCCTTGATTTGACTAATGAAGTGGTGCAATTGTCTTGAAACAAAGAAAACATCGTATTGTAGAGGGTCCCCTTTCACATTTGGATTTGGATTTTCTAAAATTTACCTAACTAGTGTGCTTGTAGGTGGGGGTAATCTATCAGAACTACTATTCATTTGTTGTAGGGGTAATTTACATGTCTTTGGATTTTTAGTCTAATTAGGGTCACATCTTTTTCATTTTGGGTTAAAGAACTTATTTGAAGAGTTTGGTGTGCTTTGCATATTTTATTTTTATAACCCTAGAGGTGATAACAAAAGAATCCTCTCCCCTTGCCTTCCATTGGAACTTGGGTGTAAGAGAAATTATTATCATCTTCTATTTAGGTATGAGGGTTTGTCTCCTAAGTATCACATAAGGCCAAGTGAGAGAGCAGGACCCAAGCAATACTTCTTCTTCCTGGTATATAAATTAATACATTAAGAGAAAGCCATGATGACTTGGTGATGTGTATCTACACTGATGGTTCTCCCAAGTATCCACACTTGTGTTGGATGCATTAAAAATCCTCTTTAGAGATTAGGAGTGGGTTCTTAAATGAGTCGTCACTGCATGGGTAGACACCAAGGACTGTAAAAGTTCCCCCACTAAACATCTTTTATTGTAGAGGCCAAAAGTTCTTACATTTGATGGTTCAGGGAGTGCAGATTGTACCCCATAGATAACCCTCATGTACCCTTTCATGTTGAGACAAGAATGTTGGCATTATAACAGACAAAGAGAGATTGTTGGCATTCCAATTACAATGAGAGATTGTTGGCATTTCAATAAGGATATTGAGAAGGTTGTTGATGATTATGGATATAACTGATTAAGGATATTACTATCTTAATATTATTATTTTGTCATTGATGTCAAGAAATTGATTTTCTGATTCAGTATGATGTTGCCATATCTTAAGAAGTATGTTTTGATGAGTATAAAGAAGTTGGTAAAAGACACAAAAAGAATATGATGAATAAGGGGAGAAATAAGTTATTCAATGGGCAACTATTACCGAGTTAGACAATGATGAGATCATGATATTTTAGATTGTTTTGATATCTTACATATGTTGTTATTTGTAAGGTTATTACTATACTATATTATCGAGCAAAGAACCTAGTCAGTAAACCCTAAGGAAACTAGTCGGTAAACCCTTAGGTTATCACTATCGGTTAATGAAGGCGGAAAGTCTACCGAGTGAAGTTTAGTATTCATCGAGTTACAACCGAGTAATAACAGAATGCATTAAATTATTGTATGCGTTATTTAATGAAGGAAGCTGATGAGCTGGAGTTGTTTAAATGATTGGTAAGTCGTGTATGAAGATTGTTAAATAATCTAAGGCAAAGGAAGATTGACAAGAAGATCTACAGATCAGATTGAACCGCAATACCCTAGCACAAGTTCCAAGAATTGAATGCAAGTTCCAAAGTAGGGTAAAATGTTTTTCAGATTCAAGGATGCATTGAACCTAGTCAACATTGAAGATCTGATGGCTATGATTAATCATGGGAAATGTGATCAAGGAGATTAAGCGGTTGGCAAATTGTTTATAAATAAGGAACTATTGATAAAAAATACGTGCGGGCAAGTGTAAGCATAGGGTTGCTACACAGTATTTCCCGAGGATAGAAGCTTGAAGATCTGTTTATGAAAATAGAGTATAGAGCCTAGTAGAGGGACAAGATAAGTCCTATGACTAGATTGTATTGAGAAAATAAGAATCTACTTTAGCATTTTAGATGTGAAGTTGCAGATAGATTTTATAACTGTTATTTTGTAAAGTGACAAAAAATCTCTTAACCGAGTGGACTTAACAGTCATATTTGTAAATCCTCTACCAAGGTGACATTCTAATTGAGTGTTTGAAATCCTTTGATAAGGTCACTTCTAACAAGGTGAAGATCCTAACAGATCTGAGGGAAATCCCTTAATCGGGTCACATCTAGCAATGTGTTTTGTAATCTTTAACCAGATTTGCGTTTAACCGAGCATACTATAAAAGAGTATATTTCTTAGTGGGTCCGAAACCCCACAGTGGTTTTTCCCTATTTGGGTTTCCACGTTAAATCTAGTGTTATATGTTTTGTGATCTTAACTGTTTATGAGTATGAATGCTTTACTGTTTTCTGATAAGGTTACTGAGGTTGAATCTATTGTTTTTATGCAAGATTAAGTTTGTATGATTCACCCCCCCACCTCTCATCTTATTTACTTGGCATCTATACTAACCATTTAGTATCAGATCTGTCAATCAATATTAGAGTTATCAATTGATATCAGAGCTTTGGAATCCAAAAGAAAAAGTTTAAAGCTACTTGAGGCAAAGATCCAAAGATGTATAAGAGGGATGCACCGAAGCTGAACAAGTCAAGTTTCTCTACATGGCAGAAAAGGATGAAGCTACACTTATTAGGAATTGGAGAATATGTTGTATGTTATTTGGAGAATGATTTCATTACATCGAGCACCTATCCATTGACAATGGAAGAGATAAAGGCAAAGCAAGAAAATATCCCAGCAATGATTGAAATAACATCTGCATTGACCGACTTAGTGTTTAATGATCTAGAAGGCTGCAATGATGCAAAGGCAATGTCACAACCCTCCTTTATCACCTTTGGATTAAAATACAAACTCTATTATATTTCTTTTGGCTAAACTATTGAATGAATATTATAGAGGAATAAAAAAATAATAAATCACACACACACATGGAAAATATACTTTTTTTTTAATTGTTTATTTAAATTTCCTCACCCAAATTATGGCACATGTTGTAGGAGGAATAAGAAGCTTCTAGAGGCTTCTCCACCACCTTGCATGTAACTCCTCCCACTAAGTCTAATCAATTTGCATGAAGGCCAAATTGGGAGAGAATCTCTATTTTTTTAATTAAAAAAATTAGGTAGTGGAATTTGGAGTTTTTTTTCTTATAAAAGATGTACAAGTTTTCAAAAAGAGGAGTTGGTAATTCCATAAAGATTTTCTTCAAGTAAATTTTTCTTTTGTAGTCATAATTCATTTTTTAGCCAAGATTTTTGCTTTGGAGGACATCTTCAAGTTGAAGGATCAAGGGAGATCCATAGAGGATTCTACACCATTTTCAAGCACCCAAGTTCTTTCAAATTCAGTTTTTTTTCATGCATCTTATTCTTGCTACAAATTAGAGTAGATTAAATTGCTTAAGAAATTAGAATCTTTTGTTTCAAATTTTGATGAGAAATAGATTCATTTATTTTTAGCTTCTTGATAAGAATTAGATCCATTAGTTACAAATTTTTGATAAGGAGTAGATTAAATTGTTTAAGAAATTAGAATCATTTGTTTCAAATTTCGATGAGAATTAGATTCTTAATAAGAATTAGATCCATTAGATCCATTGTTTAAGAAGTTAGATCCATATATTTCAAATTTTTGATAGGAAATAGATTAAATCTTTTAATAATTTCTTATTAAGTTTTAGATTGATTCTTGCTAAAGAACTAAATTAGAACCATCTTTATTTTCTCTAGAATCATCTCTCTGGTTATTGTTTATCTGAATCTCATCCTTTAAAGAGATTTCGATGTCATTATTTCCTCTGTGTCTGGTTTGAGATTTTACTGCGATCATTCAAAATTTCTCCTTGTAATATTTAAATCTGTATGATTAATTCTTTCTATTTCTGTGAATAACTCTCTATGAAGAAGCAAAATATAAATTTGTCTCTGTAGGTTTTAGATTGAAAATCGAAAAAAAAAAACACACTTTATGAGCTTGCATCTACCAGCATAATTCATTTATCTTCATGGCTAGAAACAAATATTGTATCTGGATTGTCTATCTCTGAGAATAAAAGTTATAATCATATATCTTTCATCTTCCTGGATTGTTTATCTGTAACTTCCTGGTTTATTCACCTTGCGAATGAATCCTTATTGTTTACTTCAGTATTTTTTTTTATCCTTTTATCAAAAATCTACTTTCTGTACCTATTTAAATTAAAAAAAATTAGAATTTTTATATATACATACATACATACATACATACATATATATATATAATGAATATTCCAATGTTAATATATTAATACTAACGCCATAGCGTACCGCATTTATGTTGCATGATTTCCGAAAATGAGATTGCGCAAGGCAGCGGTTTTGAAAACCGCAGGGTTAATGGTACCCCCCACTACCCTGCAGTCACTGTAAGTGGCCGCAGGGGAGTGGAGGGGACCACACGGCCCCCTCATTCCCTACGGGCCTGCGCATGCAGGACCATAGGGGATGATGGGACCCGTGGTCCCCACCTTCGCCTAATTACTACACTTAAAAGCAATTCATTGCTAATGAATAAATTCGATAAAACTTTTAAAAATCATTTTTTATTAAAAATTTAAATTATTTTTTTTATACATATATCGTTTAAGTTAAATTTAAGTTAATTTTTTTTACTTTATACAATTGTTTAGTTAAATTTATTTTTCTTAAAATTAGCAAAAAGTTTGAATTCAAAGTATTGTTTCAATTCCTTTAGGGAATTATTGGATTATTTGATCCATGATTTTGAAAACAAGTAAGTCTTATTATTATTTCGATTTGACCCAAAAATTTCAAAAAAATTATAAGCTAATCACTCATGGGGAATTTGGAACCTTATAATTAATTAGTCTCGCGATAAGAGAAAACATTTCTGCATTTTGTATGTAAATGACGTTACTTTTGCATTGCATTATTATTATTTCATATTCCTTATCTTCATGCAATTACTCGTAAGTTCACAATTATCATTACCATGCCAATACATGTATTAATTCATTTAATTGTAGAATAATGATATTTCTCTTTTTCAAATAGTATTTAAAGTTTAAATTATGTACATCCATTTCATAAATATATTTCAAGCATGATGTTCATAAGCTCTTAGTTAGAAACTAAACAAAGGAAGTTGGAAAACCAAAACTAGCAGCGTTTGATATATACAGTGCCTCTGGGTCATGCTTACGGGTAATGCCATTGTATTGAACTACTACACTTAACTCCTAATAAAGCTACATTAACGACATCTATGGCATCGTCCCTATAAATCGTCGGGGAGTAATAAGGGACACTTGGAAGTTAAAATCCAAGAAGTGGGTAATCCCCCTTGGATTGATAATTTAATAAGATAACTTTTAAATGATTTTCACATCCATTGAGATAAACCATAGTAAACCCCTTTTAGGGATGGTCAAGTTAAATGCTCTCATGAAATTGATTTCTTTTTTATCTTGAAGGGATATTGGTGATTTGCAATTGGGTGACACTCATGATAAGTATTAGGATCTAGTTATTTTTTTTAGGCCACAAGCAATAGGCCATCTTGAGCCTTCGCTTAAGCGCTACCATCGTGGGTAGCAACCGCAGAGAACCTATTTGGGACATTGACCCTAGAAAGGGTTGCGTACCCACAAATCAGTTTACATCAAACCATAGAATAGAAAATAGAACTACATACTTTACGCCTTGATCCCGTGCTGAAGTGGGTATGTAGGCAGTCTTGGGACGAAGTTGTCCCTCGTACTCAGGCATTCGTGGGTGGGGTCTAGGCTTGGTTGAGTAAGAATCCTTATTGAAAGATAAGATAATTAAATTGAAAAATAAATTCAATGCATACTCGGAAGGAATCCCATATGGATTCGCTTGACTTCCCGAGGCTTTAAGCCAAATTCTGAGGTGGAATTCAAGCTTGTATTATTTTAACTACTTCTAAGGATGGCGACCTCGATGCACTCTTGTTAGAAGAGTGTAGTACTTAGTGAGTGACTCAAGACCCCAATGGTCCCGATGAGTCTAAGTCTCTGGCCAGAGCATCTCCTATCCCGTTTGGATAGATGCCTACCCCGTATGGGTAGATGCCTATCCCGTATTGGATAGATGGAATCTTATGTCCCGTATGGACAATTGCCTAACCTGTATGGTTAGATGCTCATCCCGGATGGATGAATTCCTAATCCTAAATGGATGGATGCCAAAAGTATGCAATTGAATAAAACATAATGATTACATTAAACAAAAAAAAAGAATACTTAATTTTTGTTGAATCAATTTTGGTGGGTTATTACATGTGGTATCAGAGCAAAGGTTCAAATCTAGGCCTTGTGCTAACTTCAATTTATTCAACTAAGGGAATGTTTTACAATAGTAGAAATTAATTTTTTTTTAAGAAAATCCTAAATCCAAAAAAAAACAAAAAAAAAACTAACTACATAATTTAATTTTCAGGTAAAACCTAGAATGGCAAGAGAAAGAGGAAGAGGAAGAGGAAGAGGAAGGGGTAATGGAAGACGTACTAGGAGTCAAAGGGAAGAAAACCATGAGGAAAACCATGAGGAAAACCATGAAGAAAACCATGAGGAAGACCATGAAGGGGATCGACACAACCCAGGGAATAACGGAGATGGGGTCCAAGCTACAATCGACCTTCTAACCGAACAAAGAGATAAAATCAACTTCTTAGAACAATCATTGCAGGACCTTAGAGAAAGGTAGAATGACTATGAAAATAGAAGTGGTACCGAAAATGGAAACCCTGGTAGCGATCAAGGGAATGTGATGGGTAATAGAAAGGAAAATAACATATTGGAACTCTCCAAGGACTTAAAGAAAATCACCCCTCCTAAGTTCGATGGGAGGCAGATTGGTGAAGGGGCTGAGAATTGGCTAAATGAGATGGAAAAATATTTTGAGCTAAGAGATTTTAGCGAAACAACCAAGGCTTTATGGGGTTCCTATCAACTCACAGGGGAGGTAGCTAGTTGGTGGACCAACACCAAGGAACAAAATGGGTATAGCAGGGATACGGTCACATGGGATCAATTTGTTCACCACTTCCAAGATAGGTGGCTCCCTCAATTGTTCTTTGATGAGAAAGTGATAGAATTCCATAATCTACATCAAGGGTCCCTATCCGTTCAACAATATTGGGATAAGTTTGCCAAGTTGCTTAAATATGTGCCTATGTACTAGAAAGATGAAGAAGGCCAAGCAAGGAAGTTTATTTTGGGGTTAAATAACAACATAGGGGCAGAGGTTGACATGCATGGACCCAGAAATATGAATGAAGTACTCAAAAAGTCCCTAAGGCAAGAGAGGAAGATTCAAACACTAACAGGGCGGAACTATAATGGGAACCACTCATTTAAAAGGAAGCAAGAATTCAATGGAAACACTAATTTCAACAAGGGTCAGAGGAATAATTCTTCCGAAAGGAGGCCACCGCCTAATCAATATCAAAGGAATGGAAATGATAATAACGGGGGCAATAATAAGAGGGGCAATAATAATAGGGGCAACTATAACAGGAATGACCAGCAGAACAGGATAACTTATCCACCCAGGGGCAATGAAACAAGGAATGATCCCCCTAGAAATCAAGGTAGGAGGGGTCCTCCAGGCGGATGCTTTATGTGGGGGAAAACCATTTTGCCAGAGAGTGCCCCAGGATGCAAGGACAAATTAGGGCCAATCAACCCCAACAAGGGCCCCAACAAAGGATTCATGCAGCGGTTAGGAACCAAAGAGGAAGATACCAGAATGTTCCCATGGAAACTACAGGTACACTATTTGAACAACCAATATCAATTCTAATTGACACTAGATCATCTAAATGTTTCATCTCACCTGAATTAGTAAACAAATATGCATTAAAAGTTAATCAAATGGAGTCATCATGGACAGTTCAATATGGGGATAGGGCAACTAGGGAAGTAACTAAGTGTTTACCGAGGGCAAGGGTACAATTCCCTGAGTTCGAAACAAGTGTAGATCTCTATGTGGCACCCCTAGGATTATATGATATAATTATGGGAATGAGTTGGTTAATAGACCATCAAGCTAATGTAGATTGCTATAACAAAGTTGTTGAATGTTTGGATGATGGGGAAAAAGGGTCAAAATCCAAGGAAAGTTTAAACCCATTAATATAGAAACCATCTCAACAATGCAATTAAAGAAGGAAAGGAGAAGAGGAGGTCAAATCTATATGGTTTAAATTGATGAAGGAAAGGAGGAAAATACACCAAAATTTGAAAATACCCCTTTCTTAAGAGAATTTAAGGATGTTTTCCTAGAAGAATTACCCGGTTTACCCCCTAAGAGGAAGTTTGACTTTTCTATCAAAGTACTCCCAAGAGTTGAACCAGTATCAAGGGCACCTTACTGAATGAACACAACCGAATTTCAAGAGCTCAAAATGTAGTTAGAGGAACTCTTAGCTAAGGGATTAATAAGGCCAAGTGTATCACCATGGGGAGTGCCAGTTTTATTTGTTAAGAAGAAGGATGGAACCTTAAGGCTATGCATCGACTATAGGATGTTGAACAAAGTCACAATAAAGAATAGGTGTCCCTTACCTCGCATAGAGGATCTTTTTGACCAAATGAAAGGAGCGGCAGTTTTCTCAAAGATAGATCTCTAGTCAGGGTACCATCAACTCAGAATTAAGGAGGAAGATATTTCAAAAACAGCCTTCAGGACTAGATATGGACATTATGAATTCATAGTAGTTCCTTTTGGTGTAACTAACGCCTGAGCTGCATTTATGAACCTAATGAACAGTGTACTCCATGACTACTTGGATAAATTTGTTTTGGTATTTCTAGATGACATATTGATTTACTCTAGAAATGAAGAGGAACATTTAGTGCACCTACAAATTGTTTTGCAAAGGTTGAGAGAACATAAGTTATATGGGAAATTGTCCAAATGTGCCTTCTTTGAGGAAAAGATTCACTACGTTGGGCATATAATATCAAAGGAAGGAATAGCAGTCGACCCATATAAAATAAAGGCAATAGTAGAATGGCCAATCCCTAAGAATGTTTCAGAGGTAAGAAGCTTTATGGGGCTAGCAGGTTACTATCGGAGGTTTGTGGAAGGATTCTCTAAGATAGCAAATCCCATCACCTCATTGCAAAGGAAGGGCAAAAGGTTTGTATGGACCAAGCAAAGTGATAAGGCATTCCAAATCTTGAAGGGAAAACTAACTTCAGCGCCCATTCTAAAGGTACTAGATCTGAATGGGCACTTCATAGTCGTAACTGATGCTTCTATTGAAGGGTTAGGAGGGGTACTTATCCAAGATGAAGGGATAGTAGCTTATGAATCCAGGAAGCTAAAGACTCATGAAGTCAATTATGCACCCCATGACTTAGAATTGGTAGCAATTGTGCATGCCCTACAAAAATGGAGACACTTCTTACTAGGGAAGCCCTTTGAGCTAAAGTCAGATAACCAAGGACTAAAATACATCTTTACCCAACCTCATTTAAATGCCAGACAAAGAAGGTGGTTAAAGTTTCTAAGTGAATATGATTTTGAAATTGAATATATTAAGGGGAAAGAAAATAGGGTGGCAGATGCCTTAAGTAGGAGGAGACACTTGATGACTATAGCAACATTCAAAACCTCTTTCAAAAGGCAAGTAATTGATGAACAAGGACATGACCCATAGTATGAGCAAGTCAAATTGACTTTAGAACACAACCCAACCAATCTTAAGGTCGAAGGGTATACATTAGATGAAGATGGGTTGCTCAGATACAATAATAGAATCTATATTCCTAATTCAGGGAAGTTAAGGGAAGTAGTCTTGTCGGAGGCTCACAATGCCCCTTATTCAGGGCACCCAGGAGTTAACAAACTTTATGCAGATCTAAAGAAGTTATACTTTTGGCAAGGGTTGAAGAATGATATTGTCAAGTATGTAGCTAAATGTTTGGAGTGTCAAAGAGTAAAGGCAGAACATAGACACCCAGCCGGATTGTTGCAATTGCACGATGTACCTCAACACAAGTGGCAAGTTATTAGCATGGATTTTGTGCAAGGGTTACCCATGAAACCTTCTAGGCATGATGCAATAATGGTGGTAATTGACAAACTCACTAAGGTGGCACACTTTATACCAAGAAATCTGATGGATGATGCACCTACCTTGGCTAAATGCTTTGTTAAGGAAATATTTAGGTTGCATGGAATACCAGAGAATCATATCAGATAGATATGCTAGATTCACTTCAAGGTTTTGGACCACTCTTCAATCAGCTCTAGGAACTCAACTAAATTTTAGCACCGCATACCATTCTGAAACCGACGGTCAGACAGAAAGGACAAATCAGATTATGGAAGACCTGCTTTGCATGTATTGCATGGACCAATAGAGGAAATGGGAAGAGTACCTACCTTTGGTAGAGTTTGCTTACAATAATACATATCAAACATCTTTGGGAATGGCACCTTTTGAAGCTTTGTATGGTAGACCATGTCGAACACCTTTGAGTTGGGATAGTCTTGAAGATAGAGTGATTATTGGGCCAAATATGTTGAAAGAAATGGAAAGGAAAACTAAGGAAATTAGGCAAAGATTGAAGGAAGCCTCAGATAGGCAGAAAAGTTATGCAGACAAAAATAGAACACCAAGGGAGTTTGAGGTAGGAGAGAAAGTCTTCCTAAGGTTTAGGCCACACAAGAGTTCCATAAGATTTGGGAAAAAGACTAAGCTTGCACCTCTTTATGTCGGACCTTTTGAAATATTGGGAAGAATTAATCCAGTTGCATACTGGTTGGCCTTACCTCCCCAATTGAGCCAAATCCATGATGTCTTCCATGTATCTCTTCTTAAAAAGTATGTACTTGATGAGAAACACATTTTGAATTGGGATTCTTTACAGGTCCAAGAAATGGGAGGAATAATGATAGAGCCATTCAGAATCTTGGAGAGGCACCAATGCCAGTTGCACAATAGAGAGGTTGATCAGTGCAAAGTGCAATGGGACCAGTATGATGAAAAGAATGTCACATGGGAGGACACTAAGGAGATGCAGCAGTTGTTTCCTTTTTTGTTTTAAACATGAACTATAAACTCCTTTGAATGCATTTAATAAGTGCATCAGGACGATGCACAAATTAAGGGGGGGAGGATGTCACAACCCTCCTTTATCACCTTTGGATTAAAATACAAACTCTATTATATTTCTTTTGGCTAAACTATTGAATGAATATTATAGAGGAATACAAAAATAATAAATCACACACACACATGGAAAATATACTTTTTTTTTAATTGTTTATTTAAATTTCCTCACCCAAATTATGGCACATGTTGTAGGAGGAATAAGAAGCTTCAAGAGGCTTCTCCACCACCTTGCATGTAACTCCTCCCACTAAGTCTAATCAATTTGCATGAAGGCCAAATTGGGAGAGAATCTCTATTTTTTTAATTAAAAAAATTAGGTAGTGGAATTTGGAGTTTTTTTTCTTATAAAAGATGTACAAGTTTTCAAAAAGAGGAGTTGGTAATTCCATAAAGATTTTCTTCAAGTAAATTTTTCTTTTGTAGTCATATTTCATTTTTCAGCTAAGATTTTTGCTTTGGAGGACATCTTCAAGTTGAAGGATCAAGGGAGATCCATAGAGGATTCTACACCATTTTCAAGCACCCAAGTTCTTTCAAATTCAGTTTTTTTTCATGCATCTTATTCTTGCTGCAAATTAGAGTAGATTAAATTGTTTAAGAAATTAGAATCTTTTGTTTCAAATTTTGATGAGAAATAGATTCATTTATTTTCAGCTTCTTGATAAGAATTAGATCCATTAGTTTCAAATTTTTGATAAGGAGTAGATTAAATTGTTTAAGAAATTAGAATCATTTGTTTCAAATTTCGATGAGAATTAGATTCTTGATAAGAATTAGATCCATTAGATCCATTGTTTAAGAAGTTAGATCCATATATTTCAAATTTTTTATAGGAATTAGATTAAATCGTTTAAAAATTTCTTATTAAGTTTTAGATTGATTCTTGCTGAAGAACTAAATTAGAACCATCTTTATTTTCTCTAGAATCATCTCTCTGGTTATTGTTTATCTGAATCTCATCCTTTAAAGAGATTTCGCTATGATTATTTCCTCTGTGTCTGGTTTGAGATTTTACTGCGACTATTCTAAATTTCTCCCTGTAATATTTAAATCTGTATGATTAATTCTTTCTATTTCTGTGAATAACTCTCTGTGAAGAAGCAAAATATAAATTTATCTCTGTAGGTTTTAGATTGAAAATCAAAAAAAAAAAACACACTTTATGAGCTTGCATTTACCAGCATAATTCATTTATCTTCATGGCTGGAAACAAATATTGTATCTGGATTGTCTATCTCTGAGAATTAAAGTTTATCTCTGTAGATTTTATGAGATTACACTTCCCAGCATAATCATCTATCTTTCATCTTCTTGGATTGTTTATCTATAACTTCCTGGTTTATTCACCCTGTGAATGAATCCTTATTGTTTACTTCAGTATTTTTTTTAATCCTTTTATCAAAAATCTACTTTCTGCACCTATTTAAATTTAAAAAAATTAGAATTTTTATACATACATACATACATATATATATTTATTCCAATGTTAATATATTAATACTAACGCCATAGCATACCGCATTTATGTTGCATGATTTCCAAAAATGAGATTGCGCAGGGCGGCGGTTTTGAAAACCGTGGGGTTAATGGTACCCCCCACTACCCTGCGGTCACTGTAAGTGGCCGCAGGGGAGTGGAGGGGACCACGCAACCCCCTCATTCCCTACGGGCCTGCGCATGTAGGACCACAGGGGATGATGGGACCCATGGTCCCCACCTTCCCCTAATTACTACACTTAAAAGCAATTCATTGCTAATGAATAAATTCGATAAAACTTTTAAAAATCATTTTTTATTAAAAATTTAAATTATTTTTTTTATTCATATATCGTTTAAGTTAAATTTAAGTTAATTTTTTTTTACTTTATACAATTGTTTAGTTAAATTTATTTTTCTTAAAATTAGCAAAAAGTTTGAATTCAAAGTATTGTTTCAATTCCTTTAGGGAATTATTGGATTATTTGATCCATGATTTTGAAAACAAGTATGTCTTATTATTATTTCGATTTGACCCAAAAATTTCAAAAAAATTATAAGCTAATCACTCATGGGGAATTTGGAACCTTATAATTAATTAGACGTTACTTTTGCATTGCATTATTATTGCTTCGTATTCCTTATCTTCATGCAATTACTCGTAAGTTCACAATTATCATTACCATGCCAATACATGTATTAATTCATTTAATTGTAGAATAATGATATTTCTCTTTTTCAAATAGTATTTAAAGTTTAAATTATGTACATCCATTTCATAATTATATTTCAAGCATGATGTTCATAAGCTCTTAGTTAGAAACTAAACAAAGGAAGTTGGAAAACCAAAACTAGCAACGTTCGGTATATACGGTGCCTCTGGGTCACGCTTACGGGTAATGCCATCATGTTTAACTACTACACTTAATGCCTAATAAAGCTGCATTAACGACGTCTGTGGCATCATCCCTATAAATCGTCAGGGAGTAATAACGAACGCTTGGAAGTTAAAATCCAAGGGGTGGGTAATCCCCCTTGGATCGATAATTTAATAAGATAAATTTTAAATGATTTTCACATCCATTGAGATAAACCATAATAAACCCCTTTTAGGGATGGTCAAGTTAAATGCTCTCATGAAATTGATTTCTTTTTTATCTTGAAGGGATATTTTTTATTTGCAATTGGGTGACGCTCATGATAAGTATTAGGATCTATTTATTTTTTTTAGGCCACAAGCAATAGGCCATCTTGAGCCTTTTCTTAAGCGCTACCATCGTGGGTAGCAACCGCAGAGAACCTATCTGGGACACTGACCCTAGAAAGGGTTGCATACCCACAAATCAGTTTACATGAAACCATAGAATAGAAAATAGAATTACATACTTTATGCCTTGATCCCGTGCCGAAGCGGGTATGTAGGCAGTGTTGGGACGGAGTTGTCCCCCGTACTTAAGCGTTCATGGGTGGGGTCTAGGATTGGTTGAGTAAGAATCCTAATTGAAAGGTAAGATAATTAAATTGAAAAATAAATTCAATGCATACTTAGAAGGAATCCCGTATGGATTCGCTTGACTTCTCGAGGCTTTAAGCCAAATTTCGAGGTGAAATTCAAGCTTGTATTATTTTAACTACTCCTAAGGATGGTGACCTCGATGCACTCTTGTTAGAAGAGTGTAGTACTTAGTGAGTGACTCAAGACCCGAATGGTCCCAATGAGTCTAAGTCTCTGGCCAGAGCATCTCCTATCCCGTTTGGATAGATGCCTACCCCGTATGGGTAGATGCCTATCCCGTATTGGATAGATGGAATCTTATGTCCCGTATGGACAATTGCCTAACCCGTATGGTTAGATCCTCATCCCGGATGGATGAATGCCTAATCCTAAATGGATGGATGCCCAGAGTATGCAATTGAATAAAACATAATGATTACATTAAACAAAACAAAAAGAATACTCAATTTTTGTTGAATCAATTTTGGTGGGTTATTATAGGCAATGTGGGATAAGCTCATATTTGTGTATGGTGGTGATGAACATGTTCAAAGAAAAAAAGTGGATAGTCTAAGAGGACAACTTGAATCAATGAGGATGAATGAAGGTGAGAACATAACCCAATACATTACAAGGTTAAAAGAGATTGTCAATCAAATCAAAGGAGCAGGTGGAACTATTGAAGAAAAGGATATAACAAGTAAGTTGTTAAGAACCCTTCTACCAGCTTATGAAATCTGAGTCTCTACAATCAATGAATTGAGGTCTATACCCAATATGCCAATCTCTTTAGATGCTACTATTGGTAAGCTACATGCTTTTGAGTTAAGTAATTTTGATAACAGTGGGTCATCGGTAAATAAAGTTGAATCTGCTTTCAGTTCTTTTCATCTTGATGAATCTTATGATTACAATGATAGAATGAGTAAGTACACTGAAGGAGATCACAGTGGAGCAAGTGAGAGATTTCGCAAGAATATGGAAAAAGTACACAAGTTGTATGAGGAAATCAGGAAACAAGGAGAGTTTGAAGCATTATTAGCCAGAAGGTTACCGAGAGGCAAAGGTAAGTATAAAGGAAAACTACCTTTAAAATGTTTCAATTGTGATAAGATAGGACATATGGCTTCTATCTGTCCTGACAGAGAATCTAGTGAAAAGAGAGATTACCGAGATGATAGACAGAAAGATAATCATTACAGAGGACACCGAGATTTTAGAAGAAGAGATAAGAAGACATGCCTAATAGCTAATGAGGAATCTAATGATGATAAATCAGATGAAACTGATACAGAGGAAGTTGTTTATGTGGCTATCAAAGATGGATCCGATGAAGAAAGGTATGAAGAAAAAGCCCTACTATCTCATATAAGTAAAAATGATTCTTGGATTATAGATAGTGGATGTTCACATCACATGACAGGTGATAAACACAAGTTTGTTATATTAGAAGACTATTATGGAGGCTATGTAAGATTTGGTAATGATGCACCATATCTGATAAGAGGTAAAGGATCTATAACACTTCTTGACAATGCAAAATGCAATGATGTTTATTGGGTTGAAGGTTTGAAATACAATTTGTTGAGTGTAGCACAGCTAAACAACACAGGTTACCGAATAGAATTTCAGAATGGAATTGTCAAAGTTCATGACAAGAATGGAAAGTTAGCTTCTATCGAGACACAAACAAAAGGTAACAAATTTCACCTTGACTCAACTCAGAATAAGTGTCTACATGCAAAGATAGATGATACCTGGTTATGGCATAAAAGGTTTTGTCATGTAAATTTTGATAATTTGATCAAAATAAGTAAGAAGCACTGAGTAAGAGGTCTACCGAGTCTTGAAAAACCTGAGAATGCTATGTGCCGAGGATGCCATATGGGAAAGATGACAAGATAAGGCTTTACAAGTAAGTCCTACACTTCTAAGGGAATTTTAGATCTTGTGCATACTGATCTTTGTGGTCCTATGAAAGTTCAGAGTTATTATGGTGATAAATATTTCATATTATTTGTGGATGATTACTCAAGGATGATGTCAGTAATGTTTTTAAGAGAAAAATTAGAAGCTTTTCAAATGTTTAAATGGTACAAGGAAAGAGTTGAAAATGAAACAGGAAGACAACTGAAATGTCTTAGATCAAATAGAGGAGGTGAGTTCACATCTGATGAGTTTAACTTATACTGCAATGATCATGGTATTAAAAGACATGTCTCTGCACCGAGAACTCCACAACAAAATAGAATTGCTGAGAGAAGAAATAGATCCATTGTGGATTGTGCTAGAATCCTGATGATTGAAAAGAAAGTGTCACAAACATTTTGGAGAGAAGCAATAAGTACAACAGTTTACACCCTGAACCAAGTACAACTGAAGAAAGGAACTTTGAAGACATCATATGAAATCTGGTATGACAAGAAACCTAATGTAAGTTATTTTAAAATCTTTGGAAGTAGATGCTATGTTCACAAAGATGATAGAAATGGCAAGTTTGATCAGAAAAGTGAAGAAGGAACATTTCTAAGCTATTCCTCTAGAAGCAAAGCATTTAAATGTCTAATCAAATCATCTAACAAAATAGTAGAAAGTGAAAATGTGAAAATTGATGAATTTGCAAAAAGGAATGATGAAGGTAACTCCAAAGAACCAGAAGATTATGAAGAATTTGTCTATGTTCAACTGAGAAGTCCTACCGAGCAGATTGCTGAAGGAAATGAAGAGAATATCCAGTTACCGAGTGATGAAGAAGATCATACAAAGCCTACCGAGCTTGTATTAGCCAAGTATGTTAGGAGACATCATGCATCAAGTAAAATTATAGGAGATAAGGATGATCTAGTAATGACAAGGAATAAACTAAGACAAAACACATGTCTGATATTTGAATTTGAACCAAGGATAGTGAAAGAGGCATTTAACAGTGAAGATTGGATAAATGCTATGACATAAGAGACTGATAAAATAAAGAAGAATGACACATGGACACTAGTCCCAAGACCGAAGGACAAAAATGTAATTGGTACAAAGTAGATTTTCAGAAACAAGCTGAATGAAAAAGGTGAGGTCATTCGAAATAAAGCAAGACTAGTTTGCAAAGGTTATGCTCAAGAAGAAGGAATTGATTATGGTGAGACTTTTGCACCTGTGGCAAGACTTGAAGGAGTAAGAACATTGTTGGCATATGCTGCTTACAAGAATTTCAAGATATATCAAATGGATGTCAAATCTACATTTCTAAATGGTATATTAGAAGAAGAAGTTTTTATTGAACAACCTGAAGGATATATTGAAGGCAAGAATAAAGATCAGGTATGTAAATTGAACAAAGCTTTATATGGTTTGAAACAAGCACCTAGAGCATGGTATGAGAGATTGCACTCTTATTTGATCAAAATTGGTTTTATAAGAACAAGTGAAAATAGTAATATGTACATGAAGAATGATGAAGGCAATGGAATACTAATCTCAGCCATATTTGTTGATGACATATTTTGTGGAAATGACTCTCTATGAAAGAACTTTGGAAATGAAATGAGCAAAGAATTTGAGATGTCACTAATCGGTGAGATAAAGTATTCTATAGGTCTATAGATAGTGCAAATGACAAATGAGATTTTCATTACCCAATCCAAGTACATAAAGGACATCTTGAAGAAATTTGGAATGGAGGATTCAAAACTAGTAAGTACTCCTATGACTACCAACTGTAAATTATCAAAGAATGATGAATCTACATCTGTTGATGAGACACTCTACTGATCTATGATTGGAAAACTACAATATGTTGTTCACAGCAGGCCATATATAGCACATGTAGTAGGTATAGTTGCAAGATTTTCTGCAGATCCAAAGGAAACACACATGACAACAATCAAGAGAATTTTCAGATACTTGAAAGGCACTGAAGATTATGGCTTAGTATATCAGAAAGGAAATTATTTTGATTTAAAAGTTTATACTGATGCTGATTGGGTAGGCAACATTGATGATAGGAAAAGAACAAGTGGAGGAGCTTTCTTTTTAGGAGAAAGACTAGCGAGTTGGCTTAGCAAGAAACAAGGATGTGTTTCACAGTTAACAGCAGAAGTTGAATATGTTGTTGTAGCATTGAATTGTACTAATATAGCATGGATCAAACAACTGTTGGAAGGCATAAATGAGCAAGTTACCAAGCCAGTAACTATATTCTGTGACAATACTAGTGCTATTAACATTTCAAAGAATCATGTTATGCACTCTAAGACAAAGCACATCTCTATCAAATATCATTATCTTAGAGAAGAAGTTCAAGAGAAGAAAGTGGTGTTGGAGTATGTTAGCACAAAGGAACAATTAGCAGATTTCTTCACCAAGCCACTGCCAAGGGACACTTTTGAGTATCTCAGAAGCAAGTTAGGGGTCCTACCCCTATCTTCCATTCATTGACTGAGTTTGGTGAAAGGATCAATTCGATGACTTTACCGAATATCTTTCAGGATTTGATGCTGAATTACACACTTTAGGAGTTTTTTTTTCTAAAGGTGTATAGGAAACAATAACAGAGAACAGGAATTGAAGACAAAATGCTCTGACCAAGACTAAGTTGACACATATCACTAAGGAATTCACTTCTCAACGATAGAAATTATGTTTTAGTTCTTTACTTTTTGGCATTGTTGTCAAAGGGGGAGAAGACTGAAGAAAGGAGGAGAAGACTGATGTATGGGGGAGAATTCTGATGACAGGAGGAGAGCATTTTAGCATTTTACAGCAATCTAAATCCAAATCAATTAGGTCAAATCAATTGGTTTTGCCATCAATGCCAAAGGGGGAGATTGTTCGCATTATAATAGACAAAGGGAGATTATTGGCATTGCAATTACAATGAGAGATTGTTGGCATTTCAATAAGGATATTGAGAAGGTTGTTGATGATTATGGATATAACTGATTAAGGATATTTACTGTCTTAATATTATTATTTTGTCATTGATTTCAAGAAATTGATTTTCTAATTCAGTATGATGTTGCCATATCTTAAGAAGTATGTTTTGATGAGTATAAAGAAGTCGGTAAAAGACACATAAAGAATATGATGAATAAGGGGAGAAATAAGTTATTCAATGGGCAACTATTACTAAGTTAGACAATGATGAGATCATGATATTTTAGATTGTTTTGATATCTTACATATGTTGTTATTTGTAAGGTTAATACTATACTATATTATCGAGCAAAGAACCTAGTCGGTAAACCCTAAGGAACCTAGTTGATAAACCCTAAGGTTATCGCTATCGGTTAATGAAGGCAGAAAGTCTATTGAGTGAAGTTTAGTATTCACCGAGTTTCAACTGAGTTACAACCGAGTAATAACAGAATGCATTAAATGATTCTATGCGTTATTTAATGAAGGAAGCTAATGAGCTAGAGTTGTTTAAATGATTGGTAAGCTGTGTATGAAGATTGTTAAATAATCTAAGGAAAAGGAAGATCGGTAAGAAGATGTACAACTCAGATTGAACCGCAATAACCTAGCACAAGTTCCAAGAATTGAATGCAAGTTCCAAGGCAGGGTAAAAAAAAATTTAGATCGAAGGATACATTGAACCTAGTCAACATTGAAGATTTGATGGCTATGATTGATCATGGGAAATGTGATCAAGGAGATTAAGCGGTTGGCAAATTGTTTATAAATAAGGAATTGTTGATAAACAATATATGCTGGCAAGTGTAAGAACAGGGTTGCTACACAATATTTACCGAGCACGGAAGCTTGAAGATCTGTTTATGAAAATAGAGTATAGAGCCCAACAGAGGGACAAGATAAGTCCTATGACTACATTGTATTGAGCAAATAAGAATCTTCTTTAGCATTTTAGATGTGAAGTTGCAGATAGATTTTATAACTGTTATTTTGTAAAGTGATAGAAAATCTCTTAACTGAGTGGACTTAACAGTCTTATTTGTAAATCCTCTAGCAAGGTGACATTCTGATTGAGTGTTTGAAATCCTTTGATAAGGTCACTTCTAACAAGGTGAAGATCCTAACAGATCTGAGGGAAATCCCTTAACCAGGTCACATCTAGCAATGTGTTTTGTAATCTTTAACCAGATTTGCTTTTAACCAAGCATACTCTAGAAGAGTATATTTCTTAGTGGGTCCGAAATCCCACAGTTGTTTTTCCCTATTTGGGTTTCCACGTTAAATCTGGTGTTATATGTTTTGTGATCTTAACTATTTATGAGTTTGAATGCTTTACAATTTTCTGATAAGGTTACCAAGGTTGAATCTGTTGTTTTTATGCAAGATTAAGTTTGTATGATTCACCCCCCCCTTCTCATCTTTTTTACTTGGCATCTATACTAACCATTTAGTATCAGATCTGTCAATCAATATTAGGGTTATCAAAGAATCCCTCATTTGATCTTTGGTATTTTGAGGTAAGAGAATTTGATATGCTCGAGAAGTGAGTGTCGTGGTGGGGGAGCCAATGCTACCAGAATCTCTAGATGTCCACTTGTTTGAGGTATTTCTATATTGCTAGGGCCCCATTGAATGGTTTCTCTTTCCATCCTAGGTTGTGCATTTTTTCAAGTGTCTTCAATTTGTGCTATACTAGGGAAAATATTTTGAACATACACAAAAACATTTTGGACAAACACACCTTTAGACATTGTGTCTTCATTTTTTGCTATATTTTCTTGCTCGTAAACCATTCAACATTAATATTTAGTCACATTCAACAACTTCACATTTGGACAGACCCAAAAAATTTCTCAGAAACTATGTTTGTGATTGTTTAAACCATGTCTAGGTTGGGAAACTACGTCCTACATAGTAGCTACGCGTCTGTGTTTCAAAGAATCAACATTATCAGTACAATAGTTAAAACTGCATCTATGTTCCTTGAAACCACATATGGGTTGGTAAATCATGTTTGCGTAGGGCATAATCACATTTTTGTCAAAAAGCAATATGTTATCAGTACAATAGTTAAAATTGTGTCTGTGTCACATTAAATTACTTATGGGATCAAAAATCATGTATTTGTAGAACAACTTCATGTTTGTGTTTCGTAACAAAATTGACAAAAAATGGAAAAGACAAAATGTGCTTAGGTTTTGAGATTTGACAAGCTTCTAAGGAATTTACCATAAGTCTTCATCATTTTCTATCAACCAGCCTTGGTCTCATATTTGTCTATCATTTGCCTTCATTTGCAATCCCTCATGCACATTTTCCAGACTAGAGTCAAAAGGTTGCTTTGTTGTCCACATCATATCTTGCAAACTTATTATGAAATATCACTAAGTGTTCCTATATCAAATCTATCATCTTAGGGTCTCATTTGATCCTCTTTAGTCAAGGTCAACTTACCTCATCAAGAAATCTATCATCTCTTTGGAATCCATACCTTACTTTAGATCACACATATCTTGAACTTACATTTTCGAACATTGCAAGGCAACCCTAGATTCTTTCCATCTCATATCCTTTCTTAGTCTTCCATAGTCATCACATTTCCTTCCATCTTTCATTTTAGCCAAGGTCTAGAAGAGAAGTTGAAGAAGCTCTAGGATCCCTCAACATGAGTACTTATGAGTTTGATGGAGATGAATTCTACAATCCATTTGACAGTTGCATTAATATGCTAGACAAGGATAACGAGAACAACAATGAAAACAACAATGATAACAAAAATGCATCTATCACCTCCACAGACATTAAAAAGAATATCTTAGATCTAAGATTCAATATATTGGTTGAGAAAATCATGAGAAGAGATATACAATACTTTTGTTGAGTCATGGCATAAAGTATAATAAGGCTACCTCATGATTTTGTCATCACAAATTTTAGAAGAGGATCCTAATCAAATGGTTCAAACAAATGCAAATCCTAGAGGACATAATAGTGGTAATAGGAGAGAATGTTTCGTGCCTGAGTCACCCCCATCCTTATTTTAAAAACCATAAGTTCCCAATGCCCATACTCATACCAATTTTTCTAGGAGCTCTCATGAACAACCTCACCATCGTCCTTTCTCATGGAGAAGGAATGCTAATACACATTCTCATGATAATACCCAAGATCATACCAATACATACAATTACACTCAAGTGAACATTCAAATTCATGACACAAGGAGACCCCATGTCAGATTTGGGGGAAATATCCAAGATCATTCTTATGATACCTTCTATTCTCATGGTCATGACATGTATCGACCTAGACCTAATGCTTCTCATTACAATATGTTGCCAAGTGGTCCATATGCAAGCTACAATTATGTCCCTCTATGAACACATCTATGATCATTACCATCCATACATGCATTATATCACTCCTCCTCCACCTGGTGGTTTAGGCATGGGACTAGCTCAAAGAGAAAAGACACCACCCAAGAATGATTTACAACAACAAATCAAGGATTTACAAAAACAAATCAAGGATTTGTAAAAACAAATTGTAGATATGAATACACCAAAGCAAGAGTATACAATGAAAGACATATGTCCTTATCCATTTGTTAGAACTATTCCAATACATCCATTTCCTCCACATTTAATGACACTAAAATTTGACAAGTATAAAGGCAAAGGGGATCCTAAGGCACACATAAGAGAATTCTTCACAACATGTATTGAGGTAGTTAACGAGGAAACATACTTGATGAGATTGTTCCCACAAAGTTTAGGTGGACAAGATATGGAATGGTTCTCCCAACTTCCACCTAGAATTAAGACATGGAGTGATCTAGCAGAAGATTTCATACAACACTTCTCATACAACATTGAAATAGATGTGTCAGTGACCACTTTGTACAATACAAAACAAAAAATTGGGAGTCTTTTGCTTCATTTTTATAGCGATGGATAGGTCTTTCTAGGGGATGCTCTTGTGATATCCCACAAAAATAAATGGTAGAAATGTTCACTCAAAATGTTAACAAAGACATTGGATATGAACTAAGAAAGGCTTGTTTGTCTACCTTGAAGGAAGTCATAGAAAAAGGATTGACAACTGAGAAAGTCCTTACTGAACAAGGCATCATTAATATATTCAAAGAGAACAAAATGGAATCAAATGGAAAAGAAAAGCCCCTCTTTTCGAACAAGAATAAGAACACAATCAATGATGGGGTAGTAGATACAAATGTTGTAAACCCAAAAATTACTTTCCCCAATACAAGTTCATCCAATATGAACAATCAAGTGAACACTCAAAGGCCATCAAAGCCTCAAAGGAAATACACTCCATTGGGAGAGCCAATTGAGACAACATTCAAGAAATTGGTCGCAAACAAGCTCAAAACACTATCAGATAATCCATCTTATGAACCAAAAGTAAAACCTGCATAGTGCAATGATGATGAGTATTGTGAGTATCACAAGATCAAAGGGCATACAACTGGAAATTGTCACAAATTTAAGGATGTTATCCAAGATCTTATTGACAAGGGCGACATTGAAGTTGATGGTCATATCTCCAATGAGGAACATGCGATGTTTAAGGAGCCCTTCCCTAAAAATGATAAAGGAAAAGCCAAAGCAGATAATCAAGCCAATTATGCTAAGATGTCCTATGATTATGATTTTGATTAATGATTCTATCGTTAACCACAATTCAATGGATAATTATGTTTCTACCATTATCATAAAGGAAAAAAC
The DNA here is from genome assembly GCF_030272615.1 of Cryptomeria japonica. NCBI lineage: Eukaryota > Viridiplantae > Streptophyta > Pinopsida > Cupressales > Cupressaceae > Cryptomeria > Cryptomeria japonica. Next base: position 254,212,872 of record NC_081408.1, read on the forward strand.
TCCCAAAAGTTCTACCAAAAGGAGTAAAGTTGTATTAAAGGGCATTAGACCATCTTCCTCATCCTCTAAAGATGAAACCTATAAATTTAATGTCATGACCTGTCGAGGTAAGGGCACCTTACAAGGTGTCCCACCCAAGACCACAACCTCATCATCTACCAAAAATGAATATGAACTTGTAGATCAGTTATGAAAGAGACTTTCCCTCATTTCATTCCTTGAGTTCTTTCATATATCACCTTCACATAAATCCATTCTTGATAAAACCTTAAGAGAAACCTTCGTACCCACTGATATGAATGTGGACCATTTTCAAGCCATGGTGGGATACCTTTCCACTCTGCATTGCCTTATTTTCACAGAAGTTGATGACATATCCACATGCCAACCACACAATGTACCTGTTTACATTAAGGCCTTTCTCCATAAAAACCATATCAAACGAGTCTTGATAGATGGAGAAGCAGGTTTGAATATTTGTATATTAAACACTATTAAACAATTGGGATATTTTGAACAAACTATGAATTCAAAGAACAAGATCACCATTAAAACATATGATGATGAAGAACACTCATCCAAGGGAAAAATCACCTTACCTTTGACAATTAGGCCAGTCATGAAGGATGTGGCTTTTCAAGTCCTTGAGCTAGATCTCACATACAATCTAGTCTTGGGACATCCATGGATACATGAAATAAGAGCAGTATCATCAATGTCTCATTAATGTGTGAAATTTCCTTACAATGGAGTTGAAGTAGCAATAAAAGGTGATCCAAATCCATTCATATATTATAATAGCCTATGACCACGATTAGAAATAATAATTCCAATTAATAGGGAAGCAACTCCATCATTGGCATATATGGATCCAGAATCCCTAAAAGCATCTACATCAAAACAAGGTGATCTTAAAGGGAAATACAAGGACAATTGCATGGGAGAATATACTTTGAATCAAACCATGTATTTAAGACAAATAATGGATTCTCCTAGGGATTATGGATGACCATATCCTTCTAAAAAATTATCCACTATTACTATCAAATGGGATCCCACTATATTCTAGAAATGGGGTGAGATGGAAGAAGAAGATCTCCACAAAATGCTTTATAAAGAACCTGAAGAGGAATCTACACAAGATCACATCAAAATACCATGTGAAAAGTATGGAAAATAATTTAAGTTCTTGCAAAAATTTGGATATGATGGTAAAAGCCCTCTTGGGTAACAAAAGAAAGTAATTGTTGAACCATTGCAACCAAAGCTAACATTCAAAAATCAACGCTTCAAAGGACTTGGCTTCATATTCCTTAGATTAGGTACTCATAGTTCTATAGATGCATTGTAAATCATAGACACTAATGACTAACAAGAAAAGAAACACTACTCCACAGACTCTAATGAATGGGAATGGGGTTCAGATAAGTCATGTAATGATTATGAGCTCACTAAAACATTCAGAGAACCAGGTGAACCCATGGAAGAAGAGTTTAATAGAAAATTCAGAGTTGGTCAAGTAACTCTATTAGAGTCTACATCACAAGATAAGAAGGATAGTGGAGAACTGTGGATAAAAATGTTTTGGAATCCCAAACCCTCAACATCTCAAGGTTGTAGGTCAAAATTGTGAAGGGAGAAGACTCTCATTGCTAAGTGTCCCTCTAGTGATATTGATTTGGCTTTGTCTATGATCAAGGATGATGAGGAGAGTTATAGCGATGACCTCAATGATTGCATAGAAATACCCGAAGACTCTTGTGTCTACCCTTACTCCCATTGAATTTGAAAAAATTGATGGTCTTCCCCTCATTCATCCACAACTCATTTATTGGGACCAATAAGAGCCTCCACAACTAGACACCTTCCAAAACGACGAGGCCTTTATTGAATATCTTGGCATAATAAATGATCTACCTATTGGGGACCACAAAGCAAGATACATCATAGAACTCAATAGACGGACATAACTTGGAGAGAATGCCAAACCTTCTAGTCGCAAAAGTGTAAAAATAAAAACAAATCATGGGTCTTATGGTGAAAACCATATTGTATTTCTATTTGACCACAAAAAAGTAAAAGTAAAGGATGTATCCAAAGGTGAAAACCTCTCTGAGGTGCCTAAGGATGGTAAGTTTGACACTCTCCCTATGATATCATATGAAGAGAAATCATCAATGCTAGTCGAGGAGACTATCAAGATAAATTTTGGCATAGAATAAGTTCCACACAACATATTCTTAGCACAATCTCTAACAGAAAAAGAAAGACCAAAATTTATAAGTTTCTTCACAAAGCGAAAAATCAACTTTGCATGGTCATATGTAGAATACTTGGATTGGATCCTAATCTAGTAATGCATCATTTGACAATTACTCTAGGAGCTAAACCTATAAAACAAAAATTGAGAAAGATGTATTTGCGAGTGTCATTATTGGTCAAGATAGAGCTAGATAAATTATTGGATGTTGGATTTATTAGACCAATTGACTACCCTGAGTGCATCTCTAATTTGGTACCTATCAATAAACCATACCGTAGTATTAGAATATGTACATATTTTAGAGACATCAATAAAGCTTTCTCTAAAGATGATTTCTCATTACCAAACATTGATTTGATAGTGGATCTTATAGCTAGTCATGCAATGTTATCATTGATGGATGGATTCTTCAGGTATAACTAAATAAAAATAGCACCCGAGGACCAACATAAAACAACATTTACTTGTCCTCGGGGTACCTTTTGTTGGAATATTATGCCCTTCAGATTAAACAATGTAGGTGCCACATACTAAAGATAAATGATAAAAATATTTCATGATCTCATGCACGTCATAGTGGAAGATTATGTTGATGATCTCTTGGGAAAGTCAATAACAAGAGAAACACACATTTGAATGTCTAGAAAAATAAAAAGTTAGACTAAATCCTAAGAAATGTGTCTTTGGGGTGACCTCTGAGAAACTCCTTGGATACATTGTCTCACAAAGAGAAATTGAAGTAGATCTAGCCAAAGTTAGAGATATATTAGAGATGCCACAACCAAGGAATATTAGTTAACTTTGGTCTCTATAGGGAAGACTTCAATCAATACACAGATTCATCAGATAACTTGTAGATAAATGTACTCCTTTTCAGCATTTAATTCTTAAGAATATCAAGTTCAAATGGGATGATAAGTGTCAACATGCTTTTCAATTTTTCAAAGACTCTCTTTTTAATCCACCAGTATTGATGCCACCTATCCCAACAAAAGCCCTATTACTTTACATATCAGCTATACAAATAGCACTGGGGGCACTATTGGCACAATAGGACAATGAAGGCAAGGAAAGAGTAGTATATTACATCAGTTGTACACTAGTTGGTTATGAGCTTAACTACACACCGATTGAGAATGAATGTATTGCTATGGTTTTTTCCTCACAAAAATTATGTCATTACATGATAACTCATAAAACAAAGCTCGTTGCAAGGATAGATCCACTCAAATATCGTCTTGATAAGGCAACACTCACTAGCAGATTATTTAAATGGGTTATGATTTTGAGTGAGTTTGACATTCAATATGTAGACAAAAAAGAAATTAAAGGACAAGCTATTGTAGATCACCTGGGAGATGCACCTATGATTGATGATAGTCCTATTGTCTCAGAATTCCTAGATGAATCCATTCTTATGGTGACAAATGTAAGGCTTTGGCAACTATATTTTGATGGTTCATATATGTAGTGTGTCGTAGGAGCTTGCATTCTCTTCATTACACCTCAAGGGGACTCCATTCCTAAGTCATATTGATTGTCATTCCCTTGCACCAATAACATAGTAGAATACAAAGCATTAACAACAAGACTACAAATCATAGTTCAGTGGAAGATCCAGGAAATTTATGTTTTTGGGGACTCTCCAATTGTGATTCGCCAACAAATGATGATTATCAGACTAAAGATGAAAAGTTAATGCCTTACAAGAAAATGGTGGACTATTTCAAGCAATATTTCACACATATAATATTTGAACAGATTCCAAGGGATAACAATCAAGTTGTAGAAGCCATGGCTACCATTGCTTCATTGATCAATATGCCTCAAAATGAGACCCACTATGAGTTCTTGGTGGATAATCTTTTGATGCCCTCATATGAGATAACTCTCACTAAGATATATGTGTTGTTGGTCTTGATTCTCCTTGGTACAGTGCCACTTTCACTTACCTCCATGACAATATCCTTCCACTTGACCTTTCCAACAATCAACGCCATACCTTCATTCATCAATCCTCCTGATATGTCATCTTAGTTGATACCCTTTATCATCAGGATCTATATGGTAGTCTTTTTAGATGTTTAGAAAGTGATGAAGCTTAAATTACATTATGTAAAGTTCACCAAGGTATATGTGGTCCTAACTCTAGTGGTCCAACCTTAGCCAAGAAATTGATGTGGACTAGATACTACTGGCCTACTAATATGAAAAAATACTTATATCAGTTTGTCAAAAAGTGTAAGCAGCATTAGATTCATGGAGACCTTATTCATGCACCAACATAGGAACTTCAGTCGATTTCTACTCCATGGCCCTTTTTGCAATGGGGACTCGACCTTGTAGGTAATATTCACCCTTCCTCTTCCAATGACCATAAATTCATTATTACAACCACAAAATATTTTATAAAATGGATTGAAGCCATTTCTCTCACCCAAGTCACTAGAAAGAAGATTGCAACTTTTATCCTTAACTATATCATTTGTCGATACAATGTTCCCTTCTCCATTGTCATAGATAATGGGCATCCTTTCAAGAATCAAGATGTTCATGAGATTTGTGATTATTTCCATATCCATGATTTCTTTTCCACCACATATTACCCCCAAGGTAATGGTCAAACTAAGGCATCTAATAAAACTATCCCCCAAATCCTTAAAAAGATAGTTGATGATGTTGGTTGTAACTGACATATCCAACTCAACCCCGCACTTTGGGCCTACTGCACAAGTGTTCGCACACCTACTAGAGCTACACCTTATTCACTTGTCTATGGCGTCAAAGCTATCTTTCCTATTGAGGTTGAGTTACCATTCCTGAGAGTATCTTTGTGCAATCGAATCAATAATGAAGATTACAAGTTCTCCTGCTTACAAGATCTAGAATTATTGGATGAGCGTAGACAAACCACTTTCAATCATCTCAAAGAACATCAAAAAAGAATGAGTTGAAGATACAATAATATGGTGAAGTCTCACACATTTGAGGTAGGTGACATAGTTCTCAGAGAAAATCCCAAAAATCAGTAAGACGAAGAGAAGAAAAGCAAGTTCGAAACAAAATGGCTTGGTCCTTATGTCATCACAATAGTCTATGGATCAGGTGCATATCAACTCTCAACACTAGATGGAGAACCTTTGGAGGATCCTATCAATAGAATGCACCTTCACAGGTTTTACATAGTTTTTTAGAATATCCCATTGTGAAAAATGCAAAAAAAAAAAATATCAAAAATACAAAAACAATCATAAAAATAAAAAATTGTTACTTGGTGAAAACCTGGCAAACAGGTGCCTTGTGACACAAAAAAATTGAAAATTTGAAAAAATTAAAGAGATAAATCCATCCAATAGTGAAAACCACTTCGATGGCACCCTGAGCAAGTACCATGGTGACAACTAGGTTACTGATGCCATGTGTAGAAACTTTAGGATTCAATCTCATCTTTTCATTTTGCACACACTCATAGCCTACCCTCCATAATAAATTTACCAATTCCCATAATGGCTTGTTATTGATCTACCTAATATTGATTAGTCATTCATAATAAATCCCCTCTTTCACCCTTTCCTCTATAATAAATCAGGCCCAATCTATAACTGGGGCAAAATCCTAAATCTAGTGATGGAAGTGGTATCCTGAGCATCACATGTTTTAAGAAGCATCATCTTTTCATTCCTCCTTTTCACACACAATCCACAATAAAAGGTCATTTTCATCACCAATCCACAATAAAGTTTCATTCTTCTCCATAATAAAGGTATCAGTTTTATGGATCCAGTCAGTTTTAGATGAGATGCAATCAGTAGTGGGCTTTTAAACAAATCAAATCTTTTAGCAGACTTTGGCAACATAGTATTTCAGCATTATCTATCCTTTATTAGGAAAACAACATTGTGACCAAATCAAACATTTTGTGGCAAGAAACACAAATAACTTGAGGATTTCACTGAATGTTGGTGTCAATTCTTGGTTTTCTTTTGATTTTATCTTTTGGTGACATGTCTTTTAGCTTTTCTAGGATGTCTTTGACTAGAGATTCTATCTCCAGGATGCCTTTGACTAGAAAGGCAAGGATGGGGTATGTTCACCTATTTTGTTGTTTGTGGATTGTCTCTTAGTAATGCTATGACTCAACCAAGGATATGAGGATGTCCTGAGTCTAGTATGAACTAGGGCATTCCTTGTTTGTGACTATATGATCTTCATACAAATGGGTACAATCACTTTCTTTGTCAAACCTATACCTATATTGTCATAACCTATTTTCCATAATAAAGCTCAATGATGATAATAGCACAATAAGTTCTTTTTACTTCCATAGCTTCTACCTTCTATGCCCTCCCTTTTTTTTCCATTTGTCCCTTCCTAAGTCCATGTATCCCCCTTTCATATGATAGAGTATAATGACACACCAAAAAGATTTGCATCTCATATAGTTTTCACCTGCATCAATATATGCTAGTGCATCATACACATGCATATAGACATCATGATAACATCACATACTACACACATCATTCATTAGTATCTAATATAAGCATTTGCATATAAAGCATACAATGACAAAAATAATACATCATGCATCTCATCATGTAAATAACTCATACGCATACATTTATGTGCATTTTCGCATAGCATACATATAAATCCAGAAAACAACAAAAATATATTGCATTTCATCATGTACATATTTGCAACCATATCATAATCATCATAGGCACCATAGAATCATAATAAAATTGTGTATACATAAGATTGATTCATCATATAGAATCATTGCATCACATCACATAATCATAACACATATAGAAGCATCACATATCAACACATGCATATACCTTCCACAAGGATGGATCATCTCATATATATATATATATATCAAAAATATCAATGTCATGATACAATGATGCCAAAATATCATATGACTACAAAATCACCTGAAGGTGTCTATATCATCATACAACAAAATTGATACAAAATGGGATCCTAGAGAGTTATGATGATGACCCTTCCTTAGAGCCGGCTAGCCTCAGCGAAATCTGAGCACTCGAAGTACATGCCTCAGGATCTCCTCATCTGTCTCCTCCTCCTCCTTGTGGTACAGGTGGACCTACGACCCCACCACTGGATGCTCCCCTCCTATCTCTGCTGGTAGTAGTAGATTGGGAAGATCTCTTGTAACTCCTTGCTCTCAACTCTATAGGTACTGCAACATAGTATAGGTTCCTCCAGTAAGATATCTCATCCCCTACCTAGAGGCAAAAAGTGAACCCTGATGCAGTATCCCCTGCAACTATATCCCTGGCCACTCGTATAGTCTCCTCTATTGTTGTGTATCTCTTTATGGCCTCATCCCTCTCTTGTTGCATCTCTTCTAGTTGTCACCTCAAATGAGTCACATCCCTCTCGATATCCTTGATCTCATCAGCCCGTCCCTATGTGATCTCTCATATAATGAATAACTCATCCTCCTCCTCTCCTCCCTAGGCTACCTCATCTTGCCTACCTTGCTATGGGCAATCTTATCCCCATACCTATGGTTGCCTGCCTGGTACCTATCCATGTCTCTATCCCTGTGCTTAGGCAAGAACCTATAAAACCTGTCCTCCTCTACCCCTGGGTGACCTCAGTGGTCTTCCTCCCTCTCCACCTCCATGTCTTGTATCCCTGCCTCCCTATGCACCCTGTTCTATCCATCTATCCCTAGATCTACCCGTTCCTCTAACCATCCTCCTGGCTCCCCATCTCCTCCATCCTCATCATCGTCCTCCTTTGTTGCAGGTATCGACTTTATTAGGTCTGTGAGTCTAGGAAATGGATGAGTTGCAAAGTAGGTTGCGTACTCATCATCCATGCTAGCGTCAATAACATATGGTAGCATATCCCAAGGCATCAACACCAACTACTCAAACTTGGTAACAACTACATCATATGACAAGATCAACCCCCAACAACCCTGCTCTCTAACTATCTAGGCAAACTCACCCGAACCTCGTGGCATCCTCTATTATCGGTCAAACTACCTGCATACCCTGTCAATAAAGTGTATGTCGAAAATATATGCAGTCCACCCAATTAGATATATGCTCCTAAAATAAAATGGTAGCTTTGTAACATCCTCCTCCCAGGCCTCATAGTCTAAGAAGAGTCTCCATGTAACAATGTCAATATCATCAATAACACACCACCGATAATCTACCTTCCTAATTCATGGATGGGAAGTTATCATGCTATATAAATGCATGTATGACTGTCCATATCCTTTGAATCTGAAATGAATCGGCCTAGTCACAATAATGTTCTCATAAGTCAACACCCGTAGTAGTGTAACCTCACATCTCAACCCGTAACCACTAAGGTAAACAAACTGATGCAACTCATTGTATAGATGTGCCCAAATGCATGGCCCCCATGTGAATCTCCCATTCTCTATCATGAGGATCTCCAATGTCCTCCCCCATCCAATAGCCAAACCCCATGTAGCCCTGTTAGGACATAAGAACCCATCGATCATCCCTCCCACCACACCTACTAGTCTTTGTCTGCTGGAATACATGACATCCCAGCTCAGATGTCCTGGTCTCAACTCCAGATCTGTTGGCATTATACACTTAGATGAGAATAGTTGATGTTGTCATTGATGGAAACCAACTGGTAATAGGGTTCTACAGGATTCTATTGGTTATACTGGCAATAGACATTGCATACAAACATTGGTAGGCTACACAAAGTTCATTCACACCAACATCTAGTTTACATCGGCAATGAATCATACCGACACTCCAGGCCGACATTAGAAAATTTTGGTTTATGCGAATTATATTAGAATGTAATTAATTATTTGTAGCTGACATGATATATTGTAAAGACTCATATATGTATGAGATCTTATAGGTCATTTTGATAAGATAGAGAGATAGATAAAGATGTATTAGGTAATGAATATGAGAGTGAATATTTGTATATGCATTTTGATGTAATCATTCTATGAGTGAATAAGAGTAGAGAAGAGCGAATAAAGGTTTATGGTAGAGGTATTTGACAGATCTTAAACTGGTACTGAATCCAACATTGCAGATGCTATTTGGAGCAGTCCATTGTCATTGGATTTAATCATCCAATTTTTTAGTCAATGTGACTTTTGTGATTGAGCAGTGAGATCTAGGTTGTTGGCCTTCCTGCATGTGCAACCCCTATTGTAGAAGTAATATTTATTCATATTGGCTAGTGAGTAAATATTGTGGGTCACAAATCCCACCGAGGTTTTTCCCCTACCAGGTTTACTCACCAAAAATATCTATGTTATGGTGTGTATTGACGTTGTCTCTATTATTTCTGTTTATTGCTTTATTGCTTGTTTACCGATACATTAATTTGAGTTGTAAAATTGCAAACAAGTTTAAATATTTCGTTCAGTGGTTAGACACTGATTCAGCCCCCCCTCTCAGTGTCTTTGGGACTGATCAAGTATCTAACAATTAGTATGAGAGCCTAGTCCTCTATTTACAGAAGCCTAACAGCTTGAGGAAGATTCTGAAATCGATACCAAGGGAAAGTTTGAGACAACAATTGGAAGGAGCTCTTGAAGATATTGATGTAGAAAAATTGAAGAATATCAAACTAGAAGATGAACTTAGAAAGTTGCTCGGGAATTTATCAAAGAACTTCAAGATAACCTGATTATTGCAAAGAATAAGAGAAAAGAATTACATGTGCAATTGCAAAATCAAGATGATGAAGAAAAAGAATCTCTCAGAGATATTGCAGACAAATTGAGACAAGAGAATAGTAACATGAAGAATGAGATACAAGATTTAACCATGAGACTATGCAAAGATATGGCAGATAGGAAGAAGAATGAGGAAGATTTGGCCAGAAGACTTAATGAAAGTTTAGATGAATCTCTAAGACTTAGTTATGAAAATGATATGCTTAAAACTGATCTGATTCACATGCAACATGACAAAGAGGAGCTTATGAGACAAGTTAGCACTTTGTAAAGTGTGTTGGTCACTGCAAATGAATACAAATATAAATTCAAGGCGAGTTCAGATAACCTTGATGATATGCTGAAAAACTTAGAAACCTAATGGAGAAATAGTTGGACTTAGATTTGAATATGCTGAAAAGTCAGAAACCTGATGGAGAAACAGTTGGAATTGGATTTGAACATGGAGAAAGTTCTGATACTACAAACAATTATGATCACAACAAACCGGTAAGGCAACCTAATGTTTATAAATTTAATGGAAAATGTTTTAATTGCAACAAATTTGGTCATAGAGAAAATCAATGCAGATTTAGAAATAATCAAAATACAAACTCACCCACCGGTCAATGTTCCAAATGCAATAAAAATGGTCAAACTCAGACAATTGCAAAAAGAATGTAAAATGCTATGTTTGTGGTAGATTTGGACATTTATCTAATCAATGTAGAACTCAAATCGGTCAAGGTTATGGAATGGCAATTTAGAGAAACAATGTAACTTGTTATGCATGTAACAAGATTGGGCATATTGCAAAATTTTGTAGAAGCAAGAATTCACTAGCGAACAATAAAGGATCCAATAACAAAGGCAAAGAGAAGGTAACTAAAATCAAATAAGAATTTTCAAAACAATGGATTAGAAAGAGAGATCATAGAGGAGATGAATCTGTCTCTGCACTGGCAGAACAGGGTAATCATGCACCGGTAGGAGATTCTTCATCCAACTAAGGAATTATCCTTAGGGGTAAGGCAAAAAATTGAAAATCATGCATTTACCCTTGGTTGATGGTAAGAAGTTATATTTCTTCTTTACTAGCAGATATGTGGAATTTTTTTACTTCACCTACAAAGCATTTATTGCGGTTGTAAGTCAATTTTTGGTTATAAAGGCATTGTAACCTCTTATTTCAAATCACCAAGCGTCCAAGAATTTGAAGAGAGAGAAATTGAGAAAAGGCATTCTAAAGGCAAAGAAACAAAGATCTTTTCAGAGCATTCAAGGATTTCATAGTAAAAGGTATTTATCTTTCAGAATGGCATCTTAATCTTTTGTTCCTGAATTCGTAGCAAACCCTACTATTGTGGAAAACATCAAATGACCTAGGCCCATCTTCCAAATCATTCCTAAGATAGAAAAACAAGATGACTCTATTGGTGCATTTTCTAAAATTTCACAGGGAGTCACGTTTACTGAAGACCCTAGGGCATACATACATTGCAACATAAAAAGTTTAGGATCTGAAGATTTGATGAACATGTATATGAATGTAATCACTGACAAGGATGGGGTAGTGAAACCAAAACATAAGGTAGTTGAGGATTTAGGTTTCATAGACATCCTTTATATGCTAGAATTTTCAGATGAAGCCATATGCTATGTCCTTAGCAGGGTTCATGAAGAATTTATGTGGTTGGACTCAATATTTAAGATTACCAAGGAAGCTATCAGGGATGTTACTGGTTTACCCTCCATCAGTTCTAGACCTGACAAGAAGAAGAAAATCCCCAACAAGGAAGTTATGAGCTTAACTGATGCTACATTTGACAACTGGTCACTTAGAGTTAATGACATAAAGGATAAAAATGTTAAATTTGCTAGCATGGTCATTTGATACAAAGTTGGTCATACAAATAGGTTGAATTCTTTGTCAAGTTCATGCATTCATAGTGCACATGAGATGATTATTAACAATGCAAAGATTGATATTTGTGAATGGTTAAAGGATGAATTGATAGAGAATTTAGACAAGATAAAAGGTGATAAGAAATTGGAAGTCTGATAGTATGTTTAATGCTTTACTTTTCAAAGGAGATCCCCGGTATGGGACATAAGGATTTTGCCTATGATATTTTTGTTGGAAAATAGATAAATGAGGCAATTACCTTTATGGGAGATAATAGTGATGATTTGATAAAAGACTACTTCAAGAATTTCCAAACTAAGATGAAACAAAGAGAAAGGATCCCATAGAGCATTGTGGATAAATATGACAAAAAAATATGCTTTGTAGTAAAGAGAGATGAAATCTGGATGGAAGCAGTTACACCCAGAACTATATGGATCAATGAAATGGGATATGAGGTGGACTCTCACATCTTGGAATCATATGCAAAAATACTCCTAGATGCTCCATCAGAACCATCAGAGAGAATATTTGGAAATGCAGAAAGAATTGAAAGTGATGTTGCCATGATGAAGCAGAGAAAGAAAAGAGACAAATTCATGAAAGATGCATCTGAGATGGTAAAATATGTTACTGAAGGATTAATGAATCTAAGTGGTATTGCTGCTAGTGTGACATAAAGCCAATCAAAGAAGACACTGGTAGCTCACATTTCCCTTGTGGCTACGTCTTCTGATTTTGACAGTGACAGGGTAGTTGAATTCAAGAGATTGGTCAAGAAGAAAATAAAACCATCACCGACACATACTCCATCTCCCAAGATGTCAAAGACACAAAGAAAGAAACAACAGGCTATAAGAGAGCCCATTGGTCAGAAAAATAAGCTAGCTCCTAAGAAATAACAGGAACCTAAAGCATCGGATACTCTTACACCAGATGAGTTGGTAAATGAAATCACTCAAGAAGGTAACCTTAGCAATGTAAATAAAATTTACCATTCTTTCAAAGATTCTGATAAGGACACTATAGAGGAAAGCATTATTGTGCACCTTGACATTTATTTTTTATTGAGGTTGTAGATGATCTGCCAAATGATTTATATTTGAGGTTAGAGGCTAAAAGAATGTCAGTAATGGAATTAGATAAGAAATTAAAGGTTGAAGCATTGTTGGTGGTTCACCCTGTCAATTCTCGACAGGAGATAGATGAACTAATTGCAGAAGCCAACTGGTCAGTTTTTGTGAGTGGTCACCAGTAGGTAAGCCTTATGGCAGGCCAAGTAAAGGAAATTGCAAATGAAACAACAGCCAAATGGGATATATTTTTTATGGAAAAAGAGAAGAAAGAAGAAAAGGAGAGACAAAAATGGATAAGTCTTTTGGAAAGGTATATCAGAAGGACAAAATTAAAGATAAATTTGGTAGTGTTCCTAATATAATGGTCAAGGATAACCTTCCTCCATCGGCACATGACATGTCACCAATAACTGCAGAGGCATCGATACAACTTGGTAGTCAACTGGAAGAGAAACAGGCAGAAGAAATGACACAAAATGATAATCCAAATTCAAACATTTCTTTTAACATGAATGTGGATTCTCAGGATATCAATGTAACAATAGATAAATCTACTAAGAATGTTGAAGAGAAGAAAACTAAACCTACAATTGATGACACTCAGCAGAAGGTAGATAAACTAGCAAAGAAAGAACTTGAACAGAGTATAGTTGAATTGACAGCCAGCAAGACAAAAAATAAGGATGGTGGTAAGGATGAAGACAAAATAGAAAAATAGAGTGAGCAAAAGGATGAAGCAGTGGATAAGGAAAATTTGTAATTGATGTCAAAGGGGGAGTAGCAGTGTGGATAAAAATGTATAGAGAGATCATTTTCTCAAGGGGAGAACTCTTATTTTTGGATATCAGCTTTTGGAATTTTCTCATCAGTGTTGCCATCAATGCCGAAGGGGGAGATTGTTGGCATTATACACTCATATGAGAATAGTTGATATTGTCATTGATGGCAACCAACTAGTAACAGGGTTCTAATGGATTCTATTGGTTATACCGACAACAGACATCGCATACTGACACTGGAAGGCTACACAAAGTTCATTCACACCGACATCCAGTTTACACCGTCAATGAATCATACCGACACTCCAGGCCAACATTAGAAAATTTTTGTTTATGCAAATTATATTGCAATGTAATTAATTATTTGTAGCCAACATGATATATTGTAAAGACTCATATATGTATGAGATCTTGTAGGTCATTTTGATAAGATAGAAGAGATAAATAGAGATGTATTAGGTAACAAATATGAGAGTGAATATTTGTATATGCATTTTGATGTAATAATTCTATGAGCGAATAAGAGCAGAGTAAAGTGAAGAAAGGTATATGGCAGAGGTATTTGACAAAGCTTAAATCGGTATTGAATCCAGCATTGCAGATGCTATTTTGAGTAGTACATTGTCATTGGATTTAATCATCCAATTTTGTAGTCAGTGTGACTCTTTTGTGATTGAGCAGTGAGCTCTAGGCTGTTGGCCTTCCGACATGTGCAGGCCCCTATTGTATAAGTAATATTTATTCATATTGGCAAGTGAGTAAATATTGTGGGTCATAAGTCCCACTGAGGTTTTTCCCCTACCAAGTTTCCTCGCCAAAAATATCTGTGTTATGGTGTGTATTGATTTTGTCTCTGTTATTTCTCTTTATTTCTTTATTGCTTGTTTACCGATACATTAATTTAGGTTATAAAATTGCAAACAAGTTTAAATATTTCATTCACTGGCTAGAAACTCATTCACCCCCCTTTTCAGTGTCTTTGGGACTGATCAAGTATCTGCTCCTAAAATAAAATGGTAGCTTTGTAACATCTTCCTCCCAGGCCTCGCAGTCTAAGTAGAGTCTCCATGTAACATTGTCAATATCATCAATAATATGCCGCTAGTAATCTACCTTCCCAATTCATGGATGGGAATTTATCATGCTATATAAATGCATGTATGATTGCCCATATCCTTTAAATATGAAATGAATCATCCTAGTCACAACAATGTTCTCATAAGTCCACACCCGCAGTAGTGTAACCCCGCATCCGAACCTGCAACCACTGAGGTAAACAAACCGATGCAACTCATTGTATAGATGTGCCTAAATACATGGCCCCCATGTGAATCTCCCATTCTCTATCACGAGGATCTCCAATGTCCTCCCCCATCCAATAGCCAAACCCCATGTAGCCCTGTCGGGACATAAGAACCCACTGATGATCCCTCCCACCACACCTATTAGTCTCTATTTGCTGGAATACATGACATCCTAGCTCAGATGTCCTGGTCTGAACTCCAGATCTGGGTCTGTGAAGAAACATTTGAGTGCATCCCTATCTCCCTCTCGATCATATAGTACACGATCCCTATGGATCGGTACCTGCAATATTATGTAAGCATGCTCTAAAGTAAATGACATCTCGCCAATTGACAAATCAAACGTGAAAGTCTTTAAGTGCCATCTCTCCGTAAGAGTAGTCAACAATCCAATGTTTGTCCTAATCTTTGACATGTGTAACACATGTCTCGGGCCCATAGCCTCAATGTCAACATCCTCCTCAAAGGTCAACTTTGGTCGCAATCTCTGAGTCACTGAAAATTTCTCTCGTGACTCTAGCTTGGGCAAGTACTCTTACATCCAGTCAACTCAATTGTGTCAATCCTTGTGGTACTCATGTTCATCAGATAGTGCTACTCCTATCCTAGTTCTTATGTTTATCACATGGCGTGGCACCCTCTTAGTGTATATGTTTATCACATTGCACTTGATCCTATTTTTCTAGAGCACTCAACAAATTTAATCAATTCGACAATGTATCCTTTATTCAACATAGTAAACCTACCTACTTAGGGCACCTATTGAGTAAATCCTCTTAGTGGTTTATCCAATTGACAATCTATGTTTATCATAGAATTGTCAATTCTAGCTTATCATTCAGTTTGTTTTCCTAGTGCACTTGTTGAGTGAATCCTCTCAGTAGTTTATCCAATTGATAGCACATGTTCATCATAGAACTATCAATTTCCATTTTTGCTACACAAATACACTTTTATCCTACCTAAACATGTTTTGACAACATAAACACGTTTTCTTAGCACAAACACCACACTACTGGACATAAAAGCGCTTTTGCTTCACAAACATGCCTGTTCATCACAGACGTGGTTGTGTTCTACCTAAATGCAACTTTTTGACATAGATGTGCCTATCTATCATAGACACACTTGCATTCATGCATAGATGTGATTACATTCCTAAACAAACCCTAATTCAACCTAGACGCGACCATTCATTGCATACACGTGCAAACCTAACCTAGACGCGCTAAGACCTCAAATGTCGCTTTCGCTTTTTTGTTCAACTATTCTAAAATAAATTAGAAGCAGCAATAAATGTAGAAGTGTACAAAGCAAGGTTTGGGTACATACTGGCTCACCCATGTCATCCGATCTCTCCAGAACCGTCGGATGCAATCGAACCTATGTAGCCTATTTGCCATCTCTCTTTCTCTACTGACTACTCTCTAAGGTATAGGTGCTCGAATCTTCTAGAGGCTATGGATACAAATGAGGATGTTTTCCTTGTGGCTTGTACATATAGGCTGCTTAGCCCTAGTCTCTAGTGCCATTTTTTAATTCCTGAGTCAATCTCTTTTTCCCACGTGAACTTATCACCCTATCATGTCAATCTTTCTAGCCTTTCTTTCTTTTCAAGAGATTGTCTGCAATTCTTTCACTTTTTTCATCCAATCTCTCAAGGGGGAATATCATTCTCATCCTGGGATAACATTGTATCAGTTTATCTTCTTTGAGCCAACACGATAGGCTGCATTGTCTCAAATAGGGGCAAGATGTAGATACCTAAAATTGTCCTCTTTAATTAAATAAATATTTTTATTTATTTAATTATTTTATCTTAACTCTTCTATTAATTATATAAATCTTTATTTATTTAATTAATTCATTTAGCCTTTTCTAGACTTTTTCTTATTTAAATAAATATTTTTATTTATTTAAATTATCTTTCTCCTTAAATGAAATAAATACATACTTTTATTTATTGAATTGGCCCCACTTTTTCTATTAATTTAATTAATTCATTACCTTTTTTCCTCTATGACACATCACTTATCTCTTAATCCTCCTTTACCTACCCCCTTTATTGTTTTATTATTTCTTCTAGCTACCCTTTAATCCTAGCCGACCATTTATCTTTTCATCTCTTAATCTTATCCCTCCATTTTTTAAATTGTTTTCTATATAAGAGGATACTTCCTTCATTATCAACCCTAATCAATGCGTTTAATCACCTTATGCAATCAAACTTTCTTGCGATTAAGCAACTCCAACCACAATCCGTTCTTTGTTGAGTTGTTTTGCATACATAAAATCTGAGAGCAGATATATCAAACAAGATCAATGAAGATAAGGGACAATGGAGATTGAAACCCTACTTGGCATGTGAATGGTAATATTGTTTTATTTTATTGATTTGCATGTTCTTAGATATCTTCATTGGTGTATGGTGAATGTTTGGTTGTAGAACTAAAGTTAATTGTGCTTGGATCTTTGTGGTTTTACAATAGTTTATCATCATCATTTTTCACCGTATATAGTATTAAAGTACCTCCAATTATGGGAAAGAAGGATCTTGAAAGAAACCGTGTTGTTTGGAACCCCCCAGATAGGATGACTAAAACTAAACTTTGATGGAGCACTAAAAGGCAACCCAGGCCCTTATGATATTGGATGCATTATTAGGGATCACAAAGGAATCATTAAAGGCAAATTAGCTATCCCCATCTTGCCCGATACCAATAACATTGTTGAATTGAATGCATCTTACTAGGCCTCATTGAATGCTCCAAGAAAGGTATTAAGAATCTTGAAGTTCAAGGGGACTCCACAATCGCTATCACCACGATCAAAACAACAAGAATACCTAACTAGAGATTGCAAGCATTGCTCATGGAAAACATTTTATCAAAATTGGAAAAATTTGAAAACTTTTCTTTGAGGCACAAGGAAGCAAACTCAGAAGCAAATTGTCTCTAAATAAGCATCAGAAGGGTTGGATTTGAGATGGTAGGCCGATGAATTTAAGGATTATAAGAATCAATGATGACTCCCTTATGAGAGATTTGGTATTATTAATTGAGTGTTTCATTTTGAAGGCAGTCCACCAGAGTCTTCTAACGGATTGTAAGGGTGCATGGCCAAACTCATGCAGCGGTTTGCTCCAATTTTGAAATCTGAATTTGAATTTTTGAACCGTTGAATAGTCTCTAACAGCTGCTTGTATAGAAAATTCAACTATGCTGCTAGCTCTTTCTTCATATGGACATGGATTTATTCAATGTCGAGCTAGAAGCTGAGATCATATGGTACGACGGGCAATATTCTGGCTAGTACTAGAAAATTGTCAAAAAAATCCAGAGAGATCCAAGATTGATCTTTCTTCCCAAATTCCCCCGAGATCATTTAGCGGTGGTCAGACAACTTGTCCTTTTCCAGCTTTAATTTGATAAAACTTAGCTAAATTTCTATTTAAAAGTGGCGAGTGACTATACCAAATTTGGTAGCATCGATTTTCCCCAGCCTTAATAACATCACTCAGGAAGAATTAAATGGAAAGGGTACGACTGCCAATTAGGTAGTCTGCCAAGATCTCATGCAATCTAAGCAAGTGTATCTTGAAGCTCGAAAAGATTAACTGCATCCAACTACAAGGCATTAATATCAAGTTTTAAGGAAGGCGCAAAAGGGCATGTAAATTTTGAACATTAGCTTCTTAATATAAATATCTCTGGCGCTTCGACCCCCCAAAAAAAAAATACAAAAGAAAAAAATAAAATAAAATAAATATAAATGACATTGACCAAGAATTAGTATTTTATGAAAAGTGCAGACAGTTTCCTTTTGGAATGTGTCACAGGCAGTTTTTTTTTGACATCATCCAGCATCATTTTAGCAGTGTCTGATGTTAATTAATAATTTATAAAAAATTGAATATCTTTCTTTCTTTCTTATATATTTAGAGAGAGAATTGTAGAAACTTTGAACTCACCATCATATATATATACCCAAATACCATCCCCAAAATGCATCCCCTGTCGTCCCCATCTCAGAAATGCCCTGGAACATAGGTCCACATCTCTCAGAGAGACCATATTTTGTTAATATTTTGGACTTCAATGACATGGCTGCTATTCAAAATCCAGAACATGGGTTTGGGTTCAGGCTTCTTTAAAGGCTTACTACGGATCAAATAACCCAGCAGGAAGACCCCATCTTTTGGTTTTTGAGCCTACGAAAAAAATTAAAAGAATGTGGGATTAGGTTATTGTAAGGGCTTTATGCAGATCAATCCTGTAACAATAGTAACTCCTTGAAAACTGCTTGCATTGTAATACTAGAAATCTTCTGGAAATTCAGCGCTAAAGCAAACATTTTACAATTTTGGATTGCATCCTGAACTTGAGATTTCAACGACATGGAAACAAGTTTTATTTGGGAAACAATGTCCCCCAAGTAACTAGTGTTCATTCATGTGCATGGGCTGCCAATATGTCATTGGTTATGTTGGCTATTAGGATTTCCAAGCAATTTTGCACGGGAGAATGACTTTTGCTGTTGGTTTAAGCGAGAATCTAAACAGTTGCATCAGGGCAAACCATATACAGAGGGAACTATATGTTTATAGTAGGATTCGGCATCCTTTGTTTTGGAATATATGTGGATCGAGTGCGATCTTTGTTATTAATATTTTTGATATTAAAAGCAGTCAAAAAAATATAAGGGTGGATCGGGGGCTGATCCACGAGAAACGATAGAAACAGTGGTAAGTCCACTGTCAGCAGATCATCAGAAAAAAAATAGAAACAGTGGTAAGCCTTGCTATTAATGTTAGTAATAGCTGCTGCTCTTGAATTCCACACAAAAAAATAGAAATATATTTCCATGTTTCAGACTATCATCTGCTGTTGATGCAGCCAGACACTAATTTCTACACTCTTATTTTCATATCCAGCACACAAAAGACTGTTCTTATATTCACTGTATAAACCCAGCAAAACAAGCAAAATAAAAATTACTAATTACAAACTAAATGTGCATTTACAACTCCACTGTACGAGGATCAAACAAGGGGAGTAGATTTGGAAGATAGCAGACGGCGGAAGAAGGAGAGTGAGTAACTATGGTAGTTGGTGATTAATTCCAACAAGCAGCTCTAGAGCTCAATAGTTGTTGTTTCAGTCCCAGATTCTGTGGGAATGCCAATAAAGGATTGTTCAGTGGGGTTGCAGGGTTGTTGAGTTTGTGTCAAATCACAATTCGCTCACAATCTCAGACCTCCTTTTGTATTGCCTTACGCTTTGGAGATACAAGCATATTAGAGTATGGCACGCAGTTTACTCATTTTTAAACTTATAAATTCAATTCTAGTCACCAGTTATTCTTCATGTTCTAATGACGGTTTATTTCTTATACACCTAGGTTTTTAATTACTAACTTTAAAAAAACTCAAAAAATAAATAATTAAAAGTTCATTAATAAATTTCACATTAATCAATAGCTAATCATTTTTTAGCATTTTTGGATCATAATTGATCCATTTGTGCACCTCTATTGGTACCCATAGTGCACGAATAATGGGGCATTTGTGCATAAGCATTGGCAATTTTAAGTGCACAATTATTCAAACATCTTTAAACAAGTATAGGGTGACACTTTGAAATGTGTACTTTTTGATCCATGTGCGCATTACAGATCCCACAGTGTACATCGTTACTACTGTAGGTATTAGTATAGAAATATAAAAAATTTCAGGGTTCAACTCTATAGATATTTACATAGTTGAATCTTGAAAAATCAGTAGTTAAGTATTACTATAATCTTTTTGTCATATCTAAATAAAATTATATTATAAATAAAGATACAATATTTCTACAATCTATTATAGATGTAAAATGAGTTTCTCATGAAAAAATAGGTTAGAGCTTCTAGATCAAATACAATTCTTTGAGATTCATTATACATGTCTTATAGTTTATAATATTGATGTTTTATGCAAATTTTTCTTCTTAATGATGGAACGTAGAATATGATTTAAAATATTAATATTAAAAGCTACCATAACTTTATTTTAAAAGTGCTTTCAAATTCTATAGATATATTTTACCCTACTAATGAGGGATTTGTGTGCTCTACATTTGCTTCTAGTTTCTTTAGAAACTCAATTTTTAGAAAAATCTTACAATTCATATATTCACGTTTCTCAAATAAGCATATAAATTTATCACCAAGTTGTGGTTACATCAATGGATTGGAATTTGAGTTTGGAGACAATGAAATCAAAGTGCTTTGATAAGCATCCTTGTTTTCACTATCTAGAACAAATAGAGATTGAGATGCAAGACAAAGTGCTTTGATAAGCATCCTTGTAGCACTATCTAGACCAAAGAGAGATGGAGATGTGAGACATATTACATGAGCTTGTGATAGTTATGGAAAGTCTATAAACTTTACAGTAAAGAAGGCATACAAATTTCTTGTAGCTTGTTTATGGCTACAATTAAAATATAAGTCTTACTTTTATCAATATAAAATTGATTGTAAGTGAAGTATATCACAAAAGGACCAAAAGAGAATTTCTTGTATTATTTATTACTATAACTAGAAGATAAGATTTGTATTGATGAATCTTACACATAAATAGATTATCCATAGTGTTAAGTGTATTATAAAAGGAGCTTGGTTTGTTAATCTTTTTAGATTATTCCATCACAATATTTTTCTTGAAAGAAGCCTAATAGTCACCTTCATGTATTTACAAATTTTAAGGTGATATTGCCTTATGAGGAAACACTTTTAGTTATTTAGAACATTTTTTTTTATTCAAGTTGAATATGTTAGGTAAAATTTATTATTATCATTAGATTTTAAAAAATTAGTGAGTTTGACAATTCTCAATTTACTTAAAAATTAGATGAATTATTATTACTAGTTGCAATAGTAAGTCAAATAGGTTTTGAAGGAGCATTGGAAACCTTTACAAATAGCCAAAGATTAGAAAAGTAATAGCCAAACAACAACATAACATTCAAAAACATGAAACCCAAACAAAGACAACAAAAAATAAACTAAAGAATATCATTGAGAACAACAAAAGAAAGAAAGCACATTAAAACCTAGCTATATCTACCCAAGGTTCTCTACCACCTCTACCTCTTGTAGATAGAATTTCTCATGAAGGTCAACAATGTCTTGATGTTCCTTATTTTCTTCTTCAAAAGTCATTTTTTTACTACTCCTAGTTTTAGTATTCTTATCCATAACATTAATCTTACAACTGATGAGCATAGGAAATCCCATTATTTTTACCTAATATTTTCCTTTTTGCTTTGTATTTGTTTCTCTTCCTATCACCATTTGTTGAAGGAACTTTAATATTTAATAAAATGTGTAAAGGAAATTAAGATTGTTAAAAATTAGAAAGATATTGGGCAGCCAATCATTTTTCTATTATAATGGCTTGCAACCTTTAATTGATTTTATAAAAATATGTTGTTCCAAGTGACCAAGAGCCAAAAAAATTCAGACTTATTAGCATAGGAGATTAGTATATATATGTATGTGTTGAAACACATAAATACCATAATAATATATATATGAGCCTATGCTCTGTTTCAAAAAGTATAATCTGTACTTGTTTCCATTGATGAGCAATTAGCGTGAAGTATTTTTTGTTTGTATCTCATCGCTTGGCAATCAAGGAGGTAGGGCCCACTCCATGGTTACCTAGAGATTTGTTTTTATCTTTTATGTCTGGTGTAAGTATTTTATATGGCAATGCAACTTTAAGACATTTTCTGGTTTACTTCATTCTTCTGTATAATCATCGCATATTCATCATTCAAATCAGAGTTGATTGATTTCTTATTATGTTATATTCTATTTATGTTAGTTCATTATTGCAAGTGTGAAGTGTGTTAATTTGGTTTTAAGTTTGCAGCTAAGTGGTTTGTTGTTATTAGTTCCTGCCCCACATGGAACTATTGGGGAGGGTTTGCATTAAACAATTATTAAACTTATTTTGCACAGCCAATAACAACACTTGGTTTTCCTTTGCAAAATTTTAATTCAATATTCCCTGCAGAAATGTGATCAGGCTTTAACGATGGTCTATCACACATGTATTTTGGCAGGGTCTCGTTGGAGGATCTGAAGACATTATAGGTTTCAATGCAAGAGACCGCGCAGATATCAAGGAAGGGGCTGAAAACCAAAACCTTGGAATTACCGTTTCTGCAGGACATTGGACATAGCTAGCAATTAGGGTTTCTGTTGGGGAATGACGGTCTCCATCCATGAGAACGCACTAAGATACAATGCGTTTGTCAATAATTGCAAGCATTATTATTAACATGTCTGACAAGTGACAACAATCGATGAAATAACTCATTTTGAGCTTAGGGTATAATAATTCGCCTTGAGATGAATAGGTGGCGATTGAATAGGTGGCATTTGTAGAGTAGTTCACGTGCTTGGTCTTTGCTATAACATTTTGCATACATGCAAGGGAGCTCGTAGATTTAAGGGTTTTGTCTACTATGAACTCTGCTCATTTTAAACCAATCTGGAATCGAAAAATGCTGTAAAAATTGTCCAAGGATTTGATGGCGTTGGCTAAAATCAGAGAGTTCAAGACTGAAAAATTGTTTTGGAAAAGCAATAAGATCATATGTTGTGAGTGAAAATAATGAAGGCATGGTTCTACAACGAGTATGGATCTCTAGACATCCTACAATTTGGGGAAATCCCAAATCCAAGTTTAGGGCCTGGCCAGATTTTGATTATTTGATTAAAGTTCGCACAATTGTTCTCAATCCTGCGATATGTATATATGTAAAAGACCCGAAAATAGATATATGTGTATGTTCACAAACAGATATATATTTCAGACTTTGTTGATTGAATGAACATTGATTCTTATTTATGATCTAAATTGTTAATTTTCTTATTTGATTTCTATTCTAAGTTCCAAACCTTTTTGAACAAATCCAGTTTGTGACTATCCTATTATCATTGCATTCCTCACACAACATTCGATGATAATTTGATGATAATCTTGTATCCTTAAGAAGTGATATGAACTTGTGCATGTTCTGTACATTGCTGTAAAGGCCTAATTTATTGTTGACACTATAAGTGTGAACAAAGTTCATCGAAAATTCATGTTTAGTCATACACTGACATTACCCAAGCATGCACAAGCTCACAGTTTCAGACTATTGAAATTATACATATGAACTCCTTTTCAAATCATCTACTTCTCAGTTTTCCGAGGCTCTGTTTATCTAGTCATGAGTAAAACATTTTATTGCAGCAAATTAGAAATCATTTTTAACTATTGCTAATTTATATGTTAAGGATATGAGATTGAAACATGTTCACCAATTAACTGGGTAGACTTGGTGGCTTGTTATTAGCTTCTATCCACAGTGCAAAATGTTGGAGATAAAACCAACATTATTCTATTGGTCTTCACACAAAACCCAAAACCAAGACAAATCACACAAAATCCAAAACTATTTTGCTAGTCTTGGCAGGAACTTCGCTGCCTTGTAGCCCTTGTTTAAACTATTCCTGATAGACTTCTTGTCATAGAACAAAAGAAACGAAAATAGATTAGATTGTTAATTCAGAATGAGTGTGTGTTTAGATGCATTTCATATTTGCTTAATTCATTGCCTTCAATCCTTAGGTATACAACCATAACATCTTTTTAAAGTGTACAAATGCTTGGATTGACACTTAGCATCTTTTTAAAGTGTACAAATGCTTGGATTGACACTTAGCAACAAAACTAGGAATACTATACAAGATTGATTAAGCCAATCCAATAGAATCATAAGCATAATTTCACCTTAACTCTTAGCTACAATTTTGTCCATCATTTTGGCATCATTGCTAGGGAAAGGTGTTAAAGGCCTAAAATTGTTGTGAGTTAAGTTAGGACTAGAACACCAAGGCGAAAGTCCATGTAATCATCGACCTTGCTTAGGTGATTAACTTCGGTTTGCACTATTACTAGTCATATAGGTGCATGAATCCCAACATGGATAATAAAGGAAGATTTGTTAAGAAAGATATATCAAGTATTTTCAAACAAGAAAGACCAAAATCAGTTAAAAGGCCATTGATAGAGAAAGTGGTAGTTAAGCATGATCTGGAAAAGTGTATTGTAGAGCCTTCTATTATTTCTCCACCCGGTATATCACACATAATTCCTGAGTTCCCTCAAGAGAAAACATGGAGTTCTAATTGACACTCAAGCATCACAACATGGAGTTCTACCAACAAATCCTCATCAATTTTATTATTTTTTTGAAAATCTTGTCTAGCATATAATAGAAAGGATTCTCCAATTTAGATTTTATGAACTGGATCAAAATTGAGAAATCAACTGACTGCATAGACAAAGTGATAAGTTGAATGGTTAATGGTCCAGTTAACAATTTCTTCCATGATTCTTCTGTAGTCCAAGAGCTGGTACCAATCATTGTCACTGACCCATATACATTCACACTAGATTCCTCCACCAGATTAGCTATCTCTTCTTCTAATTGATCCTCGGGCTCAAGTTCATTCTTTTTAGGCTCAGCTATCACTTGTTCATCTTAATCATTAGAACCTTTAATTTACTTGCCTTTTTTGGATTCAATATTTACTGGAGGAACACTAGAAGTTCTAGGGGCATCCATCATATTATCCATAATAGATGTATCATCAATATGATTATTATTAGGATTATTAACAGGTTTGTCAACATGATTATTAGATACATTCTCAGGCTCACTAGTAGGGGTATTGGAGTCAATCGAGGGAAACATACCAAGATTATTTGCAATAGACATTACTTTTTCTGTGATTTCATTATTAAGATCCTCCTTGGCATTATTCTCTCCTAACATGAGATTGCCTAGACTTCTTTTTATTCTAAGTTCATTTTTCTAGGCTTCTATGAGACTAGCCTTATCTTCTTTCGAAAGAGAAGAACCAACAGACTCAAAAAACTGATCTTTAAAAGATTGTTCTTCTTCTCTAGCAACTTGCTTGATCCTAGTCAATTCCTCATAAAGTTCATTCAAAATATCATTTTTTAAATTGTTCTACGACACCTTTTAATTTGACAAAATACAATAGAAAATCTTGAACTATACAACTTTTACCTTCATCATTGACTTCAACATAAAGTTTGCCTACCTCTTTCGGATCATCGCCTTGAGAAAGTGATTCAAACAAATTTTCCACAACAAATGGTTTCTTGACTTTCTTGGGCTTAGGCTTCCAGACATGTATCTCGTATTGCTCATAATCTTCTTCCACTTCAAACTCAAGAATTATTGTCTTTGTTTGCTTCCATTGGCTTCTTTGGGGAACCAGATGAGGGAAGATCCTTCAAAGTGGCTTTAGATGCTCTGGATGAGCTAGCTAGTCTTTCAAATTGTCTAAACTTAGTAACCTCTTCCTTGGTAAGATTGGCCTTAGCCAAAGATTCTTGAATAGCTTTCTTAACATTCTTTTCTCAGTCTAAGTTCTTCGAATGTTACATGTGAACCTTCAAGGGTTTCTCATCCACGGTGTCGAACTGTTCTTGAGTTTCATCTATCAAACTCTATAACAGAACTTGAGTTGTGCCTTCAATCATCTCCTTGGTGACTTCATATAGAAATGGGGGAATCTAGATCTTCCTTGGTACAAATGCTTCCATGTAGTACTTATCAGTTGTAAGCACAAAAGTTATGTCATCTTTGTACTTAGCGACTATTTCCTTTGGTATC
This sequence comes from Cryptomeria japonica, assembly GCF_030272615.1. NCBI lineage: Eukaryota > Viridiplantae > Streptophyta > Pinopsida > Cupressales > Cupressaceae > Cryptomeria > Cryptomeria japonica. The sequence continues at coordinate 254,239,664 of NC_081408.1, forward strand.
CTTTCCCTTTCCTGCATGTTCAACTGAAAAATAGAAAAATAAGCTACAAATTATTCTTCTCTTACCATGTCACTGATGAACAGGTTTAGTCTTTCTGTAATATGATGAGCTATAGGCCTATCTAGAGACCAGAGAACCCTTCCTTGACTGAGAGCCTCTTGTAAGAAGTAAAACAAAATGCATAGAGCTAGGGTTTTGAATTTGAATGGGTGCTTTTTTTTCCTTCTTTGGGCAAGATTCTCCAGGAAATGCTACCGCAAGATCTCAAAGAGGTCAAAATCCTTATTCATCTCTCGCATTTTGTAAGCCATATTCACTATCGTGGCCGAATTGAAGTTTTCCTAGTTTGTGAAGTAAAGTTTGTTTCCAACTATTATCGATAAATACTTTATTGTCGAATTCTTGATGGTGTCAGTGGCTAAAGAGTGCTTTTCAAAGGCTACACTTATTAAATCCATGACATCTTTGTTCTTTGCAAATTTTAGAGTGATAATCTCTCTGGAATTGCTCAGACTAGTGATATCTCTCATTACATCTTTGGTAATATGATGAGTTTGATCCAACCATATAAATTCATCATGAAATCTGCTCGTTGCTATCCTGACCCATTTTTCATCATAGCAAAAGTTGGGAAAATCGTTCCATATATCTAGACTCTTCTGAGTTGGGGTTACAAACTCAGGTCTTACCTAACCATGTTCATTGATCATTTTGTCTATCCATAGCTCCAATATTTCCCCATGATGGCTAAACTCCTCTAGATTGATGTGGATAAAGGATCATATATCTTTGGCCAAAACTACTCCAATGGGTATTGTTATGGGACCTTTTCCCCAAAGTTAAAATACATTAATGAAAAGTATTTAAATAAAAAAGAAAGAAATAATCATATTTATAAAATGATTATTAAAACCCCGTGGAAGTGTGTGATGGTTTGAAAACCCAACCCTTAAGGCTTATATAATTCATTTATGTGAAAATTGGAAAAAGGGGTGATGTATGGAGATTATACCCAGAGAAAGAATACATGAAGAAGGATTAATTAAGGAGAGCACAAGGGAGGGGATAGTTAAAGTCTATGGCTGGGCATTGGGCATTGGAGAAGGGGCATATAGTGTGTGTCCAACTTGGGGTACAATGTACACCAAGGAATGTCTTGGCCAGGGTTGCTTTTATTTCATATCATGAAGGCATGTGAGGTTTTGTGTAAGAACCTGTCTGCTAGAGTGCTTCCTTGCCATGGAAAGCCAAGACATGTAACTGATCCTCTCATTGTTGGATAGAATCCCTCTATAGATCACACACAAATATGTATTTATATATATAATTATTCCATTGGTTTATTTATTACTGATATTAATGCTATTGAATTTCTATGATCTGATTATTGATGCATACTGATGTTTTTAAATGTTCTCCTATTCTATATTGTTGATAGATTTATTAATTATCTTAATATCCTAAATATTTACTTAGAGTGAAAAGCGTAGTTACATTATATATGTCCTCATGTCTAAGACTACGAGAAACATTTTAGTTCTAAATCTAGCATAACATTTTACTAGTAACTTATAGCTTCATTGACATTATTTATGCCTTAAATAAAATAAGGGGGTTCAATTCTCAATATGTGAAGCATCTATTAAGAAAAAGCAATTTCTAATTTGGTAATTAGGGTAATACACTTTAGAATTCTTTATAATAACCATCCATGAATTTCTTCAAAATAAGTTGACATGATAAATACATCCATTGACTGGAATTTCGTTAGAATTAAATTGATCTGCAAAATCAAATAATAAGAATAAATAATTAGGGGTAATACATCTTGAAAATATTTGCCTATAAACCTTAGGTAAATGAATCTTAAAAATAAATGACAAATTGATTTGTAACTTTGTTATAGTAAATTGATTAAGATCGCAATTAAAATTTACTTGGGATAAATTTGAACTGAAGGTTAATTTATATTCAAACTAAAAAACTACAAAATTGAGATTAAATTACCAGCACTGAAATAAATATAACCATCAAAACTAAATGTTTTCTGTAAAAATACAAGGGTTCCTATGAAAAGTTAATCAAATTCAAAAATTACTCTGACTGATCAAATTCACAAATAAAATGAAAAACTGCACAAAACAATACCTATGACCTCCCGCGAGTTCTAATTGTGCAAATTAGGCATTCTAAAGACAAGTTATCCGTTTAGTGCACCAAATGCAGGTTAGGGTTCACTTGAAAGATTTAATATTTTCTGGTTTTAAGTACAAAATAATCTCTCCTCTCAGCTGTGCAATAAATTATGCCACTCAAAAATCCATTGTCACCTTTTGCTTAGTCACTTTGATGCGTAACACCGCCTAATACACAACGGAAATAATAAAACATTACAATGCTAAAGAAAATGAGCATATATCATTTCCTGAGACATTAAGCATCATGGACTTCGCGTAAAATGGATAATGAGCACATATCATTTGGTTGATGCTATTCTGGTTTCAAAACAGATTTTTCTTACAGTATGTTAGCGACAGGTTAGTCAATCGCAGCCATTTATTGCAAAATCAACAGTGTAAAACGCAAGACTAACACATGTTAGTCATTCCGTACTGCCGTTTTGAAACCAGAATAGACGCGTCCATATCATTTCTTGAGACATTAAGGCTTTGTCAGGGGTAAAGAAACAACTTACAATGTACATGCAAGCCCCACATGGAAAGGAAAGCCATAAATAATTAATCTACAAATTTTCAATGCACTAACAGGCCAGCCAAATCTGGCACAGGAATGCAGAACATTTAATGAAAAATGATTCCTTTGGTATTTTAAATTCGAACAAACTAAAAGCCTTTGTCAGATAATGTTTTATTGATTGAACTAGGCAAAATATGACTGCAAATAGAATAAATGGCAGTCTAAAGATAGGATGTACATAAAAGGAAGAATAAACACAAGATGCAATTACATCATATAGAGACAACGTCTGACCTACAAGCTCACAATATAGAGGCAAAATACAAAATTTACTTCTATTATCAAAGAAATATAATTTCAGTTGATCCAATCAGTTCACTGAACATAACTATCCATCATGAAATTTATTCAAATAGAAAACATACAACCAACTGATCCAATCAGTTAAAGGAGAGAAAAAATTCTAATAGCTGACCACAATAAAAGGTATCACTAATTTCTACCATCTTAAACACAAACCCTCTATGCTCACATTTCTTTCTTAAGGATTCTTAAGACAACTACTTTAGCTCTATTTATTATTTTCTTATAGTTGAAGATGAATACTGATATAGCGCAACAATAATAGAGTTATGTAAATTTGACATCATTATAGATTAATTTGAACCCCATTTTACCCTAGCACTTATGCAATATTTGATGGTGTGTTAAATAACTTAAAAGAGTGACATCTCACCGTGTGTTTAAGATTACTAAGGATTCATTTACAGTCTAGACCTACCCAATCAAATACATCAACATACACTTTAATGTTGCATTGAATTACTGTTTGAGTTGTTAATGGAAGCACCTTTAAAATGGAGGATTGGGGAAGGAAACTCTTACTGCTTAGCCATTTCCGTGTGTGCCTTAAGAGTGGGGAAGGAGAGACAAGAAAATATTATTCTCATTATTTCATGAAGTAGGGTGAATGGTGTGGAGACTTCTTCAAAGACTTTTAGAGTTTCCATGTTATTGTAGGCAAAACAAAAGGCGTTTGATGACACGCCAGATTCATGTTAGATTTAGTTACTGAAGAAATTAATGATAGCAGTTGTCTCAGTATCGTATTTAGGACTTCAACGTCTCATATTAATTTACTTATTCTTTATCAGATTGAAATGGTATGTGACATAATAATTGATTTTATGATTAAAAGTCTAAAGATCAAATGAATTTATATTGCATCTCAACCCACGTAATGCTAATGTTTTCAAGCCTTGGGAGAAGAGGTGAATACATTTGTCTTATCAATAGAAGCGTGCGGAGAGCCACTCTTCCCTGAAAACTAATTTACAGGTCTGAGAAACTCAAAACATGAAAAAAGTCAAATAGATTTAAAGCAATTTCAAAAAAAAAAAAATTAAATATAAAAATTTCTAAAGATTCTTGGGAAGGGTCTACTTGGAACTGCATCCTCTTACCAAAAAAGATCATCTTTCAATTATGCTTTGATTAATGAACATACCCTACTCGAAAGCTCCAATTTGAGCCGAGGCAGAGAAGATACAAGCAAGGTTGAGGGCCTGGATTTAAAACTGACAGTTACATTTGTTTAAAAGTTTCTAAGGCCTTCTCAGCATCTATATTGAACATATCCTGCAATCATGGCATTCCATGGGACAGTATTTCGTTGAGGCCTTTTTTTTTTTTTTTCACTTGCCTTGTTTATGCCTCTGACATTTTGTATACATGCCTACTAGGACACTTGTAACTACAACATCTAACCAAAAAGCAGTTCCCTTTTGGATTTCCCATAATTATCATTGGACATCTGATACAGTGCACATTATTGTACTGCAAGCCTATTTTTAAGATTGTTTGAGTTTCATTTAGCATCACCAATAATCTCCACAAGAACATTGTCTGTGTTTAAAATGATGGAAACAGCTGACTTCTTGGAAGTCAATTTCTCTTGCAACAAACTCGGAGACGAATTTAGACGTGGTGTAGAAATTAGAGCATAGTCGAAGGTTCTTAACAACTTTAAATGTTGTTCCAAGAGTTATGTTAAACAAACTGAATGCAATATGATAAATTTGTATTATAGTGGCAGATAAATAATTCTTTTTCCTTCTCTATCACAGTACTAAGTAGGTGTCTTGAATCTGGAAAAAAAACCCTGCTTGTTGGCATTTGGTATAACTGATACAGATGAGGTGATGCAGTTGAAGATGGATGACTGCATTGGTAAATGATAGAAATCTATTTGTGATGAAGAGATTGAGACTCTATGAATAAATGACATGATTAGTTATTTGTGTTGTCATTGCTGGCAACTCATGTCAAATGATGTTCCCAATGTTTTGTTTTGTCATCTAAGTGATTTGGTTTACTGGAAGACAGGGTTTACCGGCAAGAGAAGTGCAAGTAAATAGATCATTTTCTCACAGTCGTTCCCTAATAGTCGCAACAAGTTAAATCCCTTAATCAGGTAGGTCCTAACAGGCCTTAAACATTTAAGTCCCCTAACAGGGCAGCTCTCAAAAGAGTTTTAAATCCTCTCATGAGGTTGATCGTAACAGATCATCAAGCTCCTAACCAGGTTGCAAGGAAAATCCCCTAACCAGGTGACTCCTAACAGGGCCTGCTCCTAACCTAGCGTATTGTAAGCTCCTAACAGGGCGTACTTCAAAAGAGTACAAATATTTGTGGGTACCAACTCCCACCGTGGTTTTTCCCTATTTGGGTTTTCACGTCAATAACTTATGGTGTTTATGTGTGGAATGTTTTTCATGTGATATTCTTGTTTATTTCATGCATTATTTTTGAGACATCAGTTATGATGTTTTATAAGAAGTTTATCAGAGGTTACTGGTATTGATAAGAAGTTGTTTGAGAAATTTTTGATCTTATTAATAAGGTTAATGAGTTGGTAAATGATCAAGTTTATATGATTGCTTTGGTGGTGAGAGTATTGATAGTTGTGGTAAATGATTTGATTAATATGTTAAGAAAATCTCATAAAGATGGTTTCAGATCTGAGATAAGTTTTTTTTTTGGGTTAAAGTTTTAATTGGTCTTAATACTGATTCAGCCCCCCTCTCAGTATTAACCGGATCCTCACAAGATTAACAATTGGTATCAGAGCTTTGGTCCTCTGTGTACAGAAAGCCTAACCACTTGATGAAAAGATTATGAGGAATTCAAGATGATGAAGAAAGAGGGTCCCAAGTTCAACAAGGATAACTGCAAGATCTGGAAAGACAGAATGAAGATCTACATCAAAGGTCTTGGTACACAATATTGGAAGAAAGTTGAAACAACATATGTTGCTCCTATCACTACTCTCTTGACACCGGATGAACTCAGAGAGAAACAAGATAACATGCAAGCCCTAGAAGCTATTGTAAGTACTTTATATGATTTTAAATATATTGATGTTCAAGGATTGGAAATTGCGGGTGAGGTTTGGGAAAAGTTAGAGATAATCTATGGAGGAGATGAGCATGTTCAAAGAGTCAAAGAGGAAAGCTTGAGAGGAAAGTTTGATGACATGAGAATGCTTGAAGGAGAGAATATTGGATAGTATGGTCAAAGAATCAAATAAGTTGTTGGCGACATAAAGAGTGCTGGAGGCAAAATAGAAAATGCTTAGAACTCTTCAATGTCAGTATGCTATAAGAGTATCGGCAATCCAAGAACTTAGATCAATTTCAAATGATAAGGTAACTATTGATTCATTGATTGGTAAGATTACAACTTTTGAGTTAAATAGTTTTGACAATAGTGTGACAAAATTTACTGAATCTACCTTTAAATCTTCTATTACAGGTTCATCTACTAGAAAAGGAAAAGATATATGTCAAAATCATAAGTGTAGGACAAATCATGGAAGTAACCGGGGAAATGAAGACAATGAAGATCAAGTGATGGAACTTGAGGCATTGTTAGGAAAGAGATTTCCAAGAGGCACTGGTAAGTATAAAGGAAAACTACCTTTGAAGTGTTTCTCTTGTAATAAAATTGGTCATATTGTTGCTAACTTCCCTAATACCGATAAGAAAGAAAAGTTTAGAAGATTCAAAGGTTAGGGCAAGAAACATTGTTATGTTGCAGTAGATGAAGGTGTGACCGATGAGGAGTTGGAAGAAGAAGATGACAATGATGAAATTGTGTTCGTAGCTGTGAAGGAGTAACTGTCTGATAAAAAGGAATGAGTATCTCATATGGAGAATAGTGATGAATGGATTATAGACAGTGGCTGATCACACCACATAACCGGAGATAAAAGTAAGTTCATAACCCTTAATGAATTTGATGGAGTTGTTGTTAGATTTGCAAATAACTCTCCTTGCATGGTGAAATTTAAAAGTTAATGATCCATCTGATAAGTTTATAGATACAAGAAGATCAGAACCTGAAAAAGGATGATAATGAGGAAAAGTTTGTGATCATTAAACCGAAAGAAAAGAATAATGAAGAACTGAAAAATGGAGAATAGGTGCTCAACTGGTAAGTGTTGACAATGTGGAAGAAGATGAAGAACCTGATGAAGAAGATGCAAAACCGTCACAGGAAATACCTAGATATGTTAGATTAAACTATTCACAAGAGAAGATAATTGGTGATAAGAATGCAGGTGTGCAAACTAGGAGAAAGATCAAAGAGAACTCATGTTTGATATCTACAATAGAACCCAAGAGAGTTAAGGAAGCACTAAAGAATGATGATTGGGTGAATGCAATGAATGAGGAATTAGATCAAATTGAGAAGAATCAAACATGGTCACTTGTTCCTAGATCGAAGGATAAGAATGTAATTGGAACAAAATGGGTATTCAAGAATAAATTGGATGAAGAAGGAAAAATTGTAAGAAACAAGGCAAGGTTAGTCTACAAAGGGTATGCTCAAGAGAAAGGTGAGGATTATAGTGAAAAAATTGCACTTGTTTCTAGATTAGAAGGAGTAAGGATGCTGCTAGCATTTGCTACATATAAGGGATTCAAAGTCTACCAAATGGTTGTCAAGTCAACCTTTCTAAATGGGATTCTAGAAGAAGTATACATTGAATAGCCGGATGGATTTTCTTTGACTGATGAAAAAGACATGGCATGTAAATTGCACAAAGCACTATATAGTCTAAAGCAGACACCAAGGGCATGGTATGAGAGATTACATGCACATTTAATCAAAATTTGATTCCAATGTTCCTGTGACAACAACAACATTTATTTGAAGACTAATGGAGACAAGATATTGATAGCAAAAGTGTTTGTTGATGACATAATTTTTGGTGGAAATGATGACATGTGTATGGACTTTGCTGATATAATGAAAAAGGAATTTGAAATGTCTCTAATCGGTGAAATTAAGTTCTTTATTGTCTTATAGGTCCAACAACTGGATGGTGGGGTCTTTATTTGTCAGACCAAGTATATCAAAGAGGTGTTGAAGACTACAAACCGATAGGGACACCGATGGTGACTGGTTGCAAGTTGTCATAGGAAGATGATTCCCCTGATGTTAGTGAAAAAGAGTATAGATCTATGATTGGCAAGCTACACTATGTTGTCCATAGGAGACCGAACATTGCTCATGCTGTAGGATTAGTGGCTAGATTTCAAAAAGAGCCTAAAGAGAGTCACATGGTGGCGGTGAAGAGAATTTTTTGATATCTCAAAGGCACAATAGACTATGGTTTATGGTATCCCTATAAAGGAAATTTTACTTTAGATGTCTTTACTGATGTTGATTGGGCAAGTAATGTGGATGATCAGAAAAGAACAACTGATGGAGCTTTTCTACTTGGAGGAAGATTAGTGGCATGGACGAGAAAGAAACAAATTTGTGTTTCTCAATCTACAGCTAAAGCAGAGTATGTAGCTTCATCCATGAATTGTACATAGGAAATATAGATGAGATATGTGCGATTCAAGATAGATATGTCAGAATCGGTGACTATCTATTGTGATAATACAAGTACAATCAACATTTCTAAGAATCTTGTACTTCATGATAGAACCAAGCACATTGAATTGAAGTATCAGTTCCTAAGGGAAAGAGTTCAAGAAAAGGAGGTGGAGATGGAATATGTGAAGAGTAAAGATTAGTTAGCCAATATCTTTACTAAGTCCTTACCTAAGGCTACCTTTGAGTTTCTTACAGGTAAACAAGGAGTTAGAACCCTACACCGGAAGAACTAAAATGATGGAGATTCATCAATCCTATGGATTTCATGTTTATTTTTCACTAATGATTGATGAAGGTGCAGGCTACTCCTTTGAGGGCGTGAGTCTGATGTAAAGTTCCGATTTAATGCTCTATTATATTTTTTTTTATTTGAGTGGTAGAGATGATGGAAGAGGAAGCAACAAAATTAAAGACAAGTGATGCATTTACATCTTTGGTATTGTTGTCTAAGGGGGAGAAGAAAAGAATAAAAATAAAATATGGTAGATATGGGAGAAGTTGAAGATTAGAAGATCAGATCAGAGAAGCATTGGTTAAGGGGGAGATGACAAGAGGAGGAGAACCGACAGAGATGTTATACCAACAAGTAAGTTGCAGATGATAATGTTACTTTGATTATATATCTCATTACTATTGCCATCAATGCCAAAGGGGGAGATTGTTGGCATTTGGCATAACTAATATAGATGAGGTGATGTAGTTGAAGATGCATGACTGCACTGACAAAGGATAGAAGTCTATTTTGTTAGAATTCCCATAGATGCTGAGAGGGGGGCTGAATCAGTATCTAACCAGTGAAAGCAATCTATTGACTTAAAATATGTAGAACATATTAAAACTATATACCAGTAAACAGAAAGTAATGCAATAAATAGAGATAATAGCAACCACATAAAAAGCACACCATAACACAATATTTTAGAGAGGAAACCTGGTGTGGGAAAAATCTTGGTGGTATTTGTGACCCACAATATTCACTTACTGGCCAATAAGAGAATATTACTGCTACAAGAGGGGCCTGCACATGCAGGAAGGCCAAGTGCTTAGAGCTTACTACTCAATTACAAAATGGGAAGTCTCACTGACTTACAAAAAGGATTATATAAATCCAGTGTCTTGTACTGCTTCAAAATAGCATCTACTATGTGAGATCTAGTACCGGTTTCTGCTCTGCTTCTTACATAAACCCTTAACCTATAATTCGCATAATAGGTCTGCCTTATTTCGCCTAATTACATTCCTCCATACTTACCTAAATGTTCTAAAATGATCTCTTATATATATGAGTCATTTTACATTTTTCCAAGTCGGCTTACAATGATTTTACAATAATTAACAAAATATATTACAAACAAAATTCCTGTCGGCTTCTATGTCGATATGCTTCCTTTCACTATCGATGCTGATGGTTTGTGTGCCGGTGTAGAATCTGATCTTGCTAGTGTCGATGGATTGCCTTGCCGGTGTCATAGGATTGTAAGGTTGCCATTAATGACAAAACCTTCAATCACCTACAATGTCTCATTGGAGTGTGCATTTGCCAACAATCTCCCCCTTTGGCATTGATGGCAACACTAATGAGAAAAATTCAAAAAGTGTATCCAAAAATTGAAGTCCAAAAATGTTACCAAAAATGTGTGCTCCCCCTGAGCAGATGATTCCTAAGTTTATTTGATTTTTCTCATACCACTACTACTCCCCCTTTGGCATCAATGACAAAGGTTTTCAAAGTGTCAATAGAGTGTAGTTTCCTGCTTTACCCTTGTAACCGGTTGGTTAAAATCTGAAAAAGATCCACCAAAAGTAGATTTAGGCTCTCAAGGAACTTTTTGCTATCTTTTATTGCAGCCTCTGTCCTTTGAACTGTACCGGTGAGGTGTTGCATTTTCTCTATTGGTGTTTTCTGTCCTTGAACCAAAGCATCTAATATTTCCTTCCTTAGGGAGGCGAGGTAGTCCAGTTTTGGACTAAGTCTCCATTTAAGATCTCGTGCCTTACTTTTTATCCTTTCCTTTTCTCTTTCCAACTTTAAGAGTTCCTCCTCAAAACCTGTTATCTTCTGCTCAAAAACTGACAATCAATTGGATGAATTAATGAAATTGTCAGCAAGTTGATTTATTTCTTCATGTATCTTGCTCATCTTATTGTCTATATTAACTGTCAAAAAGTTATTTTTGCATGTGTCTCTATACAAAGTTTTGAATTCCTTCAGTGTACTACATAGTTCTGGTAGAAGTGTGTCAAACTGCCTTGTACACTTCTTTATTTCATCCTCAAAGAATTTGTGTTTTTCCTTTTCTAATCTCTCCTTGAATGCTTCCTCTTTTATTTGTTCAACTATCATAGTGTTTTCAGTAATATACTTAGACAAAGTGTCAAGTTGACTCAAAGAATCTCTATTATCTACATTACATTTTGGAGCTATCATTTTCAAAATTGGAATTGTATAATTTATAGCCTTGTATGCTTGGGAGCTACAATCTGTTATTTTCTTTATGGAGTCCAAAAGTACTTCTGTTACATTGGTTGATTTGAATCCTATAGTTGAAGGGCCAACACTCTATATCCCTTTGGTGGGAGCAATATCCTTTCTTATGGTGACCTCCAGTAGGTCATTTTGTGTTTCCATTTCCTTAAGCAAAAGTTTTTGTTGCTCTGTTGTTGCCATTTTCACTGACTCTATGTGAACCTGTTGCTGTGATGGAGCCTATTTCTCTTTATCATTTGCCGATTTACCATCTATACCATTAGTTATCAGTGGCTCCATAGCCATATCAGTCTTTCCAATTGTGTCCTTATCTACCATAATGTTAACTTTCTGAGTATCAATGTCAACTATGTATAACACCTCAGAGTTTAGATTTGTGTCCTCTTGTGGTATATCCATACTCTCACTAGCCGGTTGATCTTTAGTTGTAGCTACTGGTGGAGTAACCAAAGGCGGTGGGGACAAATTATCACTTATCTTTATGCTAGGGGGTTCACCAACCTTGGCTTTTCCTTTATCCTTATCTTTCTGATATACTTTGATAGGTTTGGGGTTTCTATAATCTTCTTCCTTTTCCTTCTCTACAAGGAATATATCCCATGCATTTTCAGTTTCCTCTGCAACTTCATTTATTCTACCAACCATAAGTGCTATATGTCGGTGTGCAGTTGAGAATACTGACCGGTTAGCCTCTACAATCAGATCATCTATCTCCTTTGGTGAGTTAACAGGATAAACAGTAAGTAGTTTTTCAACTTTTATTTTCTTGTCAAGCTCTACAACAGCTTGCCTTCTAGCTTCAAGTCTCTTAAACAGTTCAGCCAGTAATTCATCTACAACTTGCATCAAAAATTTCTTATAGATATCCAAGTGTAGAATTACACTGTTTTCAACTTTCTCTTTGTCATCAACTGATAATGTATCATACATTTTTTTGATGTTCTTAAGCTTTCTTTCCTCTATTATTTCATTTAAAAGTTTGTCAATTGGAGCAATATTTTGTTGAGTCCTTTTCTTTGGTGTTAAATTTTTCTTCTTTGGAGTCATTTTCTTAGCCGAGGCCCTTACTGCTTGTTGTTTTTGTCTGGTTCTTCTGGGCGAAGGTGTTGATACTGGTGAAGGTTCTCTTTTCCTCACAATTCTTTTAAATGTAGCTGGCATATCACTCTTCGAAGAAGTTGCTACTGGTGAAAGGTGAGTTTTTGGCTGAAGTGCTTCTAACTCATCTTCAGTGATACCAGTTTGTTTAAGTACATCTTCCTTTATAGCTTTAGCTTATCTGGATCCTCTTCTAACTGTTGCTTCAACCTTCTTTACCCTTTTCTTAGACTGAATTTGGTTCTCTATAGTCTCAGCACTGGCAAATACCCCTTCTTCAAGTTCTTTGGGTGCTTCTAGAAGGGCTTTTGCATATGTTTCTATTATGAGATCATCAATTTCATAACCCATTTCCATAACCCAAATTGTTCTTGGGATAATTGCCTCCATCCAAATCTTATCCTTCTTAATAACAAAGCATATTTCATCTTTATACTTATCTACAATTGCTTGTGATAGTCTGACTCTAGTCTTCATTCGGGCCTTCAATGCCTGAAAGTACTCATTTATATTCTTTTCTCTATTTTCTCCCATGTTATTCAGTAAATCAGGCAATTGTTTGCCTATCGGTATATCAAAACCTAGATTTTTGTTACCGATACCAGGCACCTATTTTGTTATGTGTAGCATTAAACAGACAAGTAGGTTACCAAATCTAAATGTCCCCTTTTCTTTCTTTCTTGATCTTTCCAAGATTATCAATTAGTTCATCCTTTAACCATTCACACACATCTATTTTTGCATTATCCTTGATCATGTCATAGGCACTTTTTATGCACAAACTAGAAGCTGAGTTTAATCTGTTTGCATGTGTGGTTTTATAGCCTAGAATCATGCTGATGAATCTAACATTGATGTCGATTACATCATTCACCCTTAAGGATCTCTTGTCAGATGTTGCACCAGTTAGGTTAATTACTAGGTCATTTGAGACCTTCTTTGTTTTATCTAGTCTGTTACCGATGGAAGGCAACCCTATCACAACCTTTACTGCTTCCCTTGTGATTTTGTGAACCAAATCCAACCAGAAGAATTCACCATGTACCCTGCTTAAAATTATCCTTATAACTTCCTTAGGGAATCCAGAATGCTGAGAATTTTAGTGAATCCTAGGGTTTCAACTATTTTGTGTTAGGTTTCACATTGCTGGAATCATCACAAATTATAGTCTTATACATGTTCTTAATTTCTTCATCACCTAATTCTTCTATGTGACAATGGATGTATATTCTAGGGTCTTCTACAAAAAATACTCCTTTGGGAATTTGAGAAAATGCACCAACATTATCATCCTTTTTAGCTATCTCAGGAACTAACTGAAATACGGGCCTAGGGCATTTGATTACTTCGACTACAGTAGGGTTTGCTATGAATTCAGGTATAGAAGAAGATGCCATGATTACAAATACCTTTCTCTGCCTTAGGAATGATTGATTAATGAATTGCTTTCCTTCTTTGCTCAAAATGCCTTTGCTCAGAGTTTTCATGCTCTTCGAATGTTTGAATGCTCGGTGAAATGAAAATAGAGCCAAAAACACTGATTTATAATGTTAATTTTGCCAACCACCACATTTAATGCTTGCCGGTTTAAGTGATAACTTAACTTATCTTCCGGTATAGAAGTAATTTCAACTTCATACCATCAACCGAGGGAATAATAGCATGTTTTACATTTGATTGCCAAACCCTCAAAAGAATTTTCTTCAGTTAGATGAAGAGTCTCCTGTTGGTGGAGTGCTACTCTATTTTGCCAGTGGAGTGTTACTTGGTTCTACCGGTGGAGGAGTATTCCCTACACCATTTAGGTCTGAATTTCTAATCCAATGTTTTGAGAATTCTTTCTTAACTTCTTCAACTTTTTATTTTCCTTTCAAACTAGAACCTTTGTTGTTTGTCGGTGATGCCTTACTTCTATAAAATTTAGCAATATGTCCAATTTTGTTACAAGCATAACAAGTCACATTATTTTTCTGAATAGCCTTCCCATAACCTATGTTGGTTTGTGTTCTACATTGATTAGATAAGTGTCCAAATCTTCCACAAACATAACATCTCACATTCATTCTGCAATTTTCAAAATTATGACCAACTTTGTTGCATTTTGAACATTGACCGATGGATGTATTGATATCCTGATAATTTCTAGATCTACATTGATTTTCTCTATGACGATACTTATTACAGTTAAAGCATTTTCCATTAAATTTATAAGCAGTAGGTTGTCTTATCGGTTTGCTATGATCTTGTGTGTTTGTAGTACTAGAGCTTTCTCCAACTTCAAAGCCAAGGCCATTAGTGTCACCATTTGGTTTCTGATTTTTTAATACGTCACCAAGTTCTTCTAAGCTTTTCTTGAATTTTTCTTTGTGCTGATTTGCAGTGTCTAGTTCTCTTTCCAAGAATTATTTCTCTCTCATGAGTTCATTTGAGTCATTCTATGTGTGCATCAAATGTGTCTTCAACAAATCATTTTTATAACTAAGTCTTGTGTTTTCATTTGCAACATCACTTAGTCTTCTAGTCAAATCTTCTTCATTCTTCTTTCTATCTTCAATTTCCTTACAAAATATCATAGTCATATGCTGCATCTCATTCTTTGTTGTCATGCTCTCTTGTTTTAGCTTGTTTATCAGATCATTAAGAGTTTCCTTTTCATCATTCTCAAATTGCATCTTTTCACAAAGTTCTCTTCTCTTGTTTCTTGCAATGGTAAGATTTTCCTGAAGTGCTTGAATAATATCCTGAGCTGCCTTTAGATCATCTTCAAGTTTGACATTTTCAACTTTTCTGTATCATAGTCTAAGAGAGCTGCTTCTAGTTGCTTCATCAAGTTATCCATCTCTACCGGTGTCAAGATCTTCCTCAAGCTATTAGGCTTTTGAAAATAGAGGACCAAGCTCTGATACTAATTGCTAGGATTCCCATAGATACTGAGAGGGGGGGGTGAATCAGTATCTAACTGGTGAAAGCAATTTCTTGACTTAAAACATGCAAAACATATTAAAATTGTATAACCGTAAACAAAAAGTAATGCAATAAATAGAGATAACAACAACCACATAAAAGAACACCATAACACAATATTTTAACGAGGAAACCTGATGTGCAAAAAAACTCTGTGGGATTTGTGACCCACAATATTCACTTACTGGCCAATAAGAGAATATTACTGCTACAAGAGGGGCCTGCATATGCAGGAAGGCTAAGTGCCTAGAGCTCACTACTCAATTACAAAATGGGAAGTCTCACTGACTTACAAAATGGATTATATAAATCCAGTGTCTTGTACTGCTTCAAAATAGCATCTACTATGCCAGATCCAGTACCGGTTTCTGCTTTGCTTCTTACATAAACCCTTAACCTATAATTCACATAATAGGTCTGCCTTATTTTGCCTAATCACATTCCTCCATGCTTACCTAAATGTTCTACAATGATCTCTTATATATATGAGTCATTTTACAATTTTCCAAGTCGGCTTACAATGATTTTACAATAATTAACAAAATATATTACAAACAAAATTCCTGTCAGCTTCTGTGCCGGTGTGCTTCCTTTCACTGCCGGTGCCGGTGGTCTATGTGCCAGTGTAGAATTTGATCTTGCTAGTGCCGGTGGATTGCCTTGCTGGTGTCATAGGATTGTAAGGTTGTCATCAATGACAAAACCTTCAATCACCTACAATGTCTCATTGGAGTGTGCATTTGCCAACATATTTGTGATGAAGAGAATGAAATTCTATGAATAGATGACATGATCAGTTGTTTGTGTTGTCATTTATGGCAACTAATGTCAGATGGTGTTCCTGATATTTTTTTTGTCATCTAAGTGATTTGGTTTATCGAAAGATAGGGTTTACCAGCAGAAAGCTAAAGTCTGTGAAATAGGACTTTAACTAGTAAAGAAGAGTTGTTTTGATTAGATCGGTCGATCGACGATGATTGGTGATTTGTGGTTTGGATGGTAAACTTGTATCATGGAAAGGAGTATCTGTTTGGAACTAGAACTTGTGATGATTACCGGAAAGGTGTGTTTCAAATTTGTGATAAAGTTTCGCTAAGGTTTTAGTAGGGTTTAAAGACCGACAAAGAAATCATCAAACTTGTAATGATTTATGTTATGACGGGGATCGATGGTGAGTCTACATGAAGTTGGTAATAGGGCACAACTCATGTGAAAGATTTAATTGTTGTTTTGGTGCGATTCAGGGAAGATTTTCTTGGGAATCAACAAAATGCTTAGTAGAGTGTTTTGAGGGTTTGACTTTGGTACAGATCGGATTTCCATGATGGGTTATGATCAACCAATGGTTGATATTGCATTGTAATTTGTTGTAATAATCTGTATAATGATCTATGATGATCTCTTATGATTTGAATTGTAAATTCATGATGTAATTAGGGTTTTGTGGCCGACCTAGTTGAGATGGTTATTTGGGTTGACATAGTTGATGTTTATGGTGTCAGTGGTCTTAGAGAATGCATTAAGCTATCCAAGTGAAGTGTGAGATCTACCTGAGAGTTTTAGAGTTTTGTGTATAACTAGATTTGATCAATTAAGCAAAGAAGTGCAAGTAAATAGATCATTTTCTCACTGTTGTTCCCTAACATTTGTAGCAGGTTAAATCCCTTAACTGGGTAGGTCCTAACATGCCTTAAACATATAATACCCCTAATAGGGCATCTCTCAAAAGAGTGTTAATTCCTCTCATGGGGTTGATCCTAATAGATCATCAAGCTCCTAACCGGGCTGCAAGGCAAATCCCCTAGCTAGGTGACTCCTAACAGGTCTGCTCCTAACTGGGCATATTGTAATCTCCTAACAGGGCATACTTCAAAAGAGTAAAAACATTTGTGGGTACCAACTCCCGCCATTGTTTTTCCCTATTTGGGTTTTCACGTCAAAAACTTATGGTGTTCATGTGTGAAATGTTTTTCATGTGATATTCTTATTTATTTCATGCATTATTTCTGAGACACTGGTTATGATGATTTATCAGAAGTTTATCAGAGGTTACTAGTACTGATAAGAAGTTGTTTGAGAATTTTTTTGATCTTATTGATAAGGTTAATGAGTTGGTAAATTATCTTTGGTGGTGAAAGTATTGATAGTTGTGGTAAATGATTTGATTAATGTGTTAAGAAAATTTGATAAAGATGTTTTTAGATCTAAGATAAGTTTGTTTTTTGGGTTAAAGTTTCAATTGGTCTTAATACTGATTCATGCCCCCTCTTAGTATTAACCGGATCCTCATAGGATTAACATTGCTACCAAGATAATTTCTCCAACTTTGCACACTCTCCTGTGTTTGTGGATGTGATATGTCTCCTACACAAAAATCATGTGCCATTACATCCAGGTATCATTTCAGTTCCATTCTTTAATCAATATCCTTTCTATTTGAACCTCACGCACCTACCCACTTTTGCATAGATGTTTTAGAGAAGTACTTAAATTGCAACATTTTTAGGATCCAACTAAAAGAGTACTATTGGAAATACTCAACTTATATTCATATATGATCTACATGCATCACAAAAACACATCCACACAACCACTACAGGTCCAACTGGCATCTTAATGATAAGATTTAGGGTTCCCTCAAGATAGCCAACATGGGCATGAGGGACGACCATGCACATTTAATGATCAACTATATATGTAATGCAATATGGGTTACTTATGTGATTGAAGTATGTACCAACCTCATCCACTAAACCTTTATGGCTATGTGCATCTAGAACACAAACAACACTTACAATGTTAGGATGTCTTGCATAATGCTTTATTAAATAAAGGATTAAATAAAATATCTAATGGATGCCATTCATAAATTTATAAGATACCACATTAATCACGTCATTCCTACATTCTTGCCCACCTTTACTACAACAATGTGATTCGAGGAGCTTCCAAAACCCCCTAAAATTGTTTTCATAGTACTACTTACCCTTATAAAAAAGTGAGAATTTCCAGCAAACAAAACTTAAGATTTATTAGAACCAAATAACACATAATCAAAACATCACCAGTAGGATACAAATTGGGACCGTGATTTTTTTTGGAAGTTATGTAAATAATAAATTGTAAAGTATGAAATTTTTATCAGTAATAGTTTTGTTTCATATTGATATACCTATGAATTATTATAAAACTAACAATCAATATGAAAAATATTTAAGAATACAAATAAGAACAAAAATGTTGAATTAGAAACTTGTAAAAGAGAAAAATGATATAAATTTGACTAAATGAAAATTTGAAATGAGAGTCCAACCAATGAAAAGATCTTACAATTCAAAAAGGTTGATTAAACTAACTTATGTATGGGAGTGAATATGAATCTACCATGCCAAAAGCATAACCCATCAAAAGAACATTCATGACATGTAAATATAAGCCCCCTTAATTTCATGTATATAAAGTGTTTAATAATTTAGAGACATGGATGAAGTAAACATGGTAAAAGTTTTGGAATTATAAATAACTAGGGAAAGTAAGGTATTCATTCCTATTGACTTTGAAATTAGAAATTGCTTTTTCTTAATATATGCTTCACATATTGAGAATTGAACCCCCTTGTTTTATTTAAGGCATAAATAATGTCAATTAAGCTATAAGTTACTAGTAAAATGTTATGCTAGATTTAGAACTAAAATGTTTCTTGTAGTCTTAGACATGAGGACATCTATAAATTTTAAGGGGGAGAAACCACCTCTAAAATTTCAAATACTCATTGATCTTTCATAGTGGAAAAAAATATTATGTTTAGTTATGCCATATATGTGGGATGGCTATCAAACATATTTTAAACTTTATTTAATGATATCTATTTTGAAGATTTTATGGTTGCAACAAAATAATAATAATAATAAAAATGTAAGCAATGCCTTGACTTATCTTCACAAGTTATAATTCATCTCAAGCTTAATCATATTTTGGTAGATAATGGTTGTATACTCAAATTAAAAAAAAATATAATAAAAAAATTGTACTACATCATGAAATAAATAAGAAAACCAACAAATAAAGTTTATATGGTCTCTTTGAGTCATAAATGTTTCTAAGGATCACTACTATATAGCTTTATTATAAATTTAATCATGATAAAATGACAATCTCTAACGATCATGAGAAGGTCTCGTATTCTTGTCAAGTCTCATCTCATAGGACATGGGTCTATGCAAATTATAATTGTTCTAGACAAAACAACTTTGTAAAGCAACCTTCATCCTTGGAAGGCTAAACCTAGTGATTTTATAGGAAATGCTTCATACATTTGAATAATTGATATTATTTTAATATTGTTAAGATACTTGATAATATTACCACAACTTGTACTTTCTTATTGGACTTGATCAACCCAATAACTTTGTACATGCCTTGCATCTGATATATAAAGGATATTCAAGTAGTCTAGAAAGCATGAATATCACCCTTGAAAGTATGTTGAGTATGTAAGTTTTACTTTTATAAATTATTGAGTGGCCATATAATACATGACATACATGGTGAGTTTCGTGTGATCACATGATGATGATTATATAAAAAAAGGGAGTATGAATGAATAAAGTGATTAAATGTTAAAATTATAATTAGCTCTTCAAAATGCACAATATATTTCATGAAAAATCTATATAATCCGTATCATAATTTTTAGTAGAAATATGATTATTGAATTTGTGAATTTAAAAAGAAAACAAAAGGAATTGTTGAAAGAATTTCTATGAATTAAAAGATGAAAAGAATGTAGGTGAAGTAAAAAGAAATAGAACAATAATCAAGTATGCAAATATTGAATGCCAATAATTTCATTTACTGATCACATCTTTGAGTTGTAATACAGATGCATCTCTTGCTACTGAGGACAACAACTAAATTACAGGGGGAGAAATGTAATGGGACTTTTTCCACAAACTAAAAATAAATTAATGAAAAGTATTTAAATAAAAAAGAAAGAAATAATCATATTTATAAAATGATTATTAAAACCCCATGAAAGGGTGTGATGGTTTGAAAAACCAACCCTTAAGGCTTATATAATTCATTTCTGTGAAAATTGGAAAAAGGGGGGATGTATGGAGATTATACCCAGAGAAAGAATACATGAAGAAGGTGTTGGTAATTTGGAGGAATTGATTATGTGTTGCATTGATGCTTTGTCATTGATGGCAACATTGGTTGTTTACCAGTTTCCGGTTGGTTCCGGTAGAGTGGTTGATTATGATATTGATTCAGTAGGAATTGATATGCTTTGGTTTGTAGAATTGGTTTGCACTTGTCAGTCATGCTATATAGATGTGTATCATAGTTAGTTGGTTCAGAATTTGATGACTCAGGAGCTATCATTTGTTCTAGTAAGCCTTTTAGTCACCAGTAAGGGTTTTACTGACAAAGCTTTGTTGAAGATCTTTTGATGCACGTGATAAGTGGTGTTGTTGAAATTTCTAGATGGTTCTGAAGATGCTATTGGTTATGATGTTTGTATTCCAGTTAATTGATGGTGTTGGATTTGGTTTATGTCAACCTATTTTGGGTCTGGTGTTATATAGGTTATGGACTAGTTTCTGTAACGTGTTGGAGAAGGTTTGGTTGATCATAGGTGATCGAATTGGGTTTGTAAGAGAGGTTTAAGGCCTTTGGTATTGAGCTTAATCAAAATTGTATTCAGTCATAGGAGATGCTATACTTGTAGTTCAATCTTCATTCCAGATTGTAGTCCAATGTTTATGTAGTTAGTGAGGCTCCTTTTTGTGATGAGCAGTGTGCTCTAGGATGTTGGCCTTCCTGCATGTGTAGGCCCCTCATATTGTAATCACATACTTACTGCAGAAGTATTATCTGACTATGGGTAGGCTTCCCACCATGGTTTTTCCCTTTACTGGATTTTCCACGTACAAATCTTGGTGTCATGTGTTATGGATTGATGGTAACTATTCTGTGATTTATGCTTTTTTCTAATTGCTATTTCTATTATTCTGGTATTTGGTTTATGCATTCCGGTATTGAGTTTATGTGTTTCAGTAATAAGGATTTGAATGCTTAAAGTTCTATAATCCATTAACAACTGATTCACCCCCCCCCTCTCAATTGTCCTCTATTTATTTGAGTTGTCTAACAATTGGTATCAAAGCTTGGTCCTCTTTGCAGAACCTTAACCTCTTGAGGAAGATCCTATGGCAAATAGCAGTTCAAGTTCATCAAGTTCATCTACAACTATTTTCTAGAGAGAAATTCCTAGGCTTGGTGGAACAAATTATAGGGTATGGAAGATTCAGATGATGACTCATTTAATATGTCTTGTAAAAAAAATTTGGGAGATCACTAAGAATGGTGTTACGTCATTTAATCCAACATCTAGCAATCCTCCTCCAGCAGGTCTGGATAAGGATCTTGAGAATGATTATAGAGCTAGATAAACACTTTTGTGTGCACTTTCTGATCAACAAATAATGGCACTAACTGACAAATCATCTGCAAAGGTTATATGGGGAAAATTGGAGACTCTGAATGAAGCTAACCCTACTATTAAAATTGCTAAACTTGATGATTATCGAGTGAGGTATGAAAATCTGAAGATGGAAGAAGATGAAAGGATTAGTGCTTCTATGGAGAGAGTTAATGAGATTATTTTGGGAATTCAATGTTGTGGTGGATCTCTGAGTGAAAATTAAATAGTTTCTAAAGTACTAAGAGCTATGCCACCAGCTTATAAGATGAAGGCTACTGCAATTAATGAGCTTAGAACTATGGAAAACACCTCTATTAATAGGGATACCTTGGTTGGGAAATTATCTTCTTTTGAGATTGAGGAATTATGACCTTCTGGAGCTATTAAATTTGAACTTTCTTTTCATGCATCTACATCATCTACCAGCAAGAGTGATTGAAAAGATTTATATGCAAAGAAACTAGAGGATATGAAGAAAGAAGATGAAGAATTTGAGAAAATTGAAATCTTATTTTCTATAAGAGTACTTAAAGGACCGACATGAAGTAAGTATGAGGGAAAATCACCTTTTAAATGCTTTGCATGTAATAAGATAGGTCATTTACATCTAGATATCCTAAAAGGAATTCAAGATTTGAAGAAAGAGATAGAAGATCTTTTAGGCCTAACCATGATTATCAGAACAAGCATAAGTATAGGAAAAACAAAGACAAATCATGTTACTATGTGGATGAGGAAGGTGTGACTGATTCTGATGATGAACCAACACAAGATTCAGCTAGTGGATCCAAAAATGGAAAGGAATGGGTATTTTTGGCTATCAAGGAAGATGATCTGGTACCTGAAGAGAAGGCCCTTGCTACTAAAATTGAAGACAAGGATGAATGTGTAATTGATAGTGGATGTTCACATCATATGATTGGAGATAAAAGGAAGTTCTTATCTATTGAAGAATTTTATGGTGGTTTGGTTAGATTTGGAGATGACAAAGCATGCATGATCAAGGGAAGAGGAACAATATCATTGGATGGTAATCATAACACTGATAATATTTATTATGTTAAAGGTTTAAGGCATAATATTTTGAGTGTAGGACAGTTGGTGGATAAGGGATTTCAGTTATAGTTCAAGGATGGAAAATGCAAGATTATCAACAGATCTAGATTAGAAATTGAAATTGGTACACAAACTAAAGGTAATATCTTTCACTTGAACTCCAGTGAGAAGACATGTTTGATTGCACAAATTGATGAGAGTTGAATATGGCATAAGAGGTTGTGTCATGTGAATTTTGATTGCATTGTGAAGATCAGTTCTACTAAGGTAGTTAGAGATATACCTAAGATTCTAAAGCCCTATAATCCAGTATGTAAGGAATGTCAAATGGGAAAGCAAGTCAGAATTTCTTTTAAGAGTATAGAAGACAAATCTAATGGTGTTCTTGATCTTATTCATACTGATTTGTGTGGTCCTGCTAGAATCAAAAGTTTTCAGGGTGATAGATATTTCTTGCTAATAATTGATGACTATTCAAGAATGATGTGGATTACTTTTCTAAGGGAGACGTTTGAAGCATTTGAAAAGTTTAAAATCTTTAAAGCTAAAGTTGAGATAAAGACAATATTGAAGATTAAATGCTTAAGGTCAAATCAGGGTGGAGAATTCACATCCGGTAAATTTAACAATTATTGTAAGAAGAGTGGGATAAGAAGATAGTTGTCTGTACCCCAAACACCTCAACAGAATGGAGTTGTGGAAAAGAAGAACATAACTATCTTGGATGCAACTAGAAATATGATGATGGAAGCTAATCTGCCTCAAATTTACTGGAGAGAAGCGGTAAGCATGATGGTATACACATTCAACAGAGTTCATATCAAAGGAGATACTGGTAAGACACCTTATGAGTTATAGTTTGGTCATACACTGATAGTTAAGTATTTCAGAATCTTTGGTAGTAAATGCTATATCAAAAGAGATGATTCCATTTGAAAGTTTGATCCTAGATGTGATGAAGGAATATTTTTTGGTTATTCTAATAAAAGAAAAGCATATAGATGTTATAAAAAAAGATTGCAAATAATTATGGAGAGAACAAATGTCAAAGTGGATGAGCAGAACATAAGTAAAATCAAAACTTATGAGAGAGAATTGATAGTGGAAATGATCACAACTGAACCGGTAGCACCTACACCAGAACAAAATGTTGAACCAGTTACTCTGACAATATAAAAAATTTAACAGCAACTGAAGATCGACATAGAGGAACAAAAAACTAGAAGACTCCGAGATATGTAAGGTTGAATCATTCTGAAGATCAGATCATTGGAGACAAAAGAAAAGGAATGATGACAAGAAGAAGGTTGGAAGCCGATGAGGTATGTTTTATTTCTCAAGTTGAACTGACATCAGTAATTGAAGCTTGTAAAGATGAAAATTGGATGAAAACTATGGAAGAAGAATTGGATCAGATAGAAAAGAATACCACATGGACTTTAGTTCCCTGACCTAAAAATAAAAATGTTATTGGAACTAAATGGGTTTTTAGGAATAAATTGAATGAAGATGGCTAAGTTGTGAAGAATAAAGCTATATTGGTTTGTAAAGGATATTATCAGAAGGAAGGAATTGATTATGATGAAACATTTGCACCAGTAGCTAGGATTGAAGTTGTGAGATTATTTCTTGCTTATGTTGCATATAAGAACTACAAGGTTTATCAGATGGATGTTAAGTGTGCATTTTTGAATGGAGATCTTGAAGAGGAAGTTTATATTGAGAAACCTAATGGATTTTCACTTTCAGATGACAAAAAATGGTTTGTAGGTTAAAGAAATTTTTATATGGATTGAAACAAGCCCCTAAAACTTGGTATGCAAAACTATATAAATATCTTTTGAAGCTTGATTTCATTAAAGGTAATGCTGATAGTAATCTATATTATAAGATCACTAATGATGACATATTAATTATTGAGGTCTTTATTGATATCATTTTTGGAGGTGAAGATAAGTTGTGTATGGAATTCTCCAACAATATGAAGTACGAATTTGAGATGTCTATGATTGTGGAGATGAAAATTTTCTTAGGTTTGCAGATTACTCAAACTGATAGAGGTATTTTCATCCGTCAAACTAAGTATGCTAGAGAGTTGTTGAAGAAATTTGGTATGGAAAACTCTATACCGGTTAGTACTCCTATGGTTACACATGAGAAATTGACAGAGAAAGATGCATCTTCACTGGTAAATCCTACAAGGCACAAGTCTATGATTGGAGGTTTGTTATATCTGACTCAGACTAGACCAGATATAATGAATGCAGTTTGTATTATATCAAGATATTAGAGTGATCCTAGAGAAAATCATGAGAGTGCGGTGAAAAGGATTTTCTGGTATTTGTAGGGAACGACTGAATATGGTTTGTGGTATCCTAAAAATGATGACTTTACATTATGTGCATATAAAAATGCAGATTGGGTTTGAGATGTTGATGACCGAAAGAGTACATCTGGTGGAGCTTTCTTTCTTTGAAAGAAACTTGTTTCATGGATCAACAAGAAGCAGTCATGCACCTCTTTATCTACTGCTGAAGTTGAGTAGGCTATTGTTGCTAATAACTCTACACAAGTTCTATGGATGAAGCAAATGTTGAAGGATATAAAGGTAGATTGTAATGAACTGGTAGTTATTCACTGTGATAACTTTGTTGCTATCGAAATATCCAAGAATCTGGTATTTCATTCTAAGACAAAGCA
The DNA here is from genome assembly GCF_030272615.1 of Cryptomeria japonica. Taxonomy (NCBI): domain Eukaryota; kingdom Viridiplantae; phylum Streptophyta; class Pinopsida; order Cupressales; family Cupressaceae; genus Cryptomeria; species Cryptomeria japonica. The sequence continues at coordinate 254,265,106 of NC_081408.1, forward strand.
CATATCTATCAAGTATAACTTTTTGAAGGAGAAGGTGGAAGCAAATGAAGTCAAACGAGTTTATGTGAACATTAAAGAGAAGATTGCAAACATCTTCACTAAACCTTTACCTAAAGATTAATTTGAGTACTTTAGAGACAAATTGGAGGTTTTTGCCCCTCTAGTAGAGACCTTAGTGATGTTGATTGGCATCCATCTGGTATGCATTATCAGAGTTATTACTCATTCCAAATTGATGTGGTGGTGCTACTACTCAAGGGGAGTAGTCAGCTATGAGATTTAGAGGATTTATGATCTTTCTTTGATGTTCATGTCAAATCTTTGGCATTGATGTCAAAGGGGGAGTGATATATGTGAAAAATAGAGCTCAACAAAATATCGGGCAAAGGGAGAGTTTGGTTTAGAACTTCATTGCTATATCATTTTGTGGGAGATTGTTCGTTGTCTTCTATTGGGGGAGACTTGTTTGGCATTTCTTGGCACTTGGATTTTTTTCACATCTAGTGTTGCCATCAATGCCAAAGGGGGAGATTGTTGGAAATTTGGAGGGATTGATTATGTGTTGCATTGATGTTTTGTCATTGATGGAAACACCAGTTGTTTCAGTTGTTTACTAGTTTCCGGTTGGTTCCAGTAGAGTGGTTGATTATGATATTGATCTAGTATGCTTGGGTTTATGGAATTTGTTTGGATCTATCATTCATGTTATTCATATGTGTATCACAATCAGTTGGTTCAAGATTTGATGACTCAGGAGCTATCATTTGTTCTAGTAAGCTTTTTGGTCACCGATAAGGGTTCTATTGGTAGAGCTTTGCTGAAGATTTTTTGATGTGCGTGATAAGTGGTGTTGCTGCAACTTCTAGATGGTTCTCAGGATGTTGTTGGTTGTCAAGTTCATGTTCTAGTTAATCGGTGGTGTTGGATTTGGTTTATGGTGACCTATTTTGAATTCGATGTTATCTGGGTTATGGATCAACTTCTATAATGTGTTGGAGGATGTTCCTGATGTGTTATCGATGGGATTTAATGATTGGTTTACATTGTTTTTGGTCTAAGCTGACATGGTTGATCATTTAATTGTGGGTTTATGTTATGAACTTATTGTATTATCTTTTAGGTGGTCGACCTAATTGTTTAGGTCCTAGGTTGGTATAAATATGATGTAAGATCTCTTTGTAGATCATAGGTTAAGGTTATGGGATGATCTGTGTGTGAATAATTTTGTAATCATATGAAGAAGGTTTGGTCAATCATAGGTGATCGAATTGGGTTTGTGAGAGAGGTTTAAGGCCTCTAGTATTGAGATTAACCGAAACTGTACTCAGGCATAGGATATGCTATACTTGCAGTTCAATCTTCATTCCAGATTGTAGTCCGATGTTTATGTAGTCAATGAGGCTCCTTTTTGTGATGAGAAGTGTGCTCTAGGCTATTGGGCTTCCTGCATGTTTAGGCCCCTCATATTATAATCACATACTTACTTTAGAAGTATTATCTAACCATGGGTAGGCTTCCCACCATGGTTTTCCCCTTTACCGGGATTTCCATGTACAAATCTTGGTGTCATGTGCTATGGATGGATGGTAACTATTTTGTGATTTATGTTTATGTTTAATTAGTATTTTTGTTATTCCTATATTTGGTTTATGCATTATGGTATTGATTTTATGTGTTTCAGTAATAGGGATTTGAATGCTTAAAGTGTTATAATCCGGTGACAACTGATTCACCCCCCCTCTTAGTTTTCCTCTAGTTATTTGAGTTATCTAATAGAAGGATTAATTAAGGAGAGCACAAGGGAGGGGATAGTTAAGGTCTGTGGATGAGCATTGGGCTTTGGAGAAGGGGCATACAGTGTGTGTCTAACTTGGGGTACAACGTATACCCGGGAGTGTCCTGGCCAGGGCTACATTTATTTTGTGTTGTGAAGGCATGTGAGGTTCTGTGTAAGGACCTATCCTCCTGGAGTGATTCCTCGCCATGGAAAGCCAAGACATGTAACCAATCCTCTCCTTGTTAGATAGAAGCCCTCTCCAAATCACAGACAAATATGTATTTATATATATAATTGTTTCATTGGTTTATTTATTATTGGATATTAATGATATTTAATTTCTACGATCTGATTATTGGTGCATATTCATGTTTTTAAATGTTCTCCTATAATACATTATTGATAGATATATTAATTATCTTAATATCCTATATATTTACTTAGGGTGAAAAGGGTAGTTATAGGTATTCTCGAAAATGCTCCAGCCAGAACAACTTCCATTTCTTTGTATAGAGTCTTCTCAAATACTGGATGATGCTCGGATGGAACTTCAACAACAATAGGGGTAGCCATGATCGTTATATTATTAACTCTAATCAATTTTTCTGGAGAAATCATAGATATTATGATCTCCTTGATAACACCCACAAAGCTTCTTTAATTTGCAGTGAAATGAATTTTTTTGAAGAGTTGTCCTTATATTTCTTCATCTATTGCTTCACATTAAATGCATGTGAGTTGTCATTCACTTCCTTGAGTTTTGCAAGAACCTGCCAGAATTTGTGATGAGTTATGACTTCAATATTCTTTAGCCAGACTTCCACATACTCTGCTATGTCGGTATTGCATCTTAACAATCTTTGGTAGGGGACTAGAATATTTTTCTGATTACTTCCCCTAGGCCAAAGCCACAAACTCATTAGTTTTTGGATGAAGTGCCTACAATGGAGCTAGGTGGTGGCACATCTACAATCTCTTTCTTCCACATTGATCTTCTTTACTGGTTTGTTTGAAACTCGAACCTTTTTTTTTTGCATTGCCTTGCCATGTGTTCTGACTTGTTAGAGTTATAACACCTAATATTCACCAGATTTTTTCTTGACTTGCATTGGTTAGCTTTGTGTCCAAGAATATTGCATGTACAATATCTTCCTTTAAAGTGATTATATCTATTTTGATTCATAACCAGATTTCTACATTGATTAGCTTTATGACCATACTTGTTGTGTGCATAACATCTATTAGAGAATAGGTTATAATTTTGATTCAAGATATTTCTACATTCTACTGCCTTATGGCCTACTTTATTGCATTTATAACAAGAACCATTAAAGAAGATGCTTTTCTTACTTACATGTTGCTCAACTAGCATCTTACCTTTATCTTCCTTGGTGGATTTATGAGAATCTGTTGCTTTTCCCAGAGGTGAATCCTCTTTGTGGTTTTCTTTGGATTGCGAACATTCAATAGATTCATTTTTTGCATCCTTTTTGTTTTTTAAGACTTTCTTTGCATCTATCACCCTGTCAGACTTGCCAGATTTGGGTTTACTCTCTTATTTCATTTCTTTCTCTATATCCATCTTTAGAGATGTTACTTCTTGCTTTAGGTTCTCACATTCTTTTGATTTGCATTTCATCATTTTGTTCAAATATTCCTTGGTTTTTTTGTTGTCTTCATTTTTGGCTTTCAGATCTACAATAGTGTTGTTTTCTTGCTTGAGTTCTTCACTGACTTCTTTATGCCTTATTTTAAACTTTCAGATCTACTCTCTTAGATTCTCAATGCATTCATTGGCCAACTGGACATTTTCTTTCAGTTTTTTGTTTCAATTTCTACTACCTCAAGATCCTTAAGATCATTTCTCAAATCTTTGCTTAAGTCCATAAGTTCAACTTTCCAGACCTCCTTCGAGTGGTTAAACGCTTCCAAAGGACTTGGATCTGATACCAATTGTTGAACATTTGGAATACTAAGAGTGGGGGGGTGAATAAATATTCCCTTGAACTTATTAAAACTTCTAACTAACCAATCACATAACATAATTTAAATACGGTAAAGGAAATTAACACAATACACATAACACCATATTTGTATGTGGAAAACCCAATATGGGAAAAAACCACAGAGAGTGTTCTCCAATGTATAATGCAATATGTAACCAGTTACATAGTACAAGGGGTTGGCTCATTACCCAGATACAAAAAGGTTCACTGCTAGATAATAGAACACAAAATTGAACTATTAGTGTTGCATCTAACATATGCATGAATTGTAGTTCTGTTGAAGTGTACAAACTGTCTTATACATCTACTATACATATATCGCATAAAAATATTCACGTCCACATAAGTTTTTCATATATCCAATGTATGCAAATAGTTATTTTTCAATAGCCACACCTCTAACATGCAAAACTGATGGCTATATGTATCGTCACCAAGTAGTCTAACTAGTCCGCTCAACTAGAAAGGGGTGAGACCAAAATATCCATATGCAACAACAAACTAATATCTTCATAAGATGTTGGATTCCAACTTGATCAAAATGCTTTGTTGAACATGCCTCCAATATTTCCTAATTGGACCCGATCAAAAAATGCTTTGTGGATTATGCTGTCATCACATTTGAATAGAACCAAACCCAACACACATTTTGGTAAGGTGATACTGGACCTTAAATCTGCATCATGTGATCATACATACATTGCATATAAAGATATAATGTGTGCTAAAGAAAATTTTTAGACCAAAACAAAGACATATATGTCGGACCACATCACATCAATGACATCAATGTCAACAGTCCAACATTACACTCATTAGGAATTTGAAGATAATATGGGTAACAACAAAAAAGACAATGAGGGGATACTTACATGTAATAATTTTTTAATTTTTGAGTTCCCTTTGTCGACCCTACTAAAGATGCTCCCATGAAAAATATCCAGGTCACTCTACCTTACTAGTATTAAGAGGAGTTACTATAGAAGACCCTGACATGTTTCTATTCAAAATTGATGGGTTGTGTCATAGATATGACTATTAGAGTGATGCATAGAAACTCAAGCTATTTTTGGGAACCTTGAAAGATGCAACATTACAATGGTTCATGGGTCTTGCATGGAAGTTAGTGTACACATGGGACAACATGAAGGAAAAGTTCCATGCAAAATATCAAGAGTATTACAAGACTAAAGAGGTAAGAGATGAAATATTTTGTATTACACATTTTGAGGAGACAATAATGAAAGATTATTTAGAACGATTCTTATTCAGTCTTTAGTGAGCCTAGCAAAATGGTTTGAATATAACGATGCCATTAAAATTTTATTTCTAAGGGGAATTTGGGGTGATTCCATGAAATATTTAATATTATGGGTGGGGGTGATATTTCTAAAGTACATTTTGAAGACATTTGTGAATCATGCAAGAATTATTGACAACCAACCTAGACAATGTAATGATATGTGGGAAGGATAAATTTGTTTGGATAAAGTGCATAAGGTATCACTAAAAGAGAACTAGGTACATTAATTGAAGACCTAAAAATAGACTTATTGTCATATGGATAAACAAATTGAAACACAATAAAATTGTAAGAAACAGGAAGAGGTTGAAAAAGCCTTAGCTATGTTTTGTCTAATTTTCCATGAAAAGTACAATAGTGAGGAGTGTCTACAACAAAAATGAGATTTTATCTTTAGAGGATGCTAGTAGGAACACCAGCTTGAGACATCTTCCTATAGGTATGAATGATATGGAGTATACTGAGGAACCTGTCTATCTCATGGCTCAACAGTAGCCTTGGCTACCACAAGCAACACATTTGAGAATGACAAATGATTATCCTCCACCAAGATTTAGTCAGCATAATCTTTTTTCAAACCAATCGAGATGGTATAGAGGATGGCACCAACCTCCATCCTATTACTAGCAATGGCCAATCTAAAATGCTTCACAGTCATGGAAACAAGCATGGAGGCCATAATAGACACAACACCCCCAACAATATCCATTTTATCCACCATGACAAATAATTAATCTGTATCAACCACCATAATAATTCCTTCCACCTATACAACAACCATCAAATAATTAATTGCCAAATACATCCCAGCCACCAAAGGCAACTCTTATACTTCCGCAACCATCCCCAAATCCAAATAATGCTGTGCAACTAGTATATAATAATGAGGTAGCCAGATACTCTACTTACCCTATTAATATAGTGGAAATAGATGGAGTCCAATTGAGATCAGTAAAAGCCCTTCAAGGACCAACTATTACAAAAATTCATGATTCACTTGATGAATTTGAAGAGACCCATGTCAAAACACCTCCATTCCTTGAACGATTCCATTTTGAGTCAACTCCAAACTAGGTCTCTCCACTTGAATTTGATTTTGCTAATGAATTGAGGAATGTTAACATTAATATTACTCTTTTGTAGGCTATAAAGGACATTCCCATCTACATAAAAGTAGTTTGATAATTATGTACTCGAAGGAAAAAGAAGAAACAAGATCCTATAATTGTTCAAGTTATTAGGCAACTTGTTGACTTCATGTTGGGAAAAGTATCCATCCCTAAATATTTAGACCTAGGAAGCTAATGATGAAGGTACACATTGTTAATATTGTGATTCCTAATACACTTGTTGATTTAGGAGATGCTATAAATGTAATGACAAATGAAACTAAGGAAAAATTAGCTCTCCAAGAACTTAGGCCCACACCAATAGTCCTTCAAATGCTAGATCATTCCTTGGTCAAGGCTGAAGGTACGATAGAGGATATAGTAATTTATGTTGATTCTTGGGAATGTCCTACATACTTTATAATATCATAGCATAAAATTAACCTGGGAGGATACCCCTTGATTTTGGGAAAACCATGGTTAGTTTTTGTTGATGCATTTATCAATTGTAAGTCTACAATCATGGTCATTTGCAATGGCGAATAGACAAAACAAATAACACTGTATTCACTATCACAACTTTTATTGGAGACAAAAGATCCTTTGTGAGTTGACAATGACTTGGATGAGTCACTACCATTGTTGACAATTGATCAAGACCGAGATATTGTAGGACCATTAGAAGACATTGTTCTTGTGAACTTTCTTAAAAATTGTTATTCATTTAATAGTGTCTTAGAAAATTTGATCTTTTGTTCTTATAATGATTGTTCATTTCAAAATTTTCCTTCAATAAATGATAGATCTCTCTCTCTCTCTCTCTCTCTCTCTCTCTCTCTCTCTCTCTCTCTCTCTCTATATATATATATATATATATATATATATACAACTTTTATTAGTTGTACTAGCCACTTGCACATTTACTATTTATAGTTTTTCTTTATCCACCTTAAACATATTTTAATAATTTGATTTCTTTTGTTGAACATAAATAGAATTGGATGCTCAAATTTACACCTTGCAAAAATACAAATCATATACATATAAAACTATGTAGTGATATATACATGTATTTATATGAACATACATCTTTATGACACATAGACGTGTGTGTGTGTGTGTGTGTGTGTGTGTGTGTGTGTCTATATAGATATACAAGTATAGATATCACAGATATATACACGTCTGTATATGCATGTATATGTTACTTATACAAATACGTGGCAATATGTACATACGGTCAAGTTATTACCGCAAACATTGGAGGAGATGAACTAATTTTCTCTTTACATATGCTGGTTATACGTGTGTGTGTGTGTGTGTGTGTGTGTGTGTGTGTGTGTGTGTGTGTGCATGTGCGCACACACACACACACATGCAATTTTTATATATAATTTATGTTTGTATCATCAAAGAGACGTTTTTAAAAGTCTACGGAATTTATAATTGGCTTTCCCACACACTAAAATCTATTTTTGCAGCCACACAAATGACCTATTAAAAGCTAATAATAAATTTATGATTGCTTTCACTACACAAATTATACACGGTTTAATTACTCAAATGCATGTGTGTGTGTGTGTGTGTGTGTGTGTGTGTGTGCGCGCGTGTGATATGTATGTTTGTGTGTGTATATATGCCTATATAGATATACAAATATAGTTATCACATATATATAGACATAAAGATTTATACACGTCTATATCTGCATGTATATGTTACTTATACAAATACATGGCCGTATCTACATATGGTCAGATTATTGCTGCAAATGTTTGGGGAGATGAGCTGATTTTCACTTTACATTTGTTGGTTATGTGTGTGTGTGCGCGCATGTGTGTGTGGAGAGAGAGAGATTGATAGATTGATACACATCTCTATATTCATGTATATGTTACTTATACAAATACATGGCAGTATGTACATACAGTCAAGTTATTGCCGCAAACATTGGAGGAGATGAACTGATTTTCCCTTTACATTTGCTAGTTATGTGTGTGTATAAATATATATAATGTATGTTTGGGTGAATATACAGAAGCTAATAATAGTCAATTCTGATGTTCCTTTTACATTATGTGTGTGTGTTTATGTGCACGCGCACATATATATAATTTGTGTTTATATCATCAAATAAACGTTTTTAAAAGTCTACTGAATTTATAATTGACTTTCCCACACACTAAAATATATTTTCCAGCCACACAAATGAACTATTAAAAACTAATAATAAATTTATAATAAATTTATGATTGCTTTCACTACACAAATTATAGGCGGTTTAATTACTCAAATGCATGTGTATGCGCGTGCGCGCGTGCGTGTGTGCGTGCGAGCGAGAATTGTAATTAGAATGGGTACATGGTAAGATACACAAACAGACTAAATCTTAAACCTCAAAATAAGGATGAACTTATCTGCTTAATTTTTTTACAGAAAAAAAGCATGGTGAAATGCGATAGTAAGAAGAGATGATCTATCGCTAATCTTTTGGTCCATAATTATCGGGCTGCCGCTCAAAGTAGAGTAGAAAAGACAATCCGTTAATCGTGGCGTAACAAAACACAACTGAGATATCTATCTGAGAGAAAGAACAATTTCCTCCCATTTTCCACAACTTGCTATGCAATTTGAAATGTCTTACGATTTCTCCGCCTTAATACAGTTTTCTCCAGATGTGATGATTGAAGTGAAGGCTGAAGATGAGCTGTACATCCTTCTGTCTGTTCTTGGAGTTGTAACATTGTCATTGCAGAAATTTTCTTTCGCGTGCGGCTAGACTAATTAGTATCTGTTAGAAATTTGATGAATGAAATGAAGGATGAAGATAGGGTGTAAATTATTCTTTCTATCTGTCAATACATGTAGCTTTCATGGTGCGGTAGCATTTGTCATTTGTCAATGCATAGAAGGCTGAAGATGAGTTGTCTATTCTGTCTATTGCTGGAATATTTTTTTTGCGTGTGAAGTGATGAATGAAATGAAGACTGAAGATGAGCTGCACATACACCTGTCTATTAATCCTGGACTCGTAACATTTGTGGTTACTGGAATTTTCTATTACATGCGAGAAGACTCGTTAGCTCGACCAGTTTGAGTGGCATAAGACAAAACTGAGCTATTTCCTACAGCTGGGGATGAATGAAGTCATGGATGAAGATGAGCTGCACATCATTCTGTCTGTTCTTGCATTTGTTATTAAAAGCTTTGCCAACGAAAAGACTCAAGAGAAGATTTATACTAGTCAAGTCATTAATGGAATCCCCACCATGGCTCCTCCAAGCGCGGCAGACACTACAAAGACTTTTTATCCATGAAAAACTTTTTATTTTATACGTACGAGCCATGAAATTTCCTATTAGAGGTTTATTAGCTTAAAATATTAAACAAAACAAAGAACACTGTATACGGGATATCATATACATATGAAAAACTATGTTTTGATACAATGTTCTCAGCTCAGATGTTAATCCATTATAATGTTCCACGTAGAATAATTTACCCTTTTAATAAAAAATGTATCTACAATTATGAAATATGAGATAAAATAATATATTCCAGTCCTTTCATAAAACAATTTCTTAAATATCTTAAATTAATAAAAAATAATAATTTTTTTTCATAAATTTGTGCACATAATTTTGTCATTTTTGCAGTAAACGCTTATAAACTTATTTTATCTTAAAATTCTTATTTTTTTAAAACATAAATATGTTTCTACAAAAGAAATTATAATACTAGTATAGTAACAATGAAAAAATATGAAAATGAAGTTCTGGAAATATTTACATGTACTAAAATACCTTTTGTGATTTCTTATTCCTTTCAATATATATTTCTAAAAGGGTTTTGTGAATAGTAATGTATTATTCACTAGTTAGGTTTTATGTGTGTGCGTGTGTGTGACATAGAGTTTGACAAAATACAAAAGTGGGGGTTATCACTCAACCTGCTGACAAAAAACCTTTTATGTCTGACAGTGGGAATTTACACAATTTATGAGTAACCATATAATAGGGAATTGTATGAAAAACACCCATCATACAAAATTATAATTATATTGACCCGAATAAAACAAATTACACCCTATTTTCCTGCCCCTACCTAATTACATAATACACAATTGAAATTTGGGGATATACCCAGATGAGCTAGTATATCATTGGTTAAAAAAATTATTAATTATTGTCCAAGTGAAAACACCAGCTTTAGGGAGAGATAACTAATTCCAATATAAGTAGAAAGGTCTAGTGGAAGTAGGAGTTTGTGTATATTTGAGGAAGTTGTAACTTTTTTTAACAATATAGCCACTTGAAGTAGATGCAACCCAAATTAGGAAATCCTATTTATCTCCTAAATGAAATTCTTTGTCCTGAAGTTGATTTAAGAGTAGTTCTTTTTTATCTTGAGGGATTGGAAAATTTAAAATAAATTTTCACTTATGATTCACTTATGATTCACTTATGATTCAAAATATCATTATTATAATAAATTTCCATGTAGTATCTAACCCTAAATCCCCATATATTTGAACGTACCTCTCTTGATTATTGTGACCTTCAATCATTTTTCTAATGAAGTCTTACCCAACCATGAGTCTATTGGACATTGCTACTACTAGGATATGTTGTTGTCATTGATGTCAACATATTCATGTGATTTATTGCTTTGGTGCTTGCAGGTTGGTTTATTGGGATTTTGATTTGGTGTATGGAGTATTTCTAGTATCATTATATTCTTCTGTATTGGTTTTGGTGATCCGGAAAAATTAATTGATCATAGCATATGATCCGGTTTTTAGTTTGTTTTTCTAATTAGTGCTTTGGAGAGTTCAATATTTCATCTGTATATTCTGGTGTGATTAGATCTTGAGATGATTCTTTGGGAAATTCTTTGGGATGGTTTTGTGTATCTTCATTTCAAATGGTTTGTGATTTGGTGCTCCGCAATTTATCTTTCTTCGTGACAGTTGTTGTTGTCTGAGTGTTCTTGAGTTTCAGTCATTGAAAGATGAAGATTTGATAAGTGGTGTTGATGCAACTATTACTAATGATTCCAACGTTCTTGCTGGTGTTTCCTAATTGTGTCCTATTTGTTTTGATGATCCGCATTGATCTTTGTACAAGTTGTTGGTGGTTCTATTGATCCGGTGATGTTATTCGTGTTATGTGGTTTTCTTGGTGGTGTAGCGTGCTATGGTTGGTTTTGGCATGATTACTGGTGGAGATGAGAATTTAGAAATTTGATTTAGGTCCATGTTATGTCATGTATATCATTATATTGGTTTGGTGGTCGATCTTTGTATCATGTAATGTAATTTGGTAATTGTGGGTTGAAGGTTTAGGTGACCTTGCTCTCAAGTTTGATGAATTATATAAATAGGTGACATTATCATGTAATTTGGGTTTCGAGGTTGTGTCTGCATTATCAGAGAGAAGTATATGTGTGAACAAGGATTCATCCTTTAGTGTGATGCATTGAGAAGAGATTGGTGTTGCAGAGCAGATAATTGTGCTTAACCAAAACTATCATCAAGCATTTGGAGATGCTATTATTGTAGTTCATTCCTTCTAGATTGTAGTCTAAATCTTGTTGTAACTCAGTGAGACTTCCCTGAGGGTTGTATCCTTCTGGGTCATTATCTTTTGAGTAGTGAGCTCAAGGCAATGTGCCCAAATGCATGTGCATTACCCATTGTAATATTTACACATACTATTGTAGAGTATCATTATATTGTGGGTAGGTTCCCACTGTGGTTTTTCCGTTAACCAGGTTTTCCATGTCAAAATCTTTGTGTTGTGTGCTGTGTTGTCAATTTTATTATCTTTGTTATTGTTGCAATCTATCAAATATGTATTTTTTATTAAGTTTGTAGTTCTAATGAAAACTGATTCCCCCCCACCCTCTCTCAGTTTTCCTTCATTGTTGTTCCTAATAGAGTCTTCCCAAAATATTACTTTTCTCCCATCCTAAATCATTCAATTTAAATTTGGTAGCATCATTGACTTAAACTTTGATATAAAATTCCACATTCTGGAGCGCTGAGGAGAATTGGCTTGACCAATATATTTTGATTGGATAATTTTTGCCAATTTTGAAGAATATGAGATATAGATTCCAAACAAGCTTAGCCCCTAAATCTTATTTACCATGTACTAAAAATAAAGAATTAAAATAACCCCCTACAATAACCATATTATCTTGCAAATTTTCTAAAACCAAAGATAAAGAATCCCACACTAATTTTTTTGCCACAATGGAATTAAGCCCATAAACATTGAAAAGGTAAAATTTCTTGTTAAAATGATGTACCTTAAGTGCCAACCATTTGGCATTTGAAATTAAAAACTCCACTTTCAATTTTTGTGAATTACACAAAATTAACAAACCACTTGAAGCTCCCCTTGAGGGAACTGACAATACTTCCCATTTTTTCCACCCTTTGAAAACTGATGAACCTTGTAAATCAAAATAGTTTGTTTTCTATATAATAATATCAAATCTAGATCACTAATATCATTCTATACCTTGATAAGGTGTCTCTTTTTAGGAGAATTCAAACCCATAACATTCAATATCATGATCTTCATTATATCTTTAGAGAGCTTTTAGCTCTCCTTGACTTAGTACTATTATCCAATATAGCTATCCTAGCGATCTCTTTGGCTTTCCTTTCTTTAAATTTACAATCAAGTGTAGTTTGAATACATGTAGCAACCTCTTCCTTAGTCTTTTTTTCTTTTTGGAGGACATCGTCTATCTCCTTTTGAGGGAGACAACAAATTTGCATATGGAGATAAAAGTTGTATTTGATGTATAAATAGAATTATATTGATGTCAAAATAATGTTTGGCTATTACAAGTTCCTCTTCACGATCTTCATCAATTTGTTCTTGATTATCATCTAAAATAAAATTTGAGGAAGGAATTTTTTATAACATTACTTCAGTTGCCAAATCCTCCACCTTTTCCTCTATTCTCTTAATGAGAAGGTAACCAACTAAGTCTTCAAAATATGTTCATCATGATAGATCTTGGAAATATAAGGGTTTGAAGACAATTGTGCCTATATATGTTGTCTCATTTTGGTCTTTAAAGAGAAACTAGATATTGGAGTTATTGATCTTTTGCAATAATAGTTAGAGTAATAGCCTATATTTTCATTCTTATCATTTAATACCTTTACTCCTTCAAAATCTAAATAATAGCCTCAAAAATATCTTTTAGGAAGGGGAAAGTCCTTACTGGTACCCATTTCTAAAATGTTGTCTTTCTGAGGATTAAATGCGCATTGCTTTTGATGATGAGAAAATTCCTTCATTGGTGTATTTGTATCAATATTTGTCAAAACCTTTTATTTTTCCCTTAACCATTGGGGTGCCAAAGAGATCAAGGGGATGTGGTTTACATATTTAGAAATGGATTCAACTTTGGCTGAGATATACAATGATTATTTTAAGATTGAGAAATTTGGAAATTTGAAGCAACTTCCTTGATAGGATTAAAATCTTGTAAGGGAGAAAAACCCATGTCCAAAGAAGGGGTCCTAAACAATTTTACTTGTTCCTCAATTAGTAACCAATGTTTTTCTTGAGATTGTGAATTAGTTCATTACTTTGTCTATGATTGATCCTCAAGAAGAATATCAAATGTGAAAAATATGAGTAACTCGAGGAAGGATCTCTAAGGATAATATACTTTCATAATCTCATAAATTTCTAGGATATACTTGAAACTCAAAGGGATATATACTTGTATTCTATTGAAAATATTCTATATTAACATGATCTTTATTGTGACAAACTGAACAATTTTTCTGGCGATCCTCAAGGAGAATTTGTTGCTCCCAAACTCCATAGTTTGTTTGGATAGATATTGCTTTTGGAAATGGTTTATAAATTTTAAGAAGAGTTGAAAACCTTACAAGGTGTTTTTCATTTTTAGAGTAAGATAAATACCTAGATAGGAAAATACACATCTGTTTTGCTAGAGTTTCAATCAAGGTAATTTCCCTATATTCCAATGACAATGAAGGTAGCTGGATCTAGAAAGGGACAAAATTGGTACTTTGTTTTGAGGGGTTCAAATTTGGAGATCTTATTTGGGTAAAAATTCAATACCAATAAAAAAAACCATTATTTACATTTCTGAACAAGGTCTCTAGAGGACTTATTCTAAAAAAGTACTACAAAAACCCCTCTCCCTTTTTAATTACAAAAACTTGTTGAACCCCTATCCAAAAATGATGAACCTAATCAATAAGCTCAAATTTAGATAGGTTAAAATTCCAAATATTATCAATAACACCTTTTTGTTGAAAATATTGCACTTGACCTTGAATGGCATCCTCAAGGAAGGCTACTTGAAGTACTCCTTCTAAATTAGTCCTACCCACATTGGCTAATACAGGTGGTTTTTCTAGAGTAATAGTTTCATTATGAACTTTACAAACCTATCCCTTAATAATGGGATTTTTGTAATTTTTCTTCTTATTAAACCTAGACCCTTTTAATTTCTTATTCTTCTTTTTATTTGTCCATTGATAATGACTAGTTTTAGAGTGAAATATTCTATTTTGTGTATCTGGATTGAAGGGACCTTTTTTATTGTTATGGTGACCATGCCAAGTGCCAAAACAATTAGACCAATTGTTCATCCTATTCTTAAATATTATTTAGGTTAATTGAGAATCCTCTATTGATCATGATATTTTTAGGAAAAGTTGCAACATTCCTTCATTGATTGAATATCTCCCTGAAGGTCAAATCTACATTGAAATGTACCCCCCACCTACAATGTTCAGACTATCTTTCTCCAGTGCACTCCCCAGAAAATATCCTGGTGAAGCTTGGATTTTGAAAAGGGTTTGTTGGAGGCCATCCTAAACTTGTGGACCTCATTTGAAATTTTTTTAATCTACTAAAAAATAAAAATAAAAATTAATCATTAGATGTTATAAAGTCGGGACAAATTTTTTTAGGGAAGAAAGTTAACAAAAAAATTGATTGGCTTAGCATCTACCTCAATTCATCTCTAGTATGTATACAATAAATCTAAATAGGTTCCCAATATCAACGTCAAATAAGTTTCTTAGGATTTGTAGCTACACTTTAAATTGATCTAATTGCTAAAATATTATCCTTAATCAATTAAGTTAGTCCACTATTTCTTATATTTGGCAAAGATATCACCCACTTATTGTTCTATTAATTCATATGTAGGATCGTGGAATATCAATGACATCACCCTTTGATAAGTAACTCCTATGTTTTTCAATTAAAATGACATGCTAATATAATCAAATATACCCCAAGGTATGGTAAAAAAATGAAACTATAGCAAAAAAAACCACCCTTAAAAGAATAATACTTCATAAATAAAGGTAAACTCTATAATCAAGAATTCTAGGAAAGGAACATCCTTAAGAAAGTCATTATTTAAATCTCTAATTTTTCATGTAGATTCTAATTTTAGGAAAAGGCCATCCATTTTTATTTTATTTTTTATTTGTTTCATTGTTCTTTGCATTTTTAATCTTATTTTTATAAAAAATATTAAAAAATATCTTTAGAATATTATAAGTAATGGCACAACGAAACATGTTTTACTAGATATAAACACCTAATATATTATTCTAGTAATTATATATATATATATATATATATATATATATATATATATATATATATAATCGTACATATGCCCATACCCAAGGAAAGGAATTTGTTGTACCTAGAATTCATTCCTATACTTGAATCGACAATGTAGTAATATTAACTATGTGTTTCAAGAGTTTATTTTTTATTCCAAAATTAATAAAACTTGACATTTATTACCTATCTCATCCAAAATTGAAATATCATTGTAACTTTTTGTGAGAACAAATTCTTGGTTTCTTATGGGAAACAAAATAGGGTTGTTGCCTTGCTATTGAGAAAATAAATCAAACAAGACAATAGGGTTTTATAATCTTCAATCAAAACTCTCTATTGCATGATCACATGTAGCTTCCATTGTTCTTCTACTTCTTGTGGTATGATGGCTCTCAGATTGTGCTGCTAATTTGCAAGTGACACAAGATTTTGAAGTTCGTGATTGATGAAAATGGAGAATAGATCCCGAATTTATAGATTTTTGGAGAGGATTGATTGAGAGGTGGAACTCAAGTGAGCTAAAAAGCTGATTGATAGTTGAACTGCTGATTTGGAGGTGGAACAAAATGATTAAGAGATGGAATTCAATTGATTGAATAGATAAATGCGTTAACTGATTGAGAAAAAGCTATCTAGAAGACGGATCACACAATGTGTATTGTTACTACCCAAAAGCTAAATCAATAGCTATAAGTAATTAAGTTGCATGTCGATCTACAACAATTGTTTTTTTGTCAAAATTCAATTGACTTCTTAGAATTTGTGGGTGCATGAAGTTAGTTGTAATGGCCACCGATATGCTTCCCCTAGATGTTTCAACATCTTAAGTCAAAGTTTAATTTTTTTCTTTTTCTTGTCTTCTTGAATTATAGATAAAATGAAATCCTTTCCAAACAAAAAGAGTAGCACCCAAAATTACCCCCTTACACTTTACACAAACACCAAGAACTTTCAAATTAAAGGAAAAAAAGAATAAAAACCCTTTAAATTTTAAGAGAAGATTAAATAACAATAAACAAAAAAATTAAAAATATTTAGACAATAAAAAAAATTATTATATAATAAGAGTTGTGTTGCAGCTAAAGTCCCTGCCTAATGCAAAAAATAGCAGAGATTGACATATTACAAATAAAGCCCCAGCTTGAAGTTTGAAAGAAAAGTGATTGCTTGTCCTATGGTCATATTATCATATGCCTTGAATATTATATCTGCAATAGGCTTGCTTAGATAGAGATATGCTATGATGTATTCATGTTTATATTTTTATTCCTAGTGTTTGCATAGAAAACAATATAAAACTCAATCAATAGGAACAAAGAGTACAAGATCTTCTAAATTGTAATATGATAAAATTTACAACCATATCTCTAATAATTATGATTTATAACAAGCAATGAAACACTCTAGTTTATAATTTTTACCTACTTTATCAAAAAAAAATTCTTCACTTAAAATTTAGAAGAATTCGTTGATTTCTATTTACTTTTAATAATAATTGTGACAAAACTTAATATGTGTATAACAACTATTCATCATTCAAAAATTAATATAACATAAAAAAAACTAAATTTTATTCATCACTCGAAAGATATAAAAGTAATACTACAATATATTTCATATTTAATAATAATAATAAAATGTATATATCTATTTTATGAGATTTTCCTTTCTATTATGATGTATATTTTACCATGTATTTAGATACATCACATCCACATCTCCCTTCCACTTACAAGTATAAATGTTAGGACCTAAATCATGTCACAATATTATACCATATAGGTAGCACAAGATGAACATTATTTCATTTGCTCATAATAGACTATACCATCACAAATAATACATTAGGACATCATATGTTTTGGATTGGACAAGAAAGAAAGCAAGAAAAATTATTCAGGCTTAGGATGTAGATGTAGACGAACTTCCCCTATTTCCTGGACCACTCATATTTATACCTCTTGTATTGTCAATAAAAGGCGAGATATCTACTGGTAATTGAATAGTTTTAGGTGTACCAAGAAATGTACCTCTGATTGTATTTAATCTATCAACTATCTCAATCATATCAGGGCGCTCGGAAGGTGACTCCCTTGTACAAAACAACCCAATTTCTATAAATTGAGTTAGACATTCCATTACCATTGATCTGTCTGATTCAGGAACATCTAGAAGTAGGCAATTATCCAGTACAATTGAGATTCTATTTAGAAAATGCAGTTCTACCCATTTTTGTAGATTCATTCCTTCAATGAACATATCATCTGTTGGTCTCCTCTTTGTCAACAACTCTAAAATTAAAATTCCATAACTGTATACATCTCCTTTTGTAGTAAGTTGTCCACCTATTCCATACTCTATAATAACAAATAAAGAAGGATAAATTACTTTTAAGTCATTTGAAGGATTTGATGATTAATAAGATAAAAAAAATCTAGTAAAATGTGTGGTGCAATAATGAGAAATATGTACCTGGTGCAATGTAGCCAATAGATCCTTTAAGTGCATTTGTAGAAGTCAAAGAATCCACTGAATTTCCAAAAATAAGACTGGAAAGGCCAAAATCTGCTATGCAAGAAGTCATATCATCTCCTAATAGGACATTGCTGGGCTTGAGGTCACAATGAATAACTTGAACAGAGCAATAATGGTGAAGGTATTCCATTCCTTCTGCTATCTCCATTGCTATCTTTATTCGATCACTTAAATTTAATCGGCATCTATCCCCTTCTAGAGGATACAACCACCTCTCTAAACTTCCATTTGACATTAACGGAAGAATTAAGGCTTTAAAATCAAGGTTGGAGCATGTTGAAATGATTTTAATTACATTACGATGTCGAACTCTCTTTAATGCATTGCATTCTCTGGTGAAACTTTGGTGAGCATGTTCATCATGCAACTTGAGAACTTTAACAGCAATATTTTTACCATTCTTTAGAATTCCTTTATAAACAGACCCGAAACTACCAGTTTTAACTACCAGTTCCTAAAAGGTTTTCATCACCGAACCCATTAGTTGCATCTACCAGTTCTTTATATGAAATTTTTGGAGGCCATACCTTGAGAGCAGGGGTACGGAAATGTTTGTATCTATAGGAAAAGGCTACCAATAGAAGAGACATGATCAAAATTGCAATGCCTATTACAACGGAAATAATCACCTTTTTGGAGACTAATGGTTGTTTGTGATTGGAATGAGAGCATAGTGGCAAGTTTAGCCATCCACCACAGAGGCCAAGATTTCCCATAATTTCCGAGGCATCAAGTGTTGCAAAAGCCCCTCCCTTTGGGACCTCGCCAGTCAACCTGTTTGAAGAGAGGTTGAGATGTTGGAGCATTTTCATATTTTTGAAAGCCACCGGTATTGTACCTGACAAATTATTGCAAGACAGATCCATGTACTGTAGATTTTGCAGATCTGCTAGGGATGCTGGGATTGGCCCCTCAAATGCATTCCAAGAAAGATTTAGATATTCCAAGCCCTCACAGCTTGCCAGTGCACTCGGAATGCGACCTGAGAAATTGTTTTGAGAAACATCTATAGCCAAAACCATAACCATTTTGCTCACTTCCAAAATAGAACCTTGCAACAAATTTCCGGAAACGTTGAAGTAGAACTGGAGATTTTGAAGACCTACAAATTCAGGGGGAATGTTTCCTGTTAGTTTGTTGTGGGCCAAGTCCACCGTTTGCAAAGTCTTGCACCTTCCTAAACTGCCAGGTATTTTCCCTGATAGTAGATTGTGCTGAAGAAAAAGGTCTCTTAATTGTGGAAGGTCGCCAAGACTATCTGGAATTTTCCCTGAAAGCATGTTCTCGTTGAGTGCCAAGAATCCAAGCCTTTTTAAGTGGCCAAAACTTTCTGGAATTCTTCCCTGTAAATTGTTTGCGCCCAAAACTAATGTTTCAAGGTTTGGAAGTTTACTGAGTGCATAGGGAATGGTCCCATTGAATCGGTTTGCTGCTAAGTTTGCTGTCGCCAAGCTGGTGAGGTTACTAATCTCATCTGCAATGTTCCCCCCAATTTCATTTGAGTACAATTCTAAAACATAGAGTGAATTTGAAAGGCGACCAATTGAAGTGGGCAAGACGCCAGTGAGATAATTTGATCCGAAATCAAGTACTTCCAAGCTGGAACAATTAGTTAACACTGTTAGTATAGACAAACCACTACTTCCACTCACCAAATGATTTTGCTTCAAAATGAACCGTCTCAGCTGCTGCATCTTCCCGAATTCCAGGGGCACTGTGCCGCTCAGTTGGTTCGCACTCAAATCCAGTTTTCGGAGGTGAGTCCAATTACCCACTGAGCTGGGAATTTCTCCAGTGAGTTGGTTTCCCCACAAATACACATATTGCAACTCTGACAACCTTCCAAACTCCCATGGAATTGGGCCGTTTAAGTGGTTCTGACATAGCTGCAACATATAGAGACGAGTGCAATTTGAAAGGGCAACGGGGATTGTCCCTATTAAGTTGTTGCTGAAAAGATTAAGCCATTTTAGCTGATTAAGCATTCCCAACTCAGCAGGAATACCACCTTGGAGTTTATTTTCGGCGAAGTCAATGCCAATTAGAAGGGACATGTTTCCGAAGAAAGGTGGGATAATACCTGTCAATTTGTTTGCTGCTAATCCTATGACTTCTAAATTTGAAAGAAGACTAATTTCAGAGGGAATGCTTCCACTTAAATTGTTATACGGCAGTATGAGAGATTGTAGAGAATGACAGCTTCCTAGAGAAGATGGAATGGGACCTTCCAAATTGTTATAAGACAGTCGAAGCCAGGTCAAGCGAAATAGCCTTCCAAGCTGATATGGAATATGGCCACCCAAGCTATTATTATAGAGATCAAGTACTCTAAGGAAGGAAAGATTTCCCAGAAAGGGAGAGATTGGGCCAGCTAATCCCATATCTGTGAGATTCAAGGAAACCACACACTGTCGACGAGAAGAGCAGGTAACACCACTCCAATTGCAGATGGTGTGGTTTGGAGACCAATCTGACAAGGAATTAAATGGATCGAGAGAGATTGCAGATTTGAAAGCCATGAGAGCTTGTTGATCAGAATAATTAGAAGGCTTTGCCAGCGCAGAGAGACAGCAAAAGAGAAGCAGAGGAATCATCTTCATGCTTAGCTTGCCCACGTAAACACAAAAATGTTGAAGCAGTTGATAGGATGGTTGGGTTCACTTTTAAATTTGTCGCAAGAAGTTGTCATAAAAATGATTACGCGCATAACGCGGAGCACGTGGAATTGACATGAAGAGAAGTGCGTGAATTTATGCGATTGTCACGGGGAACCATTGCCGGAGATTTAGCCTCCGGTCACGCGGGCTGACTCGCATGTCCTCGTCCGTGCCAGGTATATGAAGTTCTCATAAAAATAAGATACAACACAGGCTTACAAGATTAGTTTAAAAAAGAGACGGGTTCACACTAATCATCTTTTGATTTTCTATTTCATTGATATATTTAAAATTTGAGTTTAAAAATAAATTAAGATAGTAAATATATAGTTTTTAACAATTATATTGCAAAATAAAGATTTATATTCATGTTTTAATTTATTTAAGAGTTATAATTGTATCATAAAGATAGGCGGCACAGTCAAAATAAAATTAGTAAAAGTTGTGAAAGAGGTAAAAATTAACATCATGAAAATAGTAGATAATCTAATGACATAAAAGTTCACCAGTTTAACTAATTAAAATCATTTATAAATAATTATCTCTTAAATAAATTAAACAATTGAATCCTAGCTGAAGATGCCGCCCGATCACTTTTAGAGGCAAGCACACTATGCATATATCTACCTAGCATATTCCCAATCAGATAGCGGATATCCTCCATCCATAGTTCATTAGGAAAATTGATCAAACAAAATAAGAATGACTTAAAACTACCATCTCTCACTCTCTCTAGAAGTGAATATAATTATCTTTATTTGTGATGTCTCTCTTTAGAGCTCTTGCTTATGGTCAATCACTCCTTCATCTTGTAACTCACTCTCCCTTCATAATGATGGCCTCTTCTACTCATATTCTTCTCTTTCTTATCGCAACTCACTCATCCTTTGTCCTTCCTACCATCTTCTTTATCTTTTCTCTTTCTCCCATGCGATACTTGTAGTGTATATTATAGCACATAACAAAAATCTTCACATATGATGGATGTGAAACCTCTTTCACATTCTCTCCCATTACTATCCCCTAACCTCCATGTGAAGTGCTTTCTTGTTACCTAGTTTCTTAGAATTTATGGTCACAATGTTCCACATATTTTCCTTTCCCATCGATTCCTCGCCCCTATCATCAAGAACAATCCCCTACGCACTAACACGTGTCAGGAACCCAACGATTGTAGGGGAGACAATTTGAATTACATTTTGATTTGATAGATCAACCAAAATCCCCTCCACCTTTAAGCCAACAGGATCCTCCATAAGGTTAGCCTTAAACCACACATTAAGCAACATATTAAGTCTAGAGAGTGTTAGTCAATTTTGAGTGTTTAGCGCTTTTAAGTGAGGAAAACAAATCTTGGTGTGTGTGATTTAAGCTAGCAGCCTCCATAAGGGTAGAAGAATCCTTTCCTTATCCTTCCCTGACTCCTTCACAAGATCATTGCTCGTAGGCTTCTCTTTTGTAGCAATAGACCCCAAATTCTAACCTGAAGAATGCATTGCACCGCTACCAATGTTTGAAGAATCCTTGCATTGTCTAGCCATATTTCCAACCCTATCACAGTTGAAGCAACTAATATGGAACCCTTCATAATCAGCCTCAATCACCATCTCCCCTAAAATAGAATTCAACTTAATCACATGAAGAATGACCTTTCTTAAATCCATCCAGACATAGATCCTAGTTGAAGATGCCACCCGACCACCTTTAGAGGCATGAACACTATGTATATATCTGCCCAACATATTCCCGATTAGACAAAGGATATCCTCCATCCATAGTTCATTAGGAAGCCTGATCAAACAAAATAAGAATGACTTAAAACTACCTTCTCTCATTCTCTCTAGATGTCAATATAATTATCTTTATTTGGGATGTCTCTCTTTAGAGCTCTTGCTAATTGTCAATCACTCCTTCATTTTGTAACTCATACTCCCTTCATAATGATGGCCTCTTTTACTCATATTATTCTCTTTCTTATCGCAACTCACTCATCCTTTGTCCTTCCTACCATGTTCTTTGTCTTTTCTCTTTCTTTCATGCCATACTTGCAGTGTATATTAAAGTATATAAAAAAAATCATCACATGTGATGGACTTGAAACCTCTTTCACATTCTCTCCCATTACTAGCCTTCTTGTCTTTATTCCCTCTTTCGAGTATCTCTCCTCTCCCATCCCTTATGCTAACATCACCTCAAACCTTATCAAAATAATGTTCAAATTTTGGTTATGAGAATAATTTGAAAATCATGTTCAAAATTGAGTCTCTTTCTCACATGTAGCTTCCCATGCAACCTTTGTAATGCTATACACCTTCTTATTTCCTCATAATTCAGTTTTTCTCCATATTCCACTACCTTCTCCAAGCTCTTTCAAAAATTAACTTGCTTTTTCGATAACTGCTAAAATGGACCCTAATATTTTGAATCATCTACATGTCCAATTTTTAGTTCTTGCCTCCCAACTCAAACCTTGTATTGAAGTGCTAAAATTGGCATATCCAATGATGAAGTTATCCTTGTTTGACTTTAATAATATAGGCCTCTTATGAATACTTTTGTTCATTGTGCATAATACTTAGTTGAAACAAGATGAGTAGTTCCCTATCCCTCTATAGTTAGCAAAAGATTCACATTCTAGACTATTAAAAAAATTAAACTTTGGAAATCATGTTAGAAATTAATCATGATGTATCTCAATAATATTCTCCTATATCATACTTGTAGAATAACACCCTACTCATAGCCAAAATTGAATTATTATATTTTCTCTCTCCCTTGTGCCTCTAATATAAGCCACCTATTTCTCTTGATCATACTACCTAATAGAATGCCAAATCTCCTTCATATATCTATCATCATTCATGATTGCAAAGTTTGTTATTCTACTTTGTGATATGTACAAGATTAATAAATCATCACAAATGGCTCCCCCTTTAGCAAAAATATTTAACTCCTTATCTTCCTCATTGATTTTTTCTTCACCACCTTATACAACACAATTCTATCCCAATAAATAACTCTATTTTATCTACTAAACAAGCTCTCTACTCTTAATTGTTTCCCATCTTGCTATAGGTTCACAACTAAGTTTTTTTATGTTTTAAATGTTGCTCCTCTTATCAACACTATACAATAACTCACCCATTACTATTGTTGGAGCATTTTCATCAATGCCTATTTGTACCATAGTGAATTGCAAAGGAATTTTTTTTATTCCCCTTACTTCCATTCATGTTATTTATTTCTATCTATTTCTCCCCAATATATCTATTTAGTACTCTAAATGAAAAATCTTGATGTTTTGTTTTATATTCATTTCTAGGATTCAATTTTGAATGCATTATAAAGTCATACACCATGTTTATTAACTACCTAATTCAATATCAATCTCTATTAAATAATTATACACACTTTAAATTTCTTTTATGTTAACATTCATTTCTCCATATAAGCATCTTTATTTTCCACTAGTACATGGTACTTCTCATATCCTCTTCTTCCAACAAATTCTTTACATCAAAAGTTTATTTTATACAATCATTTATAGGGGATACTTTTAGTACCTTTTAATTGTCATCACATGTTATCATTACTTGTAACATATCACTTGTAAGACCACGTATATTATTTTCCCTTACTTGTAACACTATAAAGACTTCACCATCAATATATGTCTTTGTATTTGTTAGTTCAGTTTGCTACATGTACTTGCAACATCTCTTTTGTAACTCCCAACTAATAAACTCATTGCAATATTATTTTTATTGCCTTTCTATCATTGTTTCCACTATCAACAACATTCTACTATACTTGACTACTCTTACTCATAGAATATTTGAAGGTGCATCGATGCCACTTACAAATTCATGATTGCATCCATTCTTTAGTGCAATTTCTTGCAACATGTCATTTCCACATTATATTTTATGCTCTTTAGGAGTAAAATTACTTGTAGCATCTTAGATGCATCAAATTTTAACTCATTGGTGTTCTTTCCCATTGTCCTTACAGCTGGAAGATCTTTCCACTTCAACAATTACGTAGCTACACTCTCATTTCTAAATATCTCCTCCTTGGGATAAAGAACCACTTATGAACACTAATTATTTATCCCTCATCATTGAATCATGGAAATATAATTGAAGAAACAAAATGCAAAACACTTTCTTTTTTAAGGCATGAGATATGAAATACTAATGGATCTTGCATCACATAGGCTATTCAAACTCATAAGACACTTCACCTATTCTACAGATCATTCTATATAGACCACTGAACTTGGGTTTGAGTTTTTTCTTCACATTTCACTTCATTGTAAACTATTTATATGGCTACAACCTTTAATATACCATGTCTCTCTTTCCTCAAACACTCTTTATGTTTTCTTCCTATATTGACATGAAAATTATATTGATTTTGAGCTTTTTATAGGTTATCCTTCAATATCCTCAATATGTCCTAACTTTGCTAAATCAAATCTTTTGTTTTATGCACTATACTATCTAATAAAAAAATATTAAAAAAAAATGAAGCATCAAATCGATATAATACCTTATAAGGAGACACACCAATTGACATATGGTATTAGATGTTGTAGTAACATTATTTAAGATGCAACCACTTGATCCAATTTATTTTCTAATTACAAACATAGTTCTAGAGATATCTTTCAAGCTATTTGTTAATGATCTCCATTTGTCCATCTTTTTAAGGATTATAAATAGTATTGGGTGTGATCTTGGTTCTTGTCAAATGAGGTAACTCTTTCCAAAATATACTGGGAAATCTACTATCATTATCACTGACTATGCTTATAAGAAACCCATGAAAAAGAAATACTTCTTTCAAGAAAAAATCGACAAATTTTGAAGTCTTGAAATCAATAGTGATAGCATAAAAGTGTGTATATTTTTTTATTCTATCGACTATAATAGATACAATATTTTTCATGTACATTAGGCAACCTTGTCAAAATTCCATTGAGATGCTTTCCCACTTTTTCTCTAGAATTGGAAGTGGTTGAAATATAGATACATGATAAATTTTCTCACCCTTATTTTGTTGCCAATTTAAACACTCCCTTATGTGAATAAGGAAATTTTTCTTGAGTCCTCTCCACAAGAATATCTCTCTAATTTGTTTGTATGTTTTGAAAAAAATAGGATTTCTAGCCAAAACAACATCATGATATGATTTCAAAACCTTCTTATTCATCTTTGACTCAAGGAAAATGTACACTCTATTTTTGAACAAAATTAGCCCATATTCAACTCTATACCTATCATATTTTTCAATTGAATCAAAAATATTAGTAGCAAAATAATTCATTCCATATTCTTCCATGATGGAGACCTTTGAATCTATCAATAAAGTAGGTCTAAGATATAATGTGTGAATCCTAGAAAGTAAATCAAAAACTATATTTCTTCCCCTTTACAAATTCAATGTAAAAGTCATTTGTTTGAAGTTATCTCACCCTTTTTTGATGCTTATCATTTAATTTTTTTTGCAAAGGAAGTATTTCAAAGTATTATGATCAAAATTAATAATAATTTTTTCACACCCCAGATATTGTCTAAATGTTTCCAAATAATGCATGATAGCCAACATTTCTTTATTATACATTGAAAGCCCTTTTCCATAATTGTTAAGTTTCCTACTTTCAAAGGCTATTGAGTGTCCTTTATTAGAAAGAATAGCTTGAAATCCCACTTCTGAAGAATCACATTCTATAAAAATAGTAAGAGGGAAATACAAATTGCAAGTATAGGGAGACATTTCATTACTTTCAGGCATGGTAAAATCATTTATGTTCCTTTCTATCTAGCCTCCTCTCTTGAAAATAGTCTAGAAAAACATTTGGAGAACCCTAACAACCCTGTTCTCCACGAGGGACTTATTGTCCTCATCACGGAGTACACTAAATCCCTTGAAATTGTGCCCCCTCTTTTTGAGACTGGCCTTCAAACTAATATCTAGGATCTCTCTAACTCGGAAATGGACTTGGAAGAAAGTGGGGTTCCTCTTGATGATCTTGAATACAATCCTACGAATGAAGGGGAGATGATGGTCACCCGTGGGACGTTCAACAGCAGGAATCCTCCCAGATCGGCGGCTAGCAAACACAAAACCACTAGCAATCTGATCTATAAGGTCGAGCCCCTGTCTAAAAAGAAAAAGTTGGTGGCTAAAGACCATAGGCCAAAGATTACGGATTAGGGAATTAAATTGGGCATCCCTATCAATGTCCTGAAACAAAAACAAGGGACCATAGCCAACGAAGAGAACAATGGGATTCAAAGGACTGGTAACCTGATGAATCTCGTTATGGAAGCTACCAAAAGTTAGGAGAGCTACTGGAAGTGGGTTGAGTGCGAAATTGAAACCCTCAAAATGGGGTTAAAGAGATTATTGATATTTTCACTACTTCCCTTGAGCCCAACAAACCTGAGAAACTCATGATTATGACCCAAAACTCTCCCAAGATGTTGAGGTGGTGAAATGCAATCACGAACAAAGGATTGAAAAGGTGGAGTAGTCTATGGTTGAGATTAAGAAAAATCTCAAGAACCTGGTTGACATAAGAAAAGAAGCCATGAACAATAGTATAGAGGGGCTTGAAAAGATTAATGCCATGGTTGCTAACTATAGATCCTACCACAGCGATCCAGTGAAAGATCTTGCAGGGGAAGATATGGCTACTGGAGACAGCAAAACCAGTGGTCCCAGTTCCAGAACCAGAAGCAGGAGCAACAACAAGGGTACCTCCAGATTCGTTATGGAGGAGTTGAAGGAAATCAACAAGATTTCCATCCAAAAGAACAAGGATCTAGTGCTCTATCTTAATTAAGAGTTTTTCTTTTGTTTTGTCTTGTTTGTCTATGTTTCCTTTGTTTTCGTGGCTACTCGGGGATGCTCCCTATTTTGATGTTGGTTCATGTCTTTTTGGTTGATGGTCGACTATTGTAAAACTTTTGGTTTGAAGTCCTTGTAAAACCCGTTTATCTTTATCAAAAACATTTCATTACTTTCTTCAAAATATCAAGAGTAACTTGTGCCTTTTTAGTCCATTCAAATTCTTCTTTTGTTATAAAATTCAATAATCAATTCAATTCAATCTTTGCAAAGTGCATATATCTGTAAATCTCATAATCAATTCATCTAAGTTATGGGGTACCTATTCTTGTTAGTCTTTTAATGTGAAACTCTATAATTTACACACATGCACATATTGCCATCCTTCTTCTTTACTAGTATCATAGAGTAAGTGCACAAAGTTGGGGGACCAAAATTTGAAATCAACAAAATTTAAAATTCGATGAGAAATTGAAGATAGGTACACTCAAAATTTGAAGATGCAACAAGAACAAAAGTTGAAGTGCTCTGAATATACTATCTAAACTATTAATTTGTTTTGAAAATGGTGGAGATTAAGGGTTTCAAAAAGGGGAAACATATTTATTAGTCTTTTTTATATCAGAAAAACATAACATAGCACCAAATGTCATACCCTTAAAATGTAAAGTTGTTTTAGAATTTCACAAATTTCTCTAATGAGAAACTACCTAACATATTGAAGTTTATACCAAAATTTTTGGCTTTTTTTTTTATGAATATGTGACTTTTTACAAATTTTTGAAGTGGACACACCCTGAAAAATAAAAACTTCAGCGTGCCCCCCTAAAAAAATAAATTGTGAAAACTAGTCAAAAATTAGTTTTTCTTTAATTTTTAAATTGTGTATGATGGAGTCTAGTTTCTAAAAGTGTAATTTGTATCAAAATTCGATAAATGAGTAAAAATTTATGCCCAAAATACAAAATGTTGGGTTTTGACAAAAACTCAAACACAATAACAAAAGAAATTAGAGATGAAGACCTTAACATAATCAAAATTTGAAAAGAATTATATGGATGGATAGCTAAGAGAGAGCTTAAGAATTATATGGTGTTTATTTTTGTTTGCCACTGAAACATATGCAAACTTGATAGAGAGCATGAATAAAAATCTTAGAAAATTTTGCATGTTTGCTAAATAACATGTCTTAGGCCCGAGGAGGATGTCCAAGCCTTTCGGTTGGATGCCCAAGGAAAATAAAAGCCTAAGGCTTGCTGTTTTGCAAGGAAATTAAGTTATATTTTATGTATATATTGGCAGGATGTTTGAGAGTGGTTTCAAATCTTAGGGAGTTACAATGTAAATTCTAGTGTTTAGAATATTCATATAAATTTTAGACACTCAAATTTAGCAATCAGCATGCTTGTATTATAATATATTTTTCTAGATTCGATTGTGTGTTTTTTTCAATCAACGTTTTAAATCCAAAAAAATACATTAGAATACAAAATGAATTGTGGAAATCTCATAGATTTAATGCTTGTATTAGTATTCTATATCTGTGATCTCTCCCTCTCTTTCCTTGCATTCCTCTCTCTCTCTCTCTCTCTCTCTCTCTCTCTCTCTCTCTCTCTCTCTCTCTCTCTCTCTCTCTCTCTCTCTCTCTCTCTCTCTCTCTCTCTCTCTATTTCCATCAACCTCCCCTCTCTCTCGCATCTATCCCTCTCTTTTCTCAGTCCCTCCCTTTGACCTCTCTCTCTCCTTCTCTCTATCTCACTCATAGGTCTCTCTATCTATTTCTCTCCATCTCCCTCACTTGGGATCTCTTTGTTTAGAGATGATAAATCTAGAGCCTAGGGAGAGATGAGTAAGTGACCTAGGTAGAGAGATAGAGGTGGGAGATGAGATACATAGCGAGAGGTGTTAGGGTTTCAAGCAGATCCGAAGAAAATATGAACTAAAAATTATATGTAGATTTAAATACAAAAGATAAAGGAATAAAACAAGACACAGATAACACAGAGATTTAACGTGGTTCACCGAGAATGGGTTACGTCCACCATACACAGCCATCCAATCTTTCTTATTATCCATAAAAAATAGTACATCAACATCACTATGCCTTAAGCATCATAGCCTCTTATAACATGCATTTTTAGGGCAATAGACAAAGTCGGCCTTTTTAGGGTTTTATTACAATGCCAATTTTCATCAACAAAAAATGTGCTAAGTGTACAGTACTTTGCTGATCAGTCGCCACATATCAACAAGAGGTAGAGAGGGGTATATATGGAGGGAGGGAGGGACATAGGGATGAGGAGAGAGAGGGAGTTGGAAGAGAGATGAAGAGATGCATGAATAGAGATTGGGGTAATGAGGGAAGAGAATGTAGAGAAGGAGAGATGGTGGGAGAGACCTAGAGAGGGGAGATGTAGAGAGGTGAGGGAGAGAAATATGGGTAAGTAGATAGGGAGAGAGATGGAGAGAGAGGTAGAGAACTAGATAGTAAAGAGACTTAGAGCTTAGGGAGAGAAGGGTGAGAGAGATATATGGGGAGAGAGGTTGGTAATGAGATAGGGATGGATACATAGAGATTTTAATATAGAGCGAAGGAGAGACCTAGGGATGGGGAGAGATAAAGGGTGGGAGGAAGAAGTGATTTTTGAGGAATGGAGAGATGGGAGGGAAATAATAAGTGAGGGAGAGAGAAGAAGAGAGAGAAAGGGAGGAAGGGAAATAAATGGGGGTAACAAATGAAGGTGAGGTACAAAGGGAGAGAAGGTGGGAGGGACCAAGATAAATAAATGTAGTGAGGGGGAGGTGTGAAAAGAGAAAAAACGTATATTAGAGAGTGAAGGTTAGGAAAGAAAGGTAAAGAGGTAGTGTTAGATCTTAGGGTTGAGAGGAGAGAGTGAGATAGAGAGAGGTAGAAATGGGATAGAGGAAGAGTGATAGATAAATATATATAGTTTGAGTTAGTGTCATAGAGAGAGTGAGAGAATGTTGATAGAAGCATTCTAATTACTTAAATTTGATTAAGTCTAAAAATTTAAATGACAATCCAAAACCTAGAATATAGATTATAAATCCTAGAGACATGAAGCCACTCTCAAACATCTTACAAATATATACATGAAATATAGCTTAAGGTATAAGAAAGTAAATGTATATGCTTGGAGATAGAGTGAAAGAGGAAGACAAATTTCACTTTTCCAAATGTAAATGTACTTTTCAAAATGCAATTATTCTATTTAGCTAGTGCCAAATTTTGCACTTTCCTTATTTGGAACACACCAAACATATTTCGCATGACCAATTTTTATATTTGGCATGCCAAACATCAAATATGGTGAGTGCCTTATTTGGCGCATGCTGAATGACTACTTTTGGGGTGGAAAAAAATTGGCAATTTTTTGGTCCCCCATCTTGGTGCACCTACCCCATATAAGAAGAAAATGGTTTTATTGTTTAGTGATATAGTGAAACCATTATAGGTATACTGATTTTGGAGGCACCAACCTAGTTGAGATACCAATCCCCATAACTAAGCACCAACTTAGCAAGAGACACTGATCTCTTCTTTTAGGAAGCACCAGCCTATTCAACAAAATTGAACCTTATAGATGTTGCTTCTTCAATGGGCGATGAACATGTTTTCTTGAACTTTTAGAATTCACAAAATTCATCTTGTGTTAAATCTTCTCTATATTAAATAAATTATACAGGATGTATTTGAATGATAAATCATTTTCTCATTAAACCTATAAACAGACTTCACATGTTTTATACCCCTTTAAAAGTCAAAATTAATTACATAAAAGACATAGGTTGGTCCTATAAAATCAAATAATAATAACCAATTACATGAGTTGGCCTTCAATTGCACCTCTTTCAACATAATAAAATTCCATGAGTTGATGTTCAATTACATCTCCTTGAAAATAATAAAATTGTGTGATTCATCTCAAATCAAAGCTAATATAATGTAAAAAATCTCCTAAATTTGACATCATGTACAACCTTTTTCATCAGTATCAATATTTCCAACAGTCTCCTTTCTTGAAAAAAACACACTTTGACATCAGTGACAATATATCCAACAATTCCCCCCCGACATTAATGGAAACCTTGCAAATAATCAATCACATGTGAATACAAAAAGAACATAATACTACCTCTTTCTACAATGCTTCCCATTTCTATAACTCTCCCCATTCAGAATCAATGTAAAGTAATGTCAAGCACTCTCACAAAGAATCTCCCCCTTTACTATATTTTTTCCTCTTGACATGATTTAAATCAATCTCCCTATCCTATAACTCTTTCTCTTTTTGAAATTCACTAGTTAATCTTTCTCTAAGTTGTCTTCTAGAAACATATTACCAAAAAATCCATAGGGCTAAAAGATAATACAATCATTAGTTCTCACTGAATATATGTTAATAAATGTTGTTGCTGCCTTACTTTCTTTTAATATATGCTTCATCTAAAGTAACTTGTTTGCAACATGACACTACTGCTATATATAATTTCACCTATATTGTATGTTATGCCTCTACAACATGATAAGAATAAACTTAAAATGTTGAAGGAAAATGTAAAATAATTAAAACAACCCTTCTTAGCCTAAATATGCACCATCAATCAAATCAACATATATATGTTTTACTAAACCATAGTGAAAATGATAATATATTAAAGTTTTCTAGTTTACTAGTTCAAAGGAAGAAAATGGTCAAAGAAAAAAGTGGGCTTTATTATATATTTTCAAAATATAGCTCTTCTAATGCAATACTATGCCATCATCTTCAATTTTTTCCAATTATTTCATTAGGTTTACATGAAAATAATGAAAAAAAAATTAAGATAAAAAAGTAATGTCTATGCTACATTTCAACCACTATTCACATTTAATAAGGTTGATGTTTACAACAATCCAATGGCCTAATTTATCAAGAATTATATTTAAACTTGATCTTATTGGAATGTCAAAAAAAATTCTTACAAGTATTATTTATATAGCAAATAAACTAATAAATGACAAATCATTTCAATGAATTTCTTTCTCGCTTAAATTCTTATCTTCAAGCCACTACATACATATATTATATATTTTAGATGAACAAAGTAGACTCTAATGTGACTAAAAATTACCTTTATGAATTGAATGAACATACATTTATCAATTTTATTTAATTTTGTCACACACTTTGTTAATAATTCTATGAATATATCAATAAAACATTTGCAAACCTTGTGTTACATTTGCCAATTGCATTTTCTTATTTTACTCTAAATATTTTTAAAAGAAATAAATTATATGCATGTGCTACAATCATCTTAAGACATGAGAGAATATCTCTTTGAGAAATTATTTTAAAATCTTTACACTCCTTATCTATTCTTTCACATTTTTCATATACTTCTATTAATAAAATTATAACTATAGCATCTACAAAAATTAAATTTCTAATGAAATCTCTCTATATTTTATGCTTTGATGGATATATTCATATATTCTATTCTAACCCTCCTATTTTCTCATAAGAAATAGAATGTTGGCAAAGAAAATGGAATTTGTTTATGTGTGGGCAATAATTTTCTTTGCTTGAAAGTTTTTAAAACCTTATCAATTGATCCATTTATGCATATATTACCTTTAGACACCTAAACTTGTCCTAGCCTAGTTAAATAAATATTTTATTTATTTAATTATTTTATCCCAAGCCTTGTATTAATTAAATAGATTTTTTTTATTTAATTAATTCATTTATCCTCTTGTAACCTTTCCCTATTTAAATAAATATTTTATTTATTTAATTGGTCCCACTTCCTCTATTAATTAAATAGATCTTTATTTATTTAATTAATTCATTAGATTTTTCCCTCCATGACACTTGCCATTTATCTCTTAATTTTCTTCTAACTACCCCCTTCATATTTTATTATTTTCTGTACCTACCCTTTAATCTTAGCGACCATTTATCCTTACACCTCTTAATCTTATCCCTCCATTTTATAAGGTGTTCTCTATATAAGAGGATTCCTTCATCCTTTCACAACTCTAATCTAGCTAGTTAACTAATGCAATAAAAAACCTTTCAAGCGATCAAGCAACTTCACAACCACAATCCGCTCTTTGTTGAGCTCTTGTGCACAATACAAAATTTGAGAGCAAATATATCAAACAAGATCAATGGAGATAGGAAACAATGAAGATCAAACCCTACTAAGCATGTGAATGGTATAATATTTCTATTTTGTTGTGGTTCACATGTTTTAGGTTCTTCATTGGTGTATGGTAGATTCTTGATTGTAGAACTAGGGTTTTATGTGGTTGGAACTTTTATGGTTTTGTAATAGTTTTAATCTTTTGAATTTCATAGTATAGATTACCATTATTATCCTTATATTTTGTGTTGCAATAATTTCAATTCCTAACCACTGGAATAAGAAAAACCACTCTTGGTAGTTAGTTTAACTTTCACAAAGATAATCTTAAGCATTATTTTCTTCCTTTCTAGATTAGTAACATATCTTTTCATTCACCACTTGTTAGCCTATTATTTATCTTCCTAGTTAATTGTCTTGAACATAAAATAATTTGATGGATCTTATCCACTTTCTCTACTTTTAATAAGACTTTAGGCCACTTAAAATCCTCTGAGGATTTTTAAATAAACCTACATTAAACATATCATACAACTAATGTTTACCAATCTATTATGACTGCAACATTTTACACAATTTTGTAAGTAGAAAAAGCATTTACCCTTTCTATCTTTGTTGTTGTTGGTAGGGAAATGAGCTACTCTATAGGTCTTTGTTTATGATAGACTTGAGTTGACCATATATATTATTCAACTACACCATTAATTTTTGTGTAGATATTCAATGCCACTAAATGAAGTAGATAATTATTAACTATTCTTCTTGCAAGTGAAAAATTTAGACATTTTTCTAGGATTTGAGTTCAATTATATATAGCTACAAAATTTGAGAACCCTTAGTTCTCAAAACTATTATTCAATACACATTTAAATACAATATTTCATACAAATTTATGAAAAGAATTACTATATTTATAATAAAAGTAAATCATGTGAATTTAATCAATATAGATGTAGATT
The DNA here is from genome assembly GCF_030272615.1 of Cryptomeria japonica. Classification (NCBI taxonomy): domain Eukaryota; kingdom Viridiplantae; phylum Streptophyta; class Pinopsida; order Cupressales; family Cupressaceae; genus Cryptomeria; species Cryptomeria japonica. Next base: position 254,300,113 of record NC_081408.1, read on the forward strand.
GTCTATTTTAATATATAAGTGCAAAAAATGTATATGAACTTCACCTTACCACTTAATTTTATATAATAAATTTACAATCCATACTCCATTTTTATGTAAAAAATTAATATTACTCAATTTAATACTCTTTAACCCTTATTTTATATGGAAATTTTTATTGACCATTTCATATACTCTACCATCACAGATACCACTAAGTGGTGTGTGTGTGTGTGTGTGTGTGTGTGTGTGTGTGTGAGAGAGAGAGAGAGAGAGAGAGAGAGAGAGAGAGAGAGAGAGAGAGAGAGAGAGTTTTAATGATAAGTGTATATATTACCATATTTATGATATACACTTGTTGGCAAATTTATATTTATGTAATATACTAATGAATATATGTACGCCGATTTATATGTATATATATCATCACACACACACACACACACACACACACACACACACACACACACACACACACACATTTAATAGTATAATTGAATATATTGTGAGTGTGTGTATAACGACATATTTGTATATTTAAGTTTTTCAATTATGTATTCATTATTATAGATTTGACATTATATATTTTAAACATAAAAAATTTATTTCACCATTATTTCTTACTATAATTTCTTGCTAAGGTTTTAAAGATATTTATTTTTTAATAAAAATTTAAATTACAATTTATTTTATATTAATGAAGCTTAATCTTTTTTTATTTTATAAATCTTCACCCATTAAAGATGAACACGATAAACTAGCTCATTATTTTATTGAACTTTCCTCATGTTGCAATCTAGAAAGATAGTCGAGTAGATAAAATTAACACAAAAAAACATATTTCACTATGTAAATAAGGTTAAGACAATGCTCATTACTTAAAGGAATACTTTGGCATGCATATAATTGGATTTGAGTCAAATAAGAGTTATAGAATCAGTATAGTTTTTCAACCATTAAAGATGAAATCAAGATAAACTAGTCCATTATTATTATAATTCAATTCTCTTCGTATTACAATAAAAAAATACACATCTCATTGGATAAATTATTATACCAAATTAACCAATTCCATTATGTAAATTAAGGTCAAGATAACATGCATTATACAAAAGAAAAGTTTTTAACATGCATATACTTGATTTTGAACGAAAGAAAATGTAGAATTAATATAATATTTCAACCATTAAATATAATAAAAAGTTTTATTGAATTCTTCTCATATCACAATCTAAAAAGATATAATCCTTTAAATAATCATAACACCAACCTAATCTATTCTACTATGTAAATTAAGTTAAGATAATACCCATTACTCAAAAGAAAATACTTTGACATATATGCTTCATTTTGAGTTAAAAAAAAGATAGAATTAATATAATTTTCATTCATTAAATATAATTGTTATCATCGAATTCTTCAAATATCACAATCTTAAAAGATACAATAATTTAAATAATTATAACACCAAAATAACCTATTCCACTATATCTCATTACTCAAAAGAAAAGAGTGGTTAAACAAAAAAAGAGTTGTAGAATTAGGGTTAGAGTTAGAGTTAATGATAGGACTAGGAATATGATTATGGTTAAGGTTATTATGGTCAGGGTAATGATTGGGGTTTAGTTTAGGATTATGGTTAAGCTTATTGTTTAGGGTTATGGTTAGGATTGTGGCTAGGGTTAGGGTTTCAATCATGGTTAAGGTTAGTGTTGATGGTTTAGGGTTAGGATTATGGTCGGAGTTTATCTAATTGTCACAGTTAGGTTTAGGGTTAGAGTTAGGGTAAGGGCTAGGAATTACGTTTATGGTAAAAGTGTACTTTGGTTAGGGTTAGGCCTTAGGATTATGGTTAAGGCTAGGTTTTACATCATGGTTAGGGTTAGGGCTTAAGGGTTAGGATTAGGGTTAGGGTTAGGGTCAGGGATAGGTTTAAGGGTAAAGTGTTAGGGTTAGGGTTAATATTATGGTTAGGGTTAAAACTTAGGATTATAACTAGGGTTAGAGTTTACGTCATGGTGAGGGTTAAGTTTTGGGTTAGGATTTCATATAAATTCATACCTATTAAAGTGTAATATTATTTTATACAAATAAATAAATATTATATTTTTATATTATATATTATGGTTAGGGTTATGGTTAGGAATATGATTAGGGTTAATTATTAGGGGTATGGTTAGGATTATGGTCAAGGATAGGGTTAAGGTTTGTGTTAGGGTTTAGCATTAGGATTAGGATTTTATGGATGTAGCTTAGATTATGTATTTATGGTTAGGGTTAGTTTTCGGGTTAGGATTAGGATGTTGGTTATGGTTTACATCATAATTACGGTTATGTTTATGGTCAAGTATAGAAATAAAGTTATGGCTAGGGTTAGGGCTTATGTTAAGGGTTAGGTTTTAGTGTTATGTTTATGGTGAATTATGGCTAGGTTTAGGGTTTACATGGTAAGAATTAGATTTAGAGTTGAGATTAGGGCTTAGAATAATGGCTAATGTTAACTCTTACATCATAGTGAGGGTGAGTGTTTGGGTAAGGGTTTAGTGTTAGGATTAGATTATGGTCAGGGTTAGGTTTAGGGCCTGGGTGATAGAACTACATCTTTCTTTGTTAGTTGTACTAAGTGTTTGATATATACAAAGTCAATCATGATAAAAGTCACTTATCAATCCTCTTTGTTAATTGTACTAAGTGTGTGATGTTTACAGATTCTATCAATGATAAAAGTCACTTACTAATCCTTTCACCAATAGGAATTACTTATTTTAGCATGCATGCAAATATAATTCATGTATCCTTAAAGATGCCTACTAAAATATGGAAAATTTAATGAGTGTATAATCATTGGAAAATACTATAGCAAGAGCTAAAGCATGCTCAATACATTCTCACAAAATGAATTTTATATGCCCTACGATGTTTATCAATATTAACAAATGTTTGAAGTAGGTATTTCCACCACATGCAATTTTTTTTGGTGGAAGGTCAATTATCAATGAATTGATGATCCTATCTAATTACCTCCAACTAAGGACATATTGTTGTATGATAGTAGGGTCTCAATACTAATTATTGTTCTTATATAAAAAACAACTTTACATGAAAAATATTTTTTTACATCTATAATTTATAATTGACCTTATATTAGGTAATAATAATGGCGAAACATTTCAAGATACCTATCAGACAATTGTGTCTTTGAAGACATTTTTTTATTAATAGAAATATTAACCAAACAAATCTAGATTTAGACTTATGTTATCTAATATTCAAAATGCATCAAGTTATGAAAATTAAAAAGTCCTCATGGAATGACCAAACCTCTCTATTTAAACTAAGGAATAAATGTATCGAAACCTTGATCCTACCAACAAGTGGATCAAGGGTTTATATAATTTGGGGTAAATATATGTTGCAAGGTGTGCACCCTTGGTCTCCTTATGTTGTGCAGTGCAACACTCAGGTGTGTGACATGGCTTAACCGTCTCTTATGGATTCTATAAGTCTACGGGTTGTATCGGGCATTAACAGGTTGATCTTTTTGGTGCAACAACAAATACACTTGTAACAAGTGGTATCAAAGCTTGGTCACAGGCTCAAACCCCTCACTTGTGCTAGGTGGATTATTGCAAGGCCTGAACCCTTGGTCTCCTTGTGTTGTACATCGCATCGCTTGGGTTTGTGACATGGCTTAATTGCCTCCTGTGGATTCTATAAGTCTAGTGGTTGTATTGGGCATTAACAGAACAACATGTACACTTGTAACAATATAATGGTGAATAGAAGGAGGTGTAGTTTGAAGAGGAAGAAAATAATCAAGTCATGTTTCATGTAATAAGCAACTTGAATATATAGCAAAGAGAAATGGCCCAACTACTCAAATGTGTAATAAGAAGGATTGTGCAACTTGTGTAAGGTAGAAAATATCTCAAAACATTATAACTACATAATAGAAGGAGAAGTGTGCAAGGGTTAATCAAATAGTTAGTTTTTTAACCAATCCCTTCCAACCAAAATTCTTGCAATGAAGAGCATACTGGTTGGAAGAAGGGGCAAATAATTGATCAAATACTACTAAGAAATTTAGGGTTCTCTATCATTAACTACTTTTTATAACATCAAACTTTGAAATGGTCCTTGAACCCAAAAGGACCTAATTTAAAATTAGGTTAACAAGGACTTATAATGACATAGGTTCTTGTAATTATGTTTGATAGGACACAAATATGTTCTACTCATGCTTGGATATAAAAAATCAGTACCTACTTGTCTCTAAATCCAATGTACAAAGAATAAGTGATATCAAGCTTCTTCTCTACACATTATTTGAGAAGTATCTCACTATGATTTTTCCCTCTTTTGTTAACCAACAAACTAACTCTCCATTCCAATAGGAACCTGAAAAAATTGAGAGAAATATACTAAGTAGCATTATCAAACTTCACAATCCTAACATCCCTTTTTCTTATTTTTTTAGTAGGAAAATACCTGCTAGTTTAGTGAAATGCCAGTCCGAAAACAAAGGAAAGAGTCTCGGTTAGGAATTATTGTGGGCTGGACAACAATAAGATACGAGAGTCGGCCGACCATTCAAAGCAGAAAAGACAGTCCGTTGATGGGGGCATAACAAAACACCAGACTGAGCAATCTGGCAGAACAACTTAAATGTCTTAAGACTTTTCCTCTTGTATTTTTGTTTGTGGTGATAAATGAGGTGCACATGATTACTGGAATTTTTCTTTGCCTGTGAGAAGACTCGTCAGCTTGACTAGTTTCATTGGAAGAAGACACATAATACTGTCTATTCTTGCGTTTGTTAGTACAGGCTTTACCAGCGTAGCCGTGACGCTTGCCAAGAAAAACACGTTATACTGGTTGGAAAGAGAAGATTATATCAAGTCAAGTCATTCGCTCACTTTCATGTTGTTGTAACATTTGTCATTACTAAACTTTCCTTTTGCGTACGAGAAGATTTTTGAGGTCGAAATCAATTGGGTCCATCGAGAAAAGTCGGAATTTGGTTCAAATAAATTTTAAGTTTATTTGATTCAAAATTACTAATCTCAACTTCAACAACTTAATAGGACCGAATAACAAATTAAGCTATATGTATTAACAACCTCACAATATTATCATACTTAATACTTATCTAACAATCATTTCAAGACAATTATTTCATTTCCACTCACTCCACTTCCCCATCTTGATACATCCTATCTATATCTAGGCAAAATAATTTGTATTGTAGTATTTCAAAAAGTGTATCATGTCTTTTTTTCTCAAGAAGATTATTAGAAGTTCCTCAAGCTTAATTTATTTTTCTCAGATGTTTGGGAAATTAGATTAGAGAAATAATTTCGTAATAATTTGATGTGTCTTATTTTATGTGCATTTAAATTATAGGGCCCTTTCGGTATTATGTAATCAACCTTTATCCTACTAAATGTTGTAGTCAAGGGTGTATGTGTGGGGCTACTTAAAATTTAAAAGTCTTTCTAACAAATGCATTTTGTGCATCCTTAATATGGAACACAAAATTGCTCATTATTCGCAAAGATAATAATCCCTAATTTGTCTACACTTCCATATTTCTTGTGCGTTTATACCAATGCACTTCCAAAGATACCAAAACTCCTATTTTGTCATAGGAAAACATTGTCAAACCTTAATTACACTTTTTGATTGCACTAACTAGAATGTTTGAAAGACTTTACAAGAAATGGATTCTATACATATGCTACAATCATTATAATACATTAGAATACATGTGTTTGGGGAATTATTTCAAAATATTTGTATTCCTTGATTGTGCTTTCCCACTCTTTCATATACATCTTTATATTCTCCCTCTCCTTTCCAATTGTTGTTGTCATCGAGCTATCATTAGTAAGCAACAAGATAACTAGCCAAAAAATACATTGAATAGAGCTATAGATTGTGAAAACCTAATATCATAAAGTAAAAAAGTGTTTCAAAATATAAATCAATAACAATAGATATAGAAGAATGTGTTCCTTATTCATTTTTTTAATGTATTTAAGGACATAATGATAAAGAATATAATGTACCATAATCATTTGGACCAACATGAGGCATGATAGGATTGAGGTTAGTTTTTTTATGCTTCATAGACATGATTAGTTGCATTGTAGATATTGATAAGCTATATTTTTATTCTTCTTATAAAATAGTATGTTATTATCATCTATCATCGCACATTTTTTATTTTGATGTGCAAACATAAAATTGTGATGAACTGTTGATAAGATGAAACCCATTACATGCATTGATGGATATCCTAATATAATTTTATACATTAATGTTCTAGGAATCATGTTAAAATTATTTTATAAGGTAACAATCCCTAAAACGATACGCAAAGTAACATGAACAAGGTATTCCCATGCAATCCTACCAAATCCCTTATTGGATACATTAAATTATACAATATTTGAACAATTTCCATGGATTTTATTGTCAGATCTATTTAATCCAAATATAATTTATGGCAGTAGAAATTAATCTCTAATATGTTTGTACCTAACTATAATATATAATGACCTATACTCATGAATCACATACAAGTATGGAAATTTTTCTAATGAGGAGGATGTTCATATGTTATCTTGAAGTATTATTCATAATATCTAGGCTAATCCCTTAGGAGTAAAGAGTATATGAGATATTATGTACTATAAGATGTTCTTATGAATTTTTGAGGATCATGTGAATTACTCCCCATGTGTGCATTGTTAGGTTTAGAGTGACATATTTATATAAAGGGTATACAAAATGGGAATACAATTGAGCTTATTCTATTAAAAATAATCATTATCAAATATAAGTAATATTACATGAAGATTCTAGTAGCATCACTAGGATAAAATTTTGAAATAAAGCTCTAATTTACTAAATTTAAGGAAATATTTTCACGATGTTGCAAATATCAAAGAACCAAAAATAAGATATAAACATAGAGAAACGAGACAAAATTTATACAAGAAATAATGTAAAAGGTTACAAATCTAAAACTAAATAGTAGAGAAAGAACAAAAGGCATAATTTATATATCTTGGAAAAGCATTATACACAAATCATAGTCTCTAAGGAGAACTTAATGTATATTATTCAATGAAATTAGTTATAATACATTTATGGTGTTATAAGAGTTTATTAATACTACAAGGAGACATATTTTGAGTCACTATAGATTCATGTAGATAGCCTACCTACAATCCATGTCTCTAACACATTCTCTCCTTTATGTAAAAAATAAGTAGCAATCTTGCTATACAACTATATTCATGTTGTAATTAGGAACTAAGGTAATTGTCCCAACACATTACATGGCGAGTGGGAGCAGAAGCGTCAAGAGGAGTGAGGTTAGGGTTTCTACTGGGGAGGCAGATGAATTAGGGGAAGGTGATGGTGATGGTGAGGAGAACGCTTACTCCTCTCTTCCCCCTTTGTTTTCTCTACTCCAGTTTGCATATCCCCATTTCTAGGTCATCTATTTTGTTGTTTGTGGGTGTTTGTTTGGACGGAGACTATGGTTAGCGGCTATAGATGGGGTGTTGCAGTGACAACAAAGGTGATTCTAACGATCCTATTAAAGGGTGTTTGGTTGTTGTCTTGACATGCATCATTCTTTGATGCTGATGTGGTCTTTGTGCTATGAAGGGAGGCTTTCCCTTTCCCTCCCTCCTTCTTGATGAATTGTAAGACCCTCGATGTTGGGTTTTGTTTGCGGACTTGGTGAAAGTGTGAGGGGGATTTGCTATTTGTGGCTATTGTGTAGTGCAGGAAGGAGTTTGTGGCAACTTTGACAAATGTTTTCTTCACTTTGTCTGTTGTTCATGTTCACCTGGTTGAGCCTTGGAGTGAGGGGGTTGTTTGGGACCTGGGTGGAGTTTCTAGGGAATGGTTCTTCTATGGGTTTTTTAGATTCCCCTCTCCCCTTGGGTAGTCTATTGCTCTTAGGGAAGGATTTGGTGTTGTAGGTGGTCTTTATGTGGGAGGTACTTGTGCCATTTTAGTGTGATTTTTCAGAGTTTCCTCTTGTAGGTTGTGAGTGTATTTCTTATTCTATTCATTTCAATAGGTTCTTTGGTTCATTTCAGGGTTTCATCTGTTCATTCCTCTCAGCCTATCCTATTAAGGTGGACCATTCTTCTATACAAGGGAAGAGTTGTGAGTTGAATTTTTGTGGAATGGCTCCTTCTGGGGGTATTGGATGCCTTGATTCTCGAGGTTGGTTGTGCTTTTGTGTCTTTCTCCTTGTTGTTGGGTTTCTTTCACTCTTCTCCTATAGAGGTGGAGATTTTGGTGGAGCTTGGTGGCATGGAGTCTATCTGGTTTGGACCTCTCAAAACCCTTCTATCCAGCTAAGCATTATGAGATGGTTATTTATTTGCTAGAGTATATTTTGAGGCTTGAAGCATGGCTCTTTCAACTTATGTTCTCCGGCCTTTAAGATCCTATTGAGGTTGTTCCCTATCTCTATAGAGGTAGAGAGGTGCAATGTTGGAAGGTGGACTTTGATCAGATGTTTGGTGATGAGTGGCTTCTTCTTGCTGGTTATGGTATCCATTATAAAACCCATCACGAAGGTTCGGGAGGCCTTTCAAAATTCCCCTTTTGGCATTTTCTCTATGTTTATCCTTTTGTTTCCTATTTATGGTTGCGGGAGGCTTGTAAAATCCATAGGTAGGCTAGATGCTAGTAATTTTTGAGGGCCCAGTCTAGCGAATTGTTGTTTTTGGTTAAGGATAGGTTTTGTTTTCCAAATTGTGAATGTATATCTATTTGTTGTAGTCTGATGTCTTTGAAGGATATGGGTGTCTATAAACACTCATGGTATCAGTTGAAGGTTAAGGGAGCCTTAGCAAAACCCTTGTGTATGTGAAGAGGCTGGTCTTTTCAATCTTGGCTAAGGTTGGGCTACTGGTTTTTCTTTATGATTTTTTTCTTTTGGAAGTGTTGTATTGTGGGTTCTAAATCCTGGTATAATATGGGGATTTTGGGTCCCTTAGAAACTCGTTGGATGGGGTTTTGGATCCCCTCAAAACTTGTTCATCCTTAATTAAAAACTATTCTCATATTTTTTATTAAGTAAAAATAGGTTTTGAAGGGACCCAAAACCCTGTATAAAATAGGTTTTAAAAGGGGCTCCTGCAAGCCACAACATGAGATATTTAGTCAGATTCACAAAATAAAACAAAACCAAGACAAAATAGAAGAAAACAAATAAAGGGTATAGACCCCAAAAAGAAAAGCTTCGTGAAAAGTAAAACCAAACCATGAACCAACTGCAGGCATACCATAACAAACAAAGAGAAGAAAAGAAAAAAAGGAAAAGAAATTTCCAATTGACCATAGGGGTAAAGACAACCTCCAACTTAGGATTTCCCTTTGGATCCCTTCTTGTGGGATCAAAGGGTCATGTCAAAAGAAGGTGAGCACTGCTTAGAATGTTTGCCTTTCACCTTAATCCAACTGTCTTCAAATTTAGCAACCTCATCTTGGCACTCCAACAAATCAAATGTTGGAAACCCAACAACCATGGAGTGACTAGCATACGATGTAGCTACAATGGGACCAATAGGGTAGGGGCCAAAACAACCCTGGTAACAGAACCAAGCAAAGGGACCGCTCCAGCAACCTCCCCAAAGACAGGAACAACCCCAACACTGTCTGGGGAGTTGGACCCTAGATAGGTTCCTAATAGATCATGTCCATCAAGGTTAATTGAGTGTACTATATGGTCATTTTAATAAGAGACATTTTTTGTTTCTAACCAAATCAAACTAGAATGATGTTAGAATCCAATCAAGTGAATTAGATCTATTTTTGCATGTGTCATTCAAAACTTTAGAACTTGGATCTATAAGGTTTTTAATGGGGAAAGTTAGATAAATTAAATTTAATTGAATTTCCTTTTAATTGATAATTATAGTTAATTAAAAAATAATGAAAAGCTAACATAGTTCAAAAGAAATAAAACTAGACTTAAATGGACACTAATAAATCTCATTCTGGACCTTTCAGAATTGAATGGTTAGATATAATCCCAAAATAACAATTTCATGATCATTATTTCACACAATCATCTACCATAACATTGCAAGCTTCAAGGGCATATAATCAAAGATTTTTCAAGTTAAATATAAATCATATCATCATATACATGTAAAAATTTAAGACACAACCCTATGTACTAACACAATGAAATGTAGATCTTACCAAATTATTTTAGATAACCAAAATAATACATACCATTACCAAGAACATAGAATCAATTGAAAATTAGCAAGCAGAATCCATTAATTAATTTTGAAATTTGAAAAGCTATAAAATTTAGTATGTTTCAAAAACTGAAACTGTATAAGCTTTTTGTATAATAATCTCTTACCCATACAATTTTTTTGAAAGTAGATATATTTAACTAAATATGCGCTCAACAATTTTAGATCTAAAAAGAGTTTAACTAAATGAAAAAAAATAATAGCCAGATCTAACTAAGAACCAATTAGCAATTAGATGATGACTACAAAAATTTTATTCACCTAAGAAAATATCAATTTTAAGTTGATTTACCATATTTATTTGTAAGAATACAAGAAATCAATAACTAAAAAACACAGTACTAATTTGAATCTAGGAAATATCTAAAAAACAACTAACGTCATTTAAATAATTTATCTTATGACCATTTTGATACCTAAACTTTATTGTTTAAGAGAAAGGTGATTCTTGTATCTTCTTTTGCAATTCATCAAACTCAACAAATTATTCTTAGAAATTTTGAATGACTACTTTGGTGTTCACCATATTAACAATGGCCACCTTATATGTTCACACATGTAGTGATTCTTTGAACTCCATAATCAAATTTTATTAGAAATCTTACCAGTGATGTTTCTTGAAACTTGCAAGAAGGATCTTCAACAATTTTTTCAATCTTCACCATCACCTAGTCTACCAAATTTATTTTTTCTTTCTTATCTTTCCTTTGCATTTCTTATGCATATTAACTCTCAACCAACCAACTTATAGTCATTCCCTAGTCTTATCGTAGTCTCCATCTTTAGAAATGACTATTTTAGCAAGCTCATCCAAACAATTTCCTTTATTTTTCGTAAAATTGAAACATAATATTACTACATAAGGACATTTCCATCCATCCTAGTTTTCAGTTGCATGGCTAAGAAAGCCTCATCATTAATTTCATGAGAGGATCTTATTACCTTTTTATTATCAAGGCTCCAAGTGTTTGAATGCAATTTCTCTATTCTATAGTAGCTGAGAAGAGACCTTCAAGGTCTGGATGTTAAAAATATTTATTTTGTGTTAATTATAATATTAATGTTGGTATAGTATAATCAATTATACATACAAAATGATCGATGTCAGAGGTTAATTGTGTAACTTGATCTTGAAGTTATTATATATTCTCATCCTTCTTCATGTGCTCAAGTATTGTCGAAATAAATAGTTGCAAAGACTACTTATCTCCTTCTTTGGTCTAAGTATTTAGATCTACTTAGTGTATTTGATAGCCTCTAGGTGTCATCAACTTGTAGTTTTTAAACCAAGTTGGAGATAGAAATTTTGGTAGACATATGCCATTTCTCTTAATTAAATAGTCTAGTTGAGCCATATTAAGAGGATTGATGATCAAAAGTCTATTTTCTAAGGAAGGGAAGAAGGATTTGTTCTTACATCTTCAAAATCAATAGGAATATTTTGGGCTTGATCCACAAATGAATGAGTCTCATCAACATGTTCCATGCAAAATTATTTTCCTACATCATGTACTTATTTTTCTCCATTCAAATTTGACCCCTTTCTCTTGATGAAGTTCTTGAGAATAACAATGATGGGATAGGATCTTAGAATTAGTAGTATCCTCGAAACCCTCCTTGAAACCCTTAGGAGTGTCCTCCCATTTCCTTTCTTCATTCACTTCCTTCAGATTTCAATATTTTACATATGTGGATTTTCTCCAATCAATCTTTCATCAACACTAAGTTGTTCATCTTGTTCAATGTGTGGGGATGAATGAATGTGAGTATCATGTGGTAGAGATGGTGGATAAGAATTAATAAGATTTAGAAGAATATGTGGTTGTGGAAAATCAACATTTGAAAGGGGTGGTTTCCTTAGAGGAGATGGTGGGGCGTAAATCCTCACTAATATGAAAACTCTTGTAGATTAGGTCCTAGGAGTCTTTATTTTCTATTATGATCAAAATTTTAGAATTGACATACACAATTTTCTGGTGAAGGGCCCACTGTAACTATGTCTTCACCCAAGACATTGTTGGATAGTGTAAGATTACCTTTTTTATATGATTTCAAATGATTGAAATGCATAATTAGTTTGATTTTTCAATATTTTTTGTTTCTTTAATACTTTTGATTGTCATATTTAATTATTTTAATAGTTTTATGAAATGGTTTGTTTGTTTAATTTTTATGTTATTTACTAATATATATGATGTTATTTAGAACAATTCATATTAAGGATGGGAAGGAACAAGTGAGGAACCTTTGAATCACAAGAGGCAACAAAGGAAAGGTAGAGGGAGCACATTAAATGAGAAAATTAGGAGGAGAAGGTACACCATCTACACCAACTCAATTGCATGGATCAAATAAATCAAATACAAAACAAGAACAAGTGCTAATCAATGATCAAACAAATGTACTTAATTCAAGACAAGAACATACACCAATATTAACACCTCCTAGAATTATTCATAGAAAACTAGAGTATATAATTGACATTGATGAAAATATTTTGAAGCCAATGCTCGATAAAATTTCTAAATGTACTTGTCGAAGAATGGCTAATAGTGTATGAAAAAATTATTTTGAGAGCTTAAATCAAACTGGAAGATACAAATTAATTGTTGAAATGATAAAAGAATTGAATTTTAGAGAGACAATGAAAATTATTGGCTTAAGATCATTTTAAAATAATAGTGAAAATGCTATGGAAATAATTCTATTTGATGCATATCAAGAAATTGGTTCAACAACATGCTCTAAAGATGTAGATATTACTTGAAATGTTCTTATGTCAACCATAATGAGAAAGAAAACCAAAAAGTCTCATTTAATCATGGGGGCTTCACTAGCTAGGCAATATTATATCACGCACATTCATATTGGGGGGTTTAATATCCCAAAAATGAGGGTGCAATATATTTCCTGTCGATGAAAATAGGGGGGCTTTTAATTTTGGCTATGAAAAAATACAATATTTGGTGAAAATAGGGGGGCTTTTAATTTGGGCTATGTATTGGGAGGGGGTGACAAAAAAGGAGTTTAGGGCAATATTTGTTGAAAATAGGGGGATTCTTTAGTATGCCATGAAGGCACATGCTATAACCTAGGTTCACTAAGTGAAGCTCGTGTGCGTTTAATAAGAAAAACAAGTAAGTCATTTAAGATAAGTAAAAGAACTCTACACCATGCCTTAGAGAGATGTGAAAAAATTGAAGTCTTAGCAATAATTATTTTTTGCTAGAATTCCATGGAAAGACAAGGATTTTATTCATGCATTAAGACAATTAATTAAAAAAAATTGGCATGACAACAGAAGAGGTTCACCTAATTCTCCCAATTCTTCCCATTTTTGTCTAATTTGACCCAATTTGACCTAATTTGAGTTAATTTGACCAAATTGAGGTTTTTGGATGTTAGTTTGACAAATTTGGCCTATTAGGTTTAATTAAATAATAAACCTCCTTTTACTAACAATTCTTCTAAGTCCTAAATAAATTAATTAAATAATTTTTTGTTGCCTCCTATGTCCATTAGTTAAATAAATTAATTTTATTTAATTAACTAATTCATAAATATGAGCATTAAATTAATAAATCATTTAAAAAAATTTATGATATCTATCTTCCTCCAAAATAAAGAACTAATAAATTTTATTTATTAATTCCTCTTTATTTGCATTTTGTAAGGAGATAATTAATAAATCTCATATATTATTTATTTCTATTTATCCTCTCATGTGAAGATATTTCCTATTTTTCTTAATTTTTAATTCTTTTGCTTTATCCTCTTATATGGAGATATTTAATAATTTTTAATTATTTAATCTTCTCATAAAATCCTCCCAATTTTCAAATTTGGAAACTAATATCTTTCCTTGATTTTCAAAAATCAATCTTTTTGGCAATATCTCTTTAATTTTAATTTTTAAATTAAAAAACGAGCTTCAAAAATCTGTTTTTTTGTGAGGAGGTAATTAATAAATCTTATTTATTAATTTTCTTATTACACGATATTTTATTTATTTTTAATTCTTCTATTTATCTTGTCTAATGAAGATATTTAATAATTTTTAATTATTAAAATCTTCCTAATATTTTCAACTTGCTAATTTGGTATTTATGAGAAGGTCAATAAAGATTTTATTATTTATTCTCATAATATTTTCCCATTTTCTTTCTTCTATCTTCATCCTTCCCTGAATGGCAGCTGTCATGTGGTCAATTAGGTCCATCCATCTAACAAAAAATCTTTTCAATCTTAGTCATCCAATCAAACCCAATTTTTCAATAAATGGAGCTCTCATTGCTCATATTTTACCACCACGTTTCAAGTATCCTTACGCTATCTAAATCATCTTTCTATCATCTTCCTTGCAACACACTTGCTTTGTAGGTGACATCCACAAGCAATAATTTGAAGGAGAGAGAAGAACAATGGAGGAACAATGAAGGAGACAAGTCGTGTTTTGGTTTGCATTTTGTTTTAGTGTTTTCTCTTTACCCCTTTATTGAATGCATTAGGAGTAGTCATAGTATTTAGAAAATGTGGTTGGCTTAATTTATTCTTGGATGTTATACCTGATTTCCTACCTCACATTTTTTGGTGAACTTGACATGAACATGCATCCAATTTAATGCTTTTTGTGAGATTTTTTTATTAGATATAGGTTCCAAAAGACCAAATTTATTGATTTTCGTGCTCCTCACTATTTTTATGTAGGTTTTAGAAGAGATAATGTGCTCATTGCAAGGATTAATCAATCAAAGGCTTAAAATTGAACAAAAAAATTCATTTTGTTCCTAATTAGGCCTAGATTAACTTTCAATTTTATGCAACTTGCACCTAGAATCTAATTAATCTTGGGTTAATCTTTAATTTCTCCTACAACTTGCACCTAGATCATAATTAGCCTTGGATTAATCTTTCATTTATGCAACAAATTGTACATAGTCTAATTAGGGGATTAATTCATAAAGAAGCTTTTCTTTTTTCTTTTTCTTTCAGTTTTTGATTTGCTTGTCACTTTTTTTTTAATTTGCGTGTACCTTTTTTCATTGCATGTCACCTTTCTTTTCTTGCATGTTTTGTTTTTTTATTTGCATGTAGCTTTCTTCATTGCATGTCACTTTTCATCGCTTGCATGTTGCTCTTTTTTTTTAGTTGTATGTTGATTTTTCATTTCATGTCACTTTTTTAGTTGTGTGTCGCCTTTTTAGTTGCATGTTTCTTTGTATTTTTTTCTTGCATGTTTCTTTTTAGTTGCATGTTGCTTTTTTGCCTATTCCTTTTTTTAGTTGCATGTGGCTTTTCTACTCAACTTAGAGGTTTGGTGTATTATTGATTATCTGT
Source organism: Cryptomeria japonica (assembly GCF_030272615.1). Taxonomy (NCBI): domain Eukaryota; kingdom Viridiplantae; phylum Streptophyta; class Pinopsida; order Cupressales; family Cupressaceae; genus Cryptomeria; species Cryptomeria japonica. The sequence goes on from NC_081408.1 coordinate 254,315,733, forward strand.
GTAATGATTTGGCAAACATTGGGAGAAGAACAAAAACTCATAACTACTAATGCAATCTGATGCAAGACACATGTCAAAGACAAGATTTTGAAATTGATTCTCTGTATTTTTAGTAGTTTACATAACATTTGGATTTTGGGCTTAAAAAGAAAAAAAATTCTTTTGTGTTTGGGCACATTTGTGTGTGTGAGTGGTCTCACAACTAAGACATACTATCCTCTCTCCTTTTCCCTTGTGGTCCTTGATGCACAAGAAAAGTGTCAGCAATGCTCATTTTTAAATTTTTAGGTGGAGGGCCTGCCTCCCGAGTAGCCTATAAGGCCAAGTGAGAGGGAACGACCCAAGTAGTAATGGGCTAGAGCCAAACCCAAGTCACCTCTTAGCTGCTATATAAAATATGTGGGATGAAAGTATTCATAATGGGTGTTGATTGCCTACCTATGCCAACTTCCCCAGTACCTGTGTTCTACAACAAGGAAGCCTCCCAAGGGAGAGAGTATATATGGATGCTCGAAAGAGACTCTGGTACTAAAAAGCCATTTTTTTAGATTTTCCAAAAACCTTCTACTTGTTGAACTAGGCGTTGTGATACATGTATGCCAAAGAAACCCCTCATGTGCCCTTGAGCTTGAGATAGTAAATTTATTGGAATCTTCAGTTCCTTAGAAATTTGAAGATTGGTGTTCCTGAGAAGTGAGTGTTGTGGAGTTCAGCCAGTGTTACCAATCTTCTTACTATCCAACTAAATAAGGTATTCTGGGTAAGGGGACTTAATAAGTATTGTCTTGGCTAGACTTAGGATTGTTCGTGAATGTTTTATTTTCATGCAAAAGTCAAACAAACATTTTGTTCTCTATACTTGTTAAAGGTTTGAATCATAAAAAAAGGACAAAAACAATGTTTCAAACAAATATTTACAAACAAAACAACATTTGAAAGTAGTCATAATCAACCTTGGTTCTTAAAAAAGTCTTCAAAGCTCAATATTATTCAAACAAATATCCAACAATGTCCAAAAAAAAGTCAAACTTGTTCCAAAACATCCCAAGTTTTCATCTAACATCAAAAGATCTCATAACATGGATTGCCAAAACATTGGACTCCTTAGTTTCAAAATTCATGTCACTTAGGATTAGGTTTTTCATAGTCCAAAATATGTGTCTTAGGAAATATTAAATTTTCCTTTCATAATAGTCCAAATTGCATAGTCATTATCCTCTTTTCCACTTAGGTTTAAAATCATTTTCCTAGGTCTTGGTCCCTCATTTCCATTGCATTATCACCATTTTACCAAAATTAGGCCTTTGCCTAGGTTTCATTTTGCATATTTCAATTTATTGGTCCTCACATATCCTTATCATATTGGCTTTATCATAGCATTGTCACAAACTCAACTTTTGTCTTAGCTTGATTTAGTCATTTCATATCATATCCCTAGATCATATCATATCTTGAGACCATATCATATTCATATCACTAGAAATTACTCCCATAAGTCCATGGGCCTTCTGTGAGAATTTTAACCATATAACTAGGAAGAGACCATTTGTCATAGCATTAATAGATACACTACCTTTAGGTTTCCACCTAGAATTAGCCCATTTTTTGACCTGATTAATAGAAGGTTGAAAGGCTATAAACTTACCAATAAGAGAGAGGCTAAGCTCAACAATAACCATATTGAGAAGCAATTAGGAAGCTCAACTTGTTGGTCTTTCATGATGCTGCAACCCATCGGAGGACACATTCGTTCTAGGCTTTGACCCATTTTATGGAGACTTACCCTAAAAATTTCTCAACAAATCTGGTAGGTTTATTATCTGCCAAAAAGGATTCAAGATGGTAGGTTTCTTGACCAAAGAGTTGACTTTATTACTATGCATAGATGAATGCATTGGGGGCACATGATTACAAACCTCATCAAGTGGGGACTCTCGTAGGAGGGCTCCTGTTGTTCCCATCCAACACAACATAGGCAAAGGAAGAAACAAGCATAAATATTCAAACCTTAGCAGAGTACTGCCAAATTTTCTAATTCAAAAGATTTGCACGTGCATTGCATGTTGTTTTAGAATGCACAATGAATTTTTCATGCATTATGATATATATCGTCATATATATTGTACTTTGCACACTAATGATGTTTTACAAGAATGTGGTATACAAGTACCTCCAAAGTCACAAAATTTTTTATTTCAAGTGTATTATGTCAAAGAGATGATGGCTACACCTTTTTATAAGATGATGTGTTTGAAAGGTTCATGTACTACATGTGGTGGTTTGTAAAAGTTGCAAAGATGTATACATTTAGAGAGTACACATAAAATTTGAAAAAATCTTGTCTCTTATGGAAAATACACGTCAATCACATATGGGGTTATAGATGGAAAAGAGTTGAAGAGATGTGAGTTGGTGAGTCAAGATATACCTATAGCAAAGTTTAATGTCATTTTTGATGATAAACTAATTTATGATTACATAATGCATGCACATAGAGCACGGTGGTTGTATGAGAAATTCAAGATATTTAAGGATACATTTCCTCTTGGTAACATCATCGAGTAAAAACATAATGTTGTGTCACCCTTTTATAAAGGAAGTGGCCAACACAACTAAAACTATTTAACTTTGATTGCATAAAAGTGTCATTTCTTAATTGAATTTCAAAAAGATGTAAATTGATCAAATACAAAAATATTAATTGAATTTATGTCTATTATTTAAAAAATAAAAATAAAAAAAATTGATATTTTTTTATATATTCAAAGATATTTTTTATTGCATAAAAATGCTGAAAAATTAGGGGTTCTAGTTGGTGTCACAAATTTTTTTTGAAAACAAACTTATTTTAATATGATTTTAATTTTCCAAATAGAGCACATACATATCCAGTGCGAAAAAAAATTAAATTAAATTCTGATGTATATTTTTCTTGTAATTTAATATTTTAAAGTCCAACATAGCTAAATTTGGTAGTTTTCATTCGACGCCACCTTTTGTCTACTAAATTTATCATCATCCACAAAAATTTATACCCTTTTGGAGAATATTCTCTCATCTAATGAAAAAAATATTTTTTTTAATATCATTTAATAGTTTTTTAATTTCAATTCAGCCTCTTTTTGAACTTTAAAAACCTACTTGTAATGTTTAAAAAATAAAAAATATTAAAATTAATTTAAATATTAAAAAAAAAAATGTCCAGATCCCTCCGTTCGAGCTCTACAAAAGGGTATTTTTAAATTTTTGTAAAAATATATTCTTTCTAAAGAAAAATAGAGTAGAAGTGAAAAGTTTTAGAAATGCAGACAAAATGGTGATTTTATTGCCACATCACCTGGCACATAGGCTAGTTTGGTCGAATCTAGTTTGGTTGAACTATTTTGAATAAGTTCGGTCTAACTTTTTTTTCCATCTAGGCACCATGACCATGCCAATGAGTGCCACCATGGCAGGAAAATAGTTTAAACAAACCTAGTTCACCCAAACTCAATTTGGCTGAACTAAGCTTGCTCGGACAATGCTAGTTAGCCCAAAGGGTGACACAACTTTGTGTTTTTTCCCCATGTCTATTGTAGATTTTGTAGAGAATTATATACTACAACCTCAAATGAAGTGCATTCCCAATTACCACTCTCAACAAGTTAGTTATTTTGTACACAGCATTCATGCATGCACATGATAACACATAGCAAGATGGAAAGATAGTAGGAGAATATCACTTCTACAAAAGTGATGATCATGGTCATTTGACAAAGTTTGTGCAAAGAGCTTTCAACTCTACTACATGAGAATTTAAGGGAAGGGAATATGAGATACAACCAACACATCATATGGTCAGATAACTACACATCACAATTAAGAATGTTGCACTTGGATGTTTTATTGGTTGAGTAGGATGCAAGTTAAGACTGGTGTACAACATTTTTGAATTTTAGTGAGGTTTAACATAGAAAGGGAGAGTACGATGATGTAGGAGCATGTGTAAAAAGAGCCCTTACAAGAGAAGATCTAAAGTATGAATGTGGTGCTAAGTTAACATATGCAACAACAATTATGCAATGGTGTAACTCAACAATGGGACCAAGTAATGAAGGTAATTATATTATTTCTAGATATTTTTGTTTCATACATGAATCTGATGTTGCAGACTATTTAGATTGTTGTACAGTTACATAATGGAGTGACTTGCACACATCTAGAAGCTCACTAGTTATTTATACTAGAGACATTGTATATTTTTTCTCTTTGTGTATAGATATTTTGTGGGAAGAGTGTGAATCACATGAGTGGGTTGATGAATGGTCTTGTATACTTTTCATTCTCATTGACACATATCAACTTCACAAGGCACTCCAATTGAACCAGATCAAAGTTTCCATTTTGACCATGTATCTGACCTAGTGTAGACAAGTATTGTGACTTATTACTTATTGAAAAAATTTAACTCCTTTTTATCATTTTACATTGTTTTTGGTACTACTTTATTATTGAATAAAATGTAGGTCATGTGTATGCAGTTATTCCTAATGAAAACGATGAAGAAGGCACAAATTACTTTTTGTGTTACTGTATCGAGGCAAAAAACAAATATTGAAAACCATTGTCATTTATGGAGAGGGTATTGAGTACCCAATAGGGTCTATTGTTGTAATAGAAACATGACTTAGAAGGTACCCTATGAAGAAATCTGATGTTTGGTTTTTCAAGCACATCGACCAACACAAGCATATTCTTCATTACTCAAACCTTCTTGTTGCAATAAATATTTGGTTGATTAAATACCGTGGTAGACCACTAGATAAGGCTTTATGGAAATTTTGTTAATCTAACCATGGGGCATTACTTAACACGATAAGGGTTAGAGCTGATCCATAAGGTAGAATGATTTTGGAAATTTTGTATATATTCTTGGAAAAAAAAAAAATTTAGATGCCCATGAGCTGATTTGTACCTATTTAGAGGCCAAATTTTGTATATAGATGGTCACGAGTTGATTTGTACCTATTTAGAGGCATAATTTTTAATATAGATGTCTACGAGCTTATTTGTACCTATTTAGAGGCCAAATTTTGTATATAGATGGTCATGAGATTATTTGTACCTATTTTAGATCAAAAATTTTGTAAATAGATGACCATGAGCTGATTTGTACCTATTTAAAGGCCAAATTTTGTATATAGATGACCATGACCTGATTTTTACCTATTTAGAGGCCAAATTTTGTATGTAGATGGTCATGAGTTGATTTTCACCTATCTAGAGGCCAAATTTTGTATATATAAATAAACAAATGATTATAAATGCATAAATGAAATTTTGTGATAAATTTTGTATCTATGATTCTACTTGAAATTCATGCATTATACTTTTGCCAATGTGTAATTCATGTGTTATTATTTTGTCAATGTGTAATTCATATGTTATTATTTTGTCAAAGTGTAATGCATACATTTTTCTTCTATTAATGTGTAAATTTTACATGCTTTTGATGATATTTGCAATAACAAAAAAAGCGAACATTATAACATTACTTAAGAGAGAGGGTCACTATGGTAGGGCATTGAACAATTTAACGACCTAGGAAGCCAACCAGGACCATGCCTATCATAAAAATTCCCACTTGAGCATGCTCATGCTAATTATTCATGGATATGACAAACAAAATGAAATTTACCCTAACTTTCAATTTTTCATTCAATGTGATTGATGATATTTGTATGAACGAAAAAATTGTTGCCCTAAGAAAATGGCTTTGTTTCTTCAAAATATAAGATAGGCTATTGTAAAAGGGCCTCATGTGATCCTGTGGATTCAAATGGACCATTCATATGTGCTTTTAATTTTGAGAAACAATCTATCAAAGTTTAACACATCTTTTAACAGAGGGCACTCGGGAGATGGCACTGTGATGGTATGACGTTGAATGTTTGGGTGACCTAAGAAGCCAACTAAGAGAATGCTTAGCATAAAAATTCCCACCAAAAATTCTTGCATTGACAGTTCACGGATATGACAAACAAAATAAAATTTATCCTATCTTGCAACTTTGCATTATGTGTGACTAACGATATTTGCATCAACAAAAAAAGTTGCCGCCCTAAGAAAATGGATTTTTTTCTTTAAAATCTGAGATATTTTATTGTAGAGGGGCCTCTTGTGATCCTATGGGTCCAAATGGACCATTTGTATGCGCTCTAGGTTCAGAGAAATAGCCCATCCAAGTTAGATGATAGCATGGCATTGAACATTCAGTATACTTGGGAAGCCAACCGAGACCATTCTTAGAACAAAACTATCTACCCAGACATGCTCATGTTGATGGTTCATGGATACGACAAAGAAACCAAAATTTACCTTATCTTGCAAGTTTGTATTGTGTGCGACTGACAATATTTGTATCAATAGAGAAATTGTTTCCCTAAGAAAATGGGTTTGTTTCTTCAAAATCTAAGATAGCTTATGTATAGGGGCCTCACATCACCCTGTGGGTTCAAATAAATCATTCATATGTGCCCCAAATTCTGACAAATAGACCATAAAAGTTTGATAATTTTTTGAACTTAGGGCACTAAAGATGATGTCGCAATGATAGGGAGTTGAATGTTCAAGTTACCTAGGAAGCCAACTATGACCATTCCTATAATACGAATTCCCACCTGGACTTGATTGTACTGATAATTCATGGGTATGGCAAATGAAATTAAATTTACCTTATCTTACAACTTTGCATTACGTGTGACTGATGATATTTGTATCAACAAAAAAATAGTTTCCCTAAGAAAATGGCTCTGTTTATTCAAAATATGAGATAGGTTATTGTAGAGGGGCCTCATGTGACCTTGTGGGTTCAAATGGATCATTCGTATGTACCATAGATTCTAATAAATAGCCCATCAAATTTTAATATTTTTTTGAACGTAGGGCACTTAAGAGATGGTGTTGCGACGGTAAGGCATTGAATGTTTAGGAAACCTAGTAGACTAACTAGGACCATGCCTAGCATAAAAATTCCCACTTAGACATGCTCATTCTAATGGTTTGTGGATACGACAAACAAAACAAAATTTACCCTATCTTGCAACTTTGCATTGCGTGTGATTGACGATATTTCCATCAACAAAAAAATTGTCGCCCTAAGAAAATGGCTTTTTTCCTTCAAAATATTTGATATTTTATTGTAAAGAGGCCTCACATAACCTTATGGGTTCAAAAAGATCATTTTGTATGTGCCCCAAATTCTGAGAAACAACCTATCAAAGATCAAATTTTTTTTGAACTTAGGACACTGAAGACATGGGACTACAATGGTAGGGTGCTGAACATTTGAGTGATCTGGGAAGCCACCCAAGACCATACCTAGCATAAAAATACCCTTGGACATGCTCGCACTAACGATTTGTGGATATCACAAACAGAACCAAATTTAACTTATCTTACAAATTTTCATTGTAACTATTAACAACATTTGACAACAACAATTGACAACTTTGGACAACTTTTCACAATAATTGACAACTATTGACAATGTTTGACAACTTTTGATCTCAACAATCACAAAATTTGGTGAACTTTCCCAAGGAAACCAAATTCAACACCTATAATTTGAATAATGCCAATTGCCATTATAAGTTCTATTGAATTTCAATATCATTAATCTATACCTTGCTAAATTGTTCATAATTCAACCATTCATAATTGAATATACATTATTGACAAGTTGTTCAAAACATAACCATTCTTATTTAAATGAATATACATTGTTCATAGCTTAACCATTCTTAAGATATTCATAAATTGTTCTAAGTATGAAGATATGCACATAACAAAAATTTAGATCGAATATCACCTTTTATATATATCCAAATCTAGAATAAAAGTTTTACAAAAATGTGCAATATGTGCCAACTCAACAAAATGTACAAAAAATGGCATATGTACAAAATATATATCCAAAATCGATATACGCTACTTGAAAATCGATATAAAAGTTTTACAAAATTGTGGCATACGGTACAGGTCAAAATCGATATACAATGACCATGACTAATAGTATATAATTTTAAAATCCTAACGTTATGGTGGATCATCTAAATCGAGCCTCTTTGTAATACCGCATGGCTCTGTAGATGCCTATAGAATAACAATTCAAATGACAAGTTGGATTACTTATGTGAACAATTATTTACAATTGTTAAATTAACATCAAAATAACAATATTGTACAATTATTTCTCTATAATATAATTGTTTATTACCTCATGTTGTAGTTTTCTTGTTGAATTTTTTTCTAAAAATGATGGTCCCCTTTGATGATAGGGAGTCCTATCAAATCGGTATGGTTGAAAATTTGTGTTATGCTCATATCGTGAAGGGGGCTACACCAGTTAAAATAAAATTAATACAAGTGTGTGTGTGTGTGTGTGTGTGTGTGTGTCTAGATAACAAAGAAATATAAACTAAAAATATATCTACTTCTATATAAAGGAATTTTTTTAATATAGAATAATTCAAGGTATTGGAGGCTCTGATGGTTCTCTTATTGTCCTAGGAGGGGTTATCATTGATGAAACATGTATCGATGTTGCGTGTAACTATAATTAAAAATCTATTTACATTTGGAAATTTAAATTATTTAATAAATAAAAAATTATAAATTCAAATCAACGTACCTAACTAGCAAAGACCTATTGGATTAGGTCATCTATGAGAGCCACATCATTTGGTTCACCAGCCTCATGACTTGCCCCACAATGTGTGCACTCATGGTAGCTCAAACCATCTGCACCTGCAATGGTATCCAGTCTATAGCATACATCATAGAAGGTGATGCACTAATGACTACTATGCACGCTAGAAGTAAATATTCTAGTAAAAGCACCATCGTCTACTATTGCACCATCATGTGCTCTTGGAATGTCATGTTGGATGATTGTGTCAGTTAGTGTGGAAACTACCTAAAGAGACTCCATTTCTATAGACTCCTTCAAGGATATAGGGATCATCACATGCACAAAGGGTTTTCGAGCTACAGGAACCTAATTCTAGGGGCATTCTACTCGTCGAACCCCTAATCTATCTTGTGTAGAACCTCTCAATTCTACCCTATAACTACTTCAAATCAAAATAATTAGGGATCTCATTAAGGATGAACTCACAATATAGTTTTATCAAAAAATATAAAGGTACCTCAAGGTTATTGCAAGGAGGTTGGTCAAATACCATCAACCACCTATCCCAAAATTATGTTTTCTTGTCCACGTGATTGCACCAATGTGTAGGAAACCTCTTTGAATTAAGAGGTAGGTTATTTAGGGTTCGAGGATCAATGAAAAGAGCACATATTTGTGCTTTACTTATTTCTTTATTTTCTATTATATCATATGAGAGAACCAGTGCATAATAATTGTGACTTGAATTTCTATATGAATCCAATTTAGTCACTTGTTTGGAAACTTTGTCAACACTACCCACCATTGTTTCTAGGGCTTTGCCAAGGTTTTCATGTTGTTGGTGTTCTGATACCTTTAGTCTATACACTAGGTTGTAAATGGTTACTCTATTTTGTGAAAAATAACCTATTAAATCCTCTTGCGGGGTTTGAGAAGGGCTTATTGGAGGATTAAGAGGATTATATGGCATATTTTGTTAAGGGGTCTTGTTTTGTTGAGAATCTGATATCAAATTTAAAATATGGAATCAAATTAATCAAAAACTAAAAAAACTAAAGAAATTTTAAATAAAAAATAATAAAAATACACAAATGAATCATAAACTCACCTCTATGACGATGTGGCACCTTGATTTGCCTGATAGAGCTAAAATCACAATCAGGATTTTCGTAGTATAGGTTAGTTTTTTATCTCTTTTGATGGATGTCGGAAGTTGAATGGTCCCAGTATGCTTTCCAAAAGAAAAATTATAATTACAAAAATGTAATTGGCTTTCTTAAACTAGAAAAACCTGATTGGGTTTCTAAAAATAAAAAGAAACCCGATCACAGTTTTTTAAAAAAAATAACCCGATCAAGTTTTTAAGAAAATAAATAACCCAATCGAGCTACAGTTTTGATTTTGCTGACTATAACCCAATCGGGTTATGATTTGGATTTTCGGATCGTAAATCGATCAGGTTATTTTATTTAAACAACCCGACTGGGTTATGTTCATTTTTGGCTTCTTTTTATATGGTTGCCACTTTTGTTTTACCATATTGGTGCGCTTACTCATGGATTGATGAATACCCTAGAATAATTATATACGTGAATGTTTTAGGAATCATATTTAGAGTATTTTATATGCTATAAATCCTTAAAGTGATAGGAATTTAAGTAACATGACTGAGCGATTCCCACACGGTCATTTCAAATACCTTTTTGGTTACATGAAATTCTAGAATATTAGAATGATTTTTATGGATATAATTATAAGGAAATTTTTTGTTACATCTATTTAATCCAAACCTACTTTTTGTTAGTACAAGTTAATCTTTAATATGTTTACAACTAACTACAATACATTATGACTTAAATTGATAAATCACATACAAATATATAATTTTTTCTAGTGTGAAAGATTTTCGAATATTTTTTGATTAAGTGAAAAGTAGGTTTTGAAGGGGCCCCAAAACTCTATTACTGAAAGATAATCAAAAGAAAAGACATTAAAGACCATCTAGAAAGACCAAAACACAAAAATGAAACAACTGGCAAAGACAAAAAGTGATCAAGAATCCAAAAGAGGCAAAGGGAAAACATAGAGAAAACTAAGGGACAACCACGAGCAACAGACCCTAAGATAGGTTTATGATAAGCTATGTCGCTTCTTGCTCCAATAGGATCATAGAGGCAGCAACGCTCTTCAGTTCCTCCAACTCCTTGGCATGTTGGGTCATCTTCCTAATACTAGCATGAGTTCTTTTTCCATGACTAGTAGTCCCCCCATCAAGAGTCGACACCTTACCCTTAGTAGTATCAATAGTGTTATTTTCCTGATGGCCATGTTCCAGTTTGCTGATCATCATATTGAAGCTATTGATAGAGGCTTTCAAATTTTTTTGGCTTTGTTCTCCAATTTTCTTTAGGGTGTTCTCATGATTGAGAACCCACTTCTCTAGATCATTGAATCTATCCTCCACAACCTTAAATTTATATCCATATACTCCAGTGATAGCCTCTGCATCGCTAACGACTCTAGTCAATTCATTTAGGTACTTAGGTAGGGTACTGAGCTTACCTGTTCCAATAGCTTCTAAGGTATTCACTTTCCTAGATGAATCTTCCACCTTATTCTTCAAACTGTTCATCTCCGAATAGATCCAGTCAATAACCTTGCAGAAATCCATAATTCCACTCTTTGCGGTATTCAACATGGTTAAAGGAGAGTTTATTCCTTCACCATCTTCCCATCTTCTTCAACATCATCTATTGATTTATTGGGGTCTTGAGGATTGGGTTGGACATTAAGAGAATCATTCCCTTTATCGAGGTTGATATCGGTGATGGCAGGGCTTCACTTTTTTTTCTTCTTTGGTAGAGGGGTAACATAATCACTATCAGTCTCCATCCCCTCATCATCCTCTTCATCATCTTTGAGCTAGTTGTCCTCCTCCTCAACCTTACTTCTTTTTTATTTAACCTCTTTTATAGCTTTCTTATTTTTGGACCTAGAAGCCAAATCTTTGTCCTTCTCCTTGCTAGAACCCTTAGCAAGGTTAATCTTGTCAACATCATCTTCCCACTCCATATCAGACATGTCTTTAATGTCATCTGAGTTCTTAGACTCATCATCCAAATCTAAAAGATCGGTGATAGAATGCTACACAGAGGAAGCCTTGACATGGTTGTATAAAAACAACATTAACCCTTCATGCATGGGAGGGTTACTATTCGGGTTAGCCCTAAAATCATTAATGCTAGTGTTGAGGGAGATAAACAAAAAAAAGGGAATAAACACCAAATCTTTACGGCAAAAATGATTCAGGAGCACAAAGTGATAACCGTAGACATGAGAATATCTACCATCAAGAATAACATATTGCATGACAATAAACATAATCCATCTCCATACCTTCTTTATCACTTTCGGCAAGTAGTAGGTTTTTCTGGATTTCACCAACTTGGTTTTCTCAGACTCCTCCTTCAGGAATCACTTGATAGAAGCTTCTGTGAACTTCTTGTCTCTGTAAAAAGTTATTCCTTCCATCGGCATACTAGTAACTTTCGCGATCATCCCTTCGTCAATTTCAACCTTTCTTCTTCCTATGGTAATTTTTCCATCTTTCTAATCATCTTTGAAAATTTTGGTCACGATAGGGTTTTTCCCTACAATTCTCTCCATATACCTTGTCATCTTAGTTATTTCTAGAATAGCCCATGCCTTCGGCTTGTATTTCCATTCATCATAGAAGAGTGGCTCAATTATTTTCCTATTACCTCCCATGGCATCTGCAAATAGATAATTCTTATCCTTCACAATGCAGAACAGGGCAAAAATAGAGATCAAAGTGTAGAGAAGGAAGGTATTCAAAATAGACATGGGCACCCACAAAGCGTGTGAAGTCTTGTCTGCATGAAATGCTAGCTCAATCTTCGAGCGCCGCTCTTTCCGATTCATTATGGTTTTTTTCATTGATAAGTGCATTGTCATAATTAATTATCACTCCCTCATTACCATGCATTTTATCATAAATGAGGAGGGCACATGCCTCGTGAGGAAGATTCAACTCACCTCTCTAGCTCATTGTGTGATCAACATGAATGACCCATGTTGGCAGCCCAATCAATAATAGTATTGGTTTCTCTATATTTGTGAGACATAACACATAGCTCGAAAGAGTTGATTATCTCCTTATCTTGAGATATGATATTCTTTATGGTCCATGAAGGGGATGATAGGCCCTTTAGGCATTGAACAATATTATTAGAATCTCCCTCAAGCTAGACTTTAGTAAATTCCATTGATTTAACTAGGGCAAGAGTTTGGTAAGAAGTCATGGCCTCAGCTAAGTGGTTACTCTGTCATCCCATGGGGAGTGCCACCAAAGATGTTCGAATATTATCTTGAAGAATTACTCATAATATCAAAGCTAAGACCTTGGGATTAGAGATTAGATGAGACATTATGCACTCTAAGATTTCTTATATTTTTTTGAGAATCATGTCCATTACTCCCCATGTGTGCACATTTAGGTATAAAAGAATATATTTATATAAAAAGGGAAAAACAAGTGGGAATTAAATTATAAGACATAAATAATTAGAAAATATAAGCCATATTATAAAGGAACTATTCTTGTAGCATTAGTAAGATAAAAACTTGAAATAAAGTTTTAGTACTAAATGTAAGAAACTATTCCCATGATGATAATAATATAAAAGAACTAAAACTAAGACATAATAATAGGAAAAGGAGACTAATAGTTCCTAGATTAATCTAATATAATAAATAATGCAAAAAATTAAAAATCTAAAATTAAGTAATAGAGAAATAAAAAAGACATAATTTGTATATCTTAGAAAAACCTTGTACTAAAATAATACCCTCCAAGACATACTTAGTGTATTATTATTATTCAAAGAAATAGTAGCTCTTTAGCTATACAATTATGGTCATGCTATGTAATGTCACAACTGCAAGAAAAAATAGAATACCCATGGTTTAATTTATTTAGCATAATCACATCAAATACTAAAGTCACACTCAACACCCCAAAACTTGCATTCAATATATCTTAACTAATTCCAAAATAGGATTTACCAACGATATCTCTTATATTGTGATAAAACTATTGGAAAACTTATAATATCTATTAGCACCAAATATTTTACAAATACACCTCTTTTGAACATGATTTCACACACTAGCCAATGACCTTTCTCAAGCTTATAATAATTAACTACTATTCATTCTTTCTACCTAAAGTAATATCCTTTTACACCTTATGAGTGTTAATGTTTCATTTATAGATTCTACGACACTAAGTGATACTCAACTTTTTAAGCACACATTACAAAGTTAAATTCCCATTTCAAGTGGACATATAATTATATAAATTATAAATGTAAAAAATAGTAAAATGAAGGGTAGATTATATGTAATCCCAACACATAGAACATATCATGTCATCATATTTACCTTGTTCATGTAATTTTTCAACTACAATAAAAAGGTTAATGTATGTCATGTGTTTCCTCTCTAATTGGCGCAATATAAATAGCTACAACACTAGTGATAGAAGAGATATTCATCTAAAGGATTATCACTTGGATAATCATCATAAATAGGTGATCCCAAACTAGCAAATGTACCACTAAGTTTTAGAGAAGATGTATTGGCTACACATATATCTACATCACTAGATTCACCATGTATTGATGATAAAAATTTAAAACTATATCTCTAATAATTATGATCTATGCAAAGTGATAAAACAATATAGCTTTAAATTTTTACCAGATTTTAGCAAAAAAAAAACATTTGTAAATATATTTTTTATAAATAATCATGAAAATGTTATGATTCCCACAGTCTATGTCCCAAAGACATGCTTACAATCATATGAAGAAACTTGTAGCTATCTAGACATACAATAATAGTCATGCATAAGGACATAAAATACTCTTTAGTCACACTCAAACTCCTAACAGTTGCACCAAAATTTTTATATGAAATTCTAAAATAGTATATACCAATCATAGTCTTAAATAAAATGTTAAAACCATGGGAAAATTTATCATCCCCATTAGCATATAATCTTTGACAAATCTACCTCTTTTAAAAATGATTGCATGCATTAACCAAATACCATTTTGATCTTGTACTTTAAACCTAAGTACTCTCTATGCTCTCTATCTAAAGTAATATCATTTCACACCTTACAAGTGTCAATGTTGCATTTATGAATTCTATGATACTTGGTGCTACTTTAACTTTTCAAGCACACATTACAAATTTAAATGCCCATGATAAATGAATACATAATTATATAAATTATAAATATGAAAACTAGGAAAATATAAGGTAAATGGTAACTAATCCCACTACATAGAACATGTAGAAAAAGTATTATAATTTTAATTATGTCATTATATTTACCTTATTCATGTTGTTTATCACCTATATTAAAAGGTTGATTTTGTCACGTTTTTCCTCTCCAAGAAGTTTATTGTTAATAGGTACATCACTAGTGATAGAAGAGAGATATTAATCCTAAGGATTATTGTTAAAACAAAAGACAAATTGGGAACACACAAATTATAGAGGACACAATATTTGACATGGTTCACCAATTTGGCTACATCCACTAGAAAGAAGAGAAAGGATCTTGATTATTATACTGCAACTTACATACATAGGGATTTACCCTCATATATACACAATAGTCTTCAACAAAAGATGAAGGGGCTTTGATGGGGAAGATGAAATGAAGAGTCAGACTTCACATCCCAACAATCTCCCATTTGAAGTTTGACTCACGTTGCGACTTCACATCTAAACAACCTCCCACTTGAAGTATATCCTTTGCTTTGCATTCTCAACCAATATCCAAACACAATTGACCAAATCCCATGGTAATAAATAGGCTAAGAATCAATCGCCATAGCTGGAATAGCAACTACAACTAATTGCTAATCATATCCAGCTAACCATACAATATCAATAAAACCATGCCAACATATCTAGTCCATACAACAATTCTATGTAATCTCATCTTCCAACAAAACACACCAAAAAACTGCTGATGTGCAAAAAAAGAGAAGACACTTATATAGCACTCCACATGTTGCAAGAGAAATGTTAACCAAATAACTCAAATCTACTAATTAGCACTAACACAAAAAGGTGTGGCAATAATCAAATCACAATGATCTGCAACCTACATCCAACTTTCTACAAAATTGCACTTGGCATCCTCCAAGTCCTCATGAAAACCACATATTGCTATTAAAAAGCAATAAAGTACAACAACAATAGATGAATTCAAAAACTCTAGGAAGAGACATCCACGTGCAAAGCATATCTCATCCTTCTACCAGCACCACCAAGTGCTTAGTTGTGCCAAGTATGATCTCCTTTACCTCCCCAAATGAAAGCATTAACAACACCCAACCAATATGGATGTTAGTTCCTATAATCAAGGAAGATCCAACTCAATATCATTCTGAAACTAGGAGCCATCTCCTACAAGGAGATAAATCTGCCAAGTAGACCAAGAGTGGGGACTACGAATGCTCCTCCAGGATAAACCAAGTCACAATGACTCTCTCCAATAGAAATCTCCTCTAGGTCTCTAATGAACTCGCATCCATCACTAGGTGTAGTCTCCTTGGTCTTCTTGCTAAAACCTCCAAAGAGAAACCATCTCAACAAATGTTCTCTAATCCCAAGAGAACTCCAATCTCACCCAAGCCTCTTAGTTTTCAAGAGCACCTCCATGATCAATCCATTGCTAAGCTTCAAAACAATGTTGCACCATCATGAAGCTCTCCAAGCAAATGACCAATGTACTCAGTACCAAGAGCACTAACAAGATCAACATCAAAACTCCCACTGCATGTCTCCATAACCTGGGAACACAACATGGAAACATGATATAACATCTCCACAAATGAAAACCACATGCTCTAAAGAGCATAACCTATCAAGAGAAACTCTATCATGCCAACGCTCTAATCTAGAATCAAGAACCTACCATGGCATCTAAGAATCAACATCTCCAATCACATAAAGATGACCACCTCTCAACAACAACAAAAATATCACTACCAAAAAAAAACTCCCAATGTAGTATGACACCAAACTATTCATGGTATCATGATAGGCATGCTACAAGTCCTGCGGAAATACTCTAATTATCCATTTGGATAATCTATAGACCTAAAGACTCAAACACGACATCCATGATCTAATTTTCCAATCTAAAACTAGTAATCAAGTTCATAGACATCATAAACAAAATCTGTAAAATGATACCAACATCACACTAAACAATTATAACATACAACTGGAAACAATTCATCGCCAAAAATTTCTCTCTTCTCTAAAAATATTGCGGCTCCCATCGCAATCAGGTCACAGTTGAAGCCTCACATCCCCATTATCAATATTGTCTTCATAACTGCTAGCTCCAAAATGTGTAACTCTGTAGTCTCTGTAACACTTGACATTATTTTTTTTTGTCTGGAACTTCATGCTGAAAACATTTTAACCTGTTTTCTTGACCAAATCCTTGTTTATTTGACCATGGTCTGTGCAGAAGATACACAAACCTCTGTCTCCTATAATCATTCCATCCATCTAAGTAATGCATAATATCGCTCATAGTCTCTATAACTCTAATATCTTTTAAAAAATGCACAATGCCTTTTCACATTCTTTGTGTACTCTTTGTTTCTTTCTCACTGCCATCGATTCACATTCTTTCTCTATCTATTCCTTTTTCCCCGATTCTTTATTCTTTTATTTCTACAGTTTAAGTCAAAATACAACTCAAACATCTCTATCGTGGGAAGAATGTGATATGTCAATGACAAAAAACAACGGTTGGAAAAATAGTGATCATGGCATTTTATTTCTCTCTGTATTGGAATCAAATTCTATCTCCTCATGCGATAGACTGAGAATAACTCCCAAATACAATCCTTAAGCTTTATGCACAACCAACAACGATAGTATTGTAAGTAACCAACATGACAGACATCATGGAAGCAGCGAGATCCATCTATACTCCATGAAAGTGCATCTAAAAATGGGGTAATTATGTTTGAGTAGTGGAGAACAAGTCAAAGCCGCTAGCGCTTCACCTTCTTGTCAGCAAGCACCCCATCTCCTCCTTGTCTCATCAGCTATTAACTTCACCATCCTTAAATTCCAACAGAATTTTTACTTCGCCCCTTTATTAACCTCAACAAAACTTCAAGTAGTTAGGGACAAAAGTTAGAGGGGATGATATTTTCGCATTTTTCTTTTCACTAGCTTGGCGCCTCTTACAAATTTAGTATAAAACTAGTGAGAGATGGGATTTTTCTTATCCCTCAGTAATTTCAGATCAGATATATAAATTTCCTAAATGGTTGGGATTAAAAAAAACTTCAACAAAGTACCTATTCTAAGTCTCAAACTCTTAAAATTAAAAATCATCTTGTATATATCAATGAGAATAATAAAAATGGTATTCTTACAGACTACTTACTTTCTTCTAAGCTACAATTTGATACATGTTGAGCTAGAATCCTAATAACAAAGACATACTTCTTCATCTTCTCAAGATTGACCTCAATGTTTTTCTTTCAATCTTCAACTTCATATTTCGTTGCATACTCGTTGAGAGCCTTCTTCTTGGCCTTATTTTCTATAATGGCCATGGGAGTCTCTTGCCCAACTATTTTCCTCTTTGCAACCTTCTTTTCAATAGGCTTCTTCTCTGTGTTGGATGTAACTATTGGCTGCCCTGTCTTTTCCTTGGATCTCACATGCTTTGATACCAATTGCTAAAACAAAAGACAAATTGAGGACACACAAATTATACACAACACAGTATTTAACGTGGTTCACCAATTTGGCTACATCCACCAGAAAGCAGAGCAAGGATCTTGATTATTATATTGTAGCTTACATACATAGGGATTTAGCCTCATATACATACAATAGTCTTCAATAGAAGATGAAGGGACAAAGATGGGGATGATGAAATGAAGAGTCAGACTTCACATCCCAACAATTATAACTAGGATAACCATTGTAAATAGGTTATTCTAAAGCAACAAATTTATCATTGAATGTTCGAGAAGATGTCTTGATTATACATTATCTACATCACTAGATTCACATTGTAACAATGATGAGGATCCATGGATGCAATATAAAATCTATCATGCATTCCAAATACCATGTCATATGGGGTCTAGATATATAGTTTTGAGACACATACATGAATGAGGTAGCTTTCAATCCCTATAATACATCACACAATATGTATCATCATAAAACATAATGAAAGAAAAGTTAAATTGGTTAGAACAATGTATATGATAGTACTGCAAACGATAATGAATATCATCTTAGAAAACACAAATATCAAAAATAGGTAAAAAAATATAAATTATTAAGCCAATCTAAAGATAATTAGAGTGGGTACAAGGTAAGATACACAAACAAACGCTAAAGATTAAGCTAAACATTAAACTAAGGTTAAACTAAAATGTTTAAAAAAATTTAAAAGAAAAGAGCATGGAAACATGCGATAATAAGGATAGATGATCTGTCGCTAATCTTTTGGTGCATAATTATTGGGTCGTCGTTCAAAGTAGAGTAGAAAAGACAATTTATTGATCATGGTGTAACAAAACAATTGAGCTATCTGAGAGAAAGAACAATTTCCTCCCATTTTCCACAACTTGGGGTGCAATTTGAAATGTCTTACGATTTCTTGGTCTTCCATTTTTGTTTGGAATATAGTTTTCCCTAGATGTGATGAATGAAGTAAAGGCTGAAGACAGGGTTGTAGCATTTGTCAATCACATGAATTTCTTTCATGTGCGAGTACACTAATTAGTATCTGTTGGAAGTATGATGAATGAAATGAAGGATGAAGATGATTCTTTCTATCTCTCAATACATGTTATTTGTTGATATGATGTTAGGATCTATGATTGTTGCACGTGAGATGTTAACTTTTACTATGATTAATTTGAAGGTCTTTAAATTGAAATTGAAATGTTTAACTAAACATCACAATGTTTAATTAACAAATTATTGATAGAGAGAAATAAAAGAAGACAAGGAAACACGGGTTGATAACGGAGTTCACCAAATGGCTACATCTTCATGTCCCTCTCCAACTGAGTGACCGATCCTTGATAATGCTCCAGAAAAAGGTTACAAGGTCTTCAACTTGTTACAAGTTTCCTCACATCCTCTTGGACGATAATGAATTACAACAATCCTCCTCCCAAGTACAACAAGCTTGGCTTCAAGCTCCCAATGCACATAGACGAACACTTCACTATCACAAGCTCCCAAAAGAATTCTCACCAATTCTCCAATCTTCAAATCTCTCACAATTCACTACCTCTTCTAACTCACAACTTACCCCCTTTTGATACAATTTTACCTTCTAAAATGGGATTAAAACAATAATATTTTATAATATCACCATATTTATTACTTTTAAACTACATCTCTTAAAAATAAAACCTCAAAATCCTTTGATATCCCATCGGCTTAATAAATATAGCCAAAAAAATCCTTATTAAAATGGGCTTTTAGAAGATTTTGGTGTTAACAAAGCAAATTTGTTTGTATCAACTCGCGGATAAATCGCGCAATATAGTGGTTTGGAGAAGTTTTAGTTATATGGGTGGTCTTTTACTTTCTTTGCGAAACTATAAAACAAAGATAGCCCGCCAATTTCTTCAAAATTGTCGCATGGCATAGTGGCAATCACCGGTTTTGCGACGATGGAAGGTCCGAGGTTAATGAACTATCTTTAGGGTAGAAATTAAATAGAAGCTGCCTAAATCAGAACTCGAAGGAGTCGGATGATCTATCGGCAGCGCCTAAGAATAGGAGATGGGAGGTGCGTAGTTCGAAACTAATATTTTAAGCGTTTTAACTGACCAAATCTTGATTTACTTCTACGAGGTTCCACATGGAATTTGGAACTATCTTGAGCATGTCCGCCTGGATCATTTGTCAATGCATCGAACGCTGAAGATGAGTTTTCATTCTAGGCGTCGTAGACCAGACGTTCCTCCCATTTTAGCCCAACTGTCTATTGCTGGAATTATCTTTTGCATGTGAAGAGATTAATTTTCTCCAGGAGTGATGAATGAAGTGAAGATGAGCTGCACATCGATCTGTCTATTCATGGAATCTTAACATTTGTCATTACTGGAATTTTCTATCGCGTGCGAGAAGACTCGTTAAGCATACGACAAAACTGAGCTATTTTTAAGCAAATCAATATCTATTACAACAACAACACGTTTGTTGTAGAAAAAACCTAGCAACCGTAGTAGCAACAGTAGCGTGCTGCCCGTGGATTTCTGTCCGATTCACATGGGCCTTTCATGCCTTGCGATACTGTATCGGACCCACGCAGGTCTTTCACTTCTGCTGGTTCACAGTCCCTGCTGGGCTACTTTACTCGCAGTTCTACACTGTTGGTCTAGGAGATATAAGGTTGAGGAAGGCATCTAGGAGAGATAGGGGTGTATGAACGGCGTAACAACAGAGGATGAGGCTCCTCAAAAATGTGGTCTCACTGCTCCAGTCAAAAGCGATTACCAATCTCAAAAAAAAAACATTGGTCTAAGATAATTGAACAAGGCTACAATAAAAGAAATTACAGTCATAAAGCTTAATGACAATATATAGAAAGCACTTTATAGCATTGTTGAACTAATTCTCAAATGCTCTTTAAGTCTATTTTCTTTTTTCTGATAGGCATATTAGGAATTAAATTGGACAGATGACTTTATAATAATTTGGTGTATCATATTTTATGTGCATTCAAATATAGGACCCTTTGGCTATTATGTACTCAATCTTTATTCTTTTTAAATATTGTTGGCCAGGGGTGTGTGTAGGATTACTTAAATTTTTATAAACCCTTATCAAAAAATTGTTTTTTTATGTTTTTGACATGGAACACAAAAATTACTCCATTTTGCAAATATTGTATTCCCTACTTTGTCTACATGTCCATATTTATCATGTATTTATATCAAAGAATTTCCAAAAATACCAAAATTCCAATTTTAGCATAGGAAAACATTGTGAAACCTTAATTTACACTTTTCAATTGCATCAACTTGAATGTTTTAAAGACTTTACAAATATCGATTCTATGCATGTGCTACAATCATTATAATCCATAAGAGTGCTCAGACATTATTTCAAATTCTTTACATTCCTTATTTATTCTTTCTTGTTATTTCATATACTTCTTTGTATTATCACTTCACTTTCCAATTGTATTCTTCTTCAAGCTTTGTCATTGCTAAGCAACAAGTTAAGTACCTACATTCTTTAGTAATTTGACACATTATTAAAATTGCAAGAACTTTATTGCAAAATCATTTCTCTAGAGAAATCCTAAGCTCCTTTTATAATTGTACTCAACTTCATTTGGAAGCCTTTGTTTGATCATATCAACGGACCAGAGACATGTGGCATGATATTTTCCTATCACAACCCTGAGTTGGCCAGCCCTTTGAAGCCTTCGATATGGTCAAAATGAGCGATATCTTACCATGTGGTTTTTTATTCACAAGAAAACACCGGAAAGTAGTGAAGATAATTCATGTGCTTAGGACATGTGTCATCATTTCACACTATCAAGATCTACACCTCATTGGCAGCCAAGAGCTTGCAACAAGTGGGTGTTGCACACAATAAAGAAAAATTCAAAATCAAATGCCCACTTAGTACAAGGTGGAGACCAGAATCAATGCATGCTATGGGATGCCTTAAGAATTTATTAAAACACATAGATAATTGTTGATTATTTTTTGTCGTAGGCAAAAAGGTAATTCTCCTAATACTCTTCCTCAAGTTGTGGGTGTTTCTTCCCATGTTTGAGTAGGGTTCCTATCTATACTACTAGTGCATTATTGAAGGTCTATTTGGCCTTTTCTTTACATAGTAGTCTTGTGACCTAGTATTAATGGCCTGTTCATCCTAAATTTGTATAGGGTCAACACCATTGTTTTTTTATTTATTATAAATATGTCTAAGACTTGTTTGTATACAAGGCCAACAACCTTGTTTTGCTACTTTTAATAATAAAAAACAAGGTATTATATTAGATGCACATAGTCCTTTTCTCCATATATGTGCTACTCACATGATATCATGACCTTCTTGTTGCCCCTTGAGTTAATAATTTCACCTTCTTTTGTTTAGTGGTCCTTGTCTTTGTCCTATTTACTAGGAAAAATATTCATGTGATTCATCTCTCTGAATTCTCTAGGACTTCTAAGTTGTGTTGAATATTCGGGCAACTAAGAGTGGGGGTGAATTAGTTGACAACAAATCTAACAATTTCAACCTTAATGCACAGATCCAAAATATTAAGAAGACTTAACAAAATTAAGAAACACATGCAAAATTAAGATTAGACACAAGAAACACCAGAATTTACATGGAAAACCCAAGAAGGGAAAAACCATAGAGAATGCTAATTCTCAATATATAAACACCGGTTAAGGTGATTTTTACAATGGGTGACTCACTGCCAATGTACTCACTTCATGTGGGCTCATTGCCCTACAAGGTTCAGTGCCAATATGCTCGCTATAGATGGGCTCACTGTTGAAGAAGAAAGAAAGACAAAGAGAATCTACCACAAAAAAAACACAGTTTGTACTATCGAAACTGCTTACGATAAATATCTCACACAATCACTAGATTCCTTCAATCTCTCATGTCTTCAACATAAAAATCCATAGATTGAATTATCAAATAGAGCTTCAATATATATTGTCTCTGAAAATTATAATTTTCAATGTCGGCTGAGACAGGGATCTAAAATAGGTCTCCACTAAACATTTTGGTGGTGGCAAGGAATGAAAAGTTAACCATATCACCCCATTCCTCCTCGAACACATCAACATGCTACATACATCACCAAGGATGAACCTAAAATGCATCTGCACACTATGCAATATCAATATCCAGTGTAAGGCCTTGACCTCCGGATCACATCGGACCCAAAAATAATACAAAAAATTATCTTTCAAGATACCAAATGCATCCGATGAAACCAAGAAACCTTCAACTGTACAAGACGCCTAAATTGAACACTCTTGCTCATCATAACATACCTAGACTTCATCTAGACCCAAAGGTTTTTACATCGATGACAACATATATTGCAATGCTAACAATATCCCCCTTTACCATTGATGGCAACATCCATGGAAAATGAAAGATCATCATTGAATGCACTATTGGCATCAACAATGCAGGAAAACTCAGAGGGGGGGTGAATCAGTTTTCCACCAAACTCAAACAAATTAACCTCAAATTTAGATCTAATCAGGAACAACAATAGAAAGATAAACACCACATGAACAATACACATAACACATGGATTTTTGACATGGAAAACCCGATCAAGGGAAAAACCACAGTGCAAACCTTCCCACAATATGAGGATACTCTACAGTAGTATGTGCAAATATTACAATGGGGAATGCACATGCATTCAAGAACACTGCCTAGAGCTCGCTGCTCAAAAACAACAAAGGGCTAAAACCCTAAGAAGGCTCACTACCTTACAAAGATTGGACAATAATTCGGATTACATGAACTGAAAGAATAGCATCTCTAAATGCCTGATCACAGTTCTAGTTAAGCACACTATCTGCACAACAATACTTATCTTCTCTTCTCTAGTACCAAAAGATAAATCCTCTTGCTCGCAATTACGTTACGCTCGCTCGCACATACAACATGCTCACAGATCAAAGATACAACCAAAGACACACTTCTTACATGACTACAACACTTATTTATACAAATTATCAACCTTAACCTTAAGGTCAACTCAACACATAAGATCTAATTACAAAATTACATCAAATGATACATAAATCCATAACTAGACCAATACAATATTGGCAAGAACATAGCATAGACCCAAATTAAATCCTCGAACATGCAACCCCACCAGATAGTTTGCCAAGATCATCCATAACACGCTAAACCACTAAATATATTGCATAACATGAAGAATACCACCAGACCAATGAAATATTAAATAACACACACCACGATCAATGCACACCACCAAAACACATAAAACATGATCAAAGAATATCAACAAGCAACATGAATTCCATAACAATACCTACAACAATTTCGATGATAAGAATCATCATTATTTTATTATTGAAGCTCAAGAACACTAACTAACAAACTGAAAGATATTTTGGTGAAGTTCCAAATCATGAATCATCCAAACTGAGGACACGCGTGAATGTCCCAAATTCTCTCCAAAATCCACACAACATAAGGAATCAATTCCAGAGTAATACAATCTAGAAATCATAATTCTGCAATACAAAATCAACAAAAAAACTAACCATTACACTGTATCATGTATAACTTGACCAAATCACCTTCCAGAACACAAACTCATAATGAATCAACTAGAGATAAGTATCTTGAAACCCATTAATCCACATCAACACATCTAAAATAGATCACCCAAATCAACTCTCTGCAACAAACCAATTTACTGCAACACAGGAATATGTTGACATTAATGACAACAACACATTCCAATAACTCTAATATCCAATATGCACAACCATCTCTCTCTCCCCCTTCGAAAGAAATGACAAAGGTGGTCAAAATTCCCCCTGAGAGGAAACATGTCAGCATTAGTCTAGAAAAGAATGTAGATGCTTCTCATTGGATCAATGCACACCTAAAATGCACATTAGTTGAAACTGGTAGGGGGTAATACCACTAACTTCTACTGGAGATACTCAAAGGTATCTTTGCACAACACATTTGTGAAAATGTTTGCAATCTTCTCTTTTGTGGGCACATACTCAAGTTTAACCTCATTATCTAAAACTTTCTCTGTCAAGAAGTGATACCTAAGGGATATATGCCTTGTTTCAGAATGTTGTACCAGACTCTTGGAAATGTTTATTACAATAGTATTATCACACATGATTGGAATGGGGTCATCAAAGTTCACATCAATATCCTTCAAAGTCTTCTTCAAACATAAAATATGAGTGCAAAAAGAAGATGCTACAATGTACTCTACCTCTGCCATAGATAAAGACACAAAATCTTGCTTTTTACTTGACCAAGCAACTAACTAGGAGCCAAGAAAGAATTCTCCAGTCATGCTTTTTCTATCATCAACACCTCCAACCCAGTCTGCATCTGCGTAAGTTCTGAGGTTAAAATATGAATTTCTAGGATAGCATAGACCAAACTCTTCTGTACCTTTACGATATCTAAATATTATTTTTACTGCCACAACATGTGATTCTTTCGGTTCTTGCTAAAAACTAGATACCAAGTATATTGCATACATGATATCCAGTCTAGTAGTAGTCAAATATAAAAATCGTCCAATCATTGACTTGTAGTGACTTGCATTTTCTTTAGGTGATTTATCATCCATAGTCAACTTGCATCTGGTAGTCATAGTTGTACATACCAGTTTGGAATTCTCCAACGCAAACTTCTTCAATAGTTCTTTGACATACTTAGACTGAGAAATGAAAATTCCTTTATCATTCTAATTAACTTGCCATCCAAGGAAAAGATTCAACTCACCAATTATGGACATCTCAAATTATTTATGCATCTCAATAGCAAATTTTCTGCACATACCTTCATTTCCTCCAAATATTATATCCTCAACATACAGTACCACAATCAAAGTTTTACCTAATTCTATCTTGAAGTACAAGTTACTATCCACTGAACCCTTATGAAATCCTTGATCAGTTAGATACTTGTCTAATATCCCATACCAAGCTCTAGGAGTTTGTATTAGTCCATACAAAGCCTTTTTTAATCTCCGAACAATGTTCAGATCATCCTTCAACTTAAATCCTTCAAGTTGTTCAATGTAAAATTTTTCTTGTAATTCTCCATTCAGAAATGATGATTTCACATACATCTAATAAACCTTGAAATCTTTGAATGCTGCAAATTCCAGGAACATCCATATTGCCTCCATTCTTGCAACTGGGGCATAACTTTCATCAAAGTCAATGCCTTCAATTTGAATGTATCCTTTGCAAACCAACCCTTCCTTATTCCTTACAACCTTTCCATCTTCATCCAGTTTGTTTCAGAATACCCATTTAGTACTAATTACATTCTTGTCTTCCGATCTTCTGACTAATTTCCATGTCTAGTTTTTCTCAATCTGATCTAGTTCCTCTTTCATTGCCTCCATCCAGTTATGATTTTTGTAGGCTTCTTCTACTATATTTGGCTCAGTTTTAGATAACACACATAGAAAGACCTATTCTTGTGCTTCTTTTCTTCTTGTGATAACTCCTTTTTTCTTGTCTCTGATTATCTATTATTATAAGTGATTCTTCTTGGCATACCTTGGAGTCTTGGACGCAGATGTCAGAGCATCTTGATCATTCTTTTCTTCACTCCCAATTTCTTCCTTCCTTTCATTTTCTTTGGACTCATTTGAGTCATAGCCTATTGTAATTTTTGTCTCTTTCAAGAAGTAATCTCATCAACTTTTACACTTGCACTTTCAACAATTTTATTCAATCTTGTTAAAAAATTGATATGCCTTGCTCTTTGTGAGTAACCCAAGAATATACCTGCATCTCTCCAGATATAGAACTTTCTTCAAAAAACTTTGAAATATTTTACTATTGAAGTTCCACCATACCATAGTTCATAAGATGTCTTTCTATACTTCCTTTGATACAATTTTTTTTGAGTGTGCATGTTGTTGTATGGTTTTGTTCTTTACAATATACTTTGGGTAACCCTTCACCTTTATTATGGTTCTAGCTGCTTCTTGTATAGTTTGATTCATTCTTTCTACTACACCATTGTGCTAAGGTGTATGGGAGTTGATAAATGTCTTTTGATACCATGATTTTCACAAAAGTCATTGAACTCATACAAGATGAATTCCCCTCCTCTATCAAACCTTAAAACTTGATTTTCCTACCAACTTCATTCTCAACTTTTGCCTTGAATATCTTGAACTTTTCTAATCATCAATCAATAACATGCAATACCTCTCACCTTGCAGGCTTTCTGTTTGGGTTGAACCACAAAGATTTGTGTGAACCAAATCTAGTAATCTGGTGGATGAGTACTCCTTTCCTTTGAATGTGCTTCTGGTCTACTTTCATATTTGACATTCCCTACAAATATTGTTATTTAGACAATCTGGGTAAATCTCTTATTGCACTCTTTGAACTGATCTGTACCAATTTATCAAAGTTGATATGACACATCCTTCGGTGCCATAGCCAGTTGTCATCAAGTTGTGATAGATCAAGCAATATTTTGTAGTGCCTTCGAACTGGTACATATTTCCACTTGTCCTTCTTCTAGCTGGAATAACTATTCTAGAATCCTTCCAAATCTCACATCCATTGTCCTGAAAGATGACATTGTATCCATTTTCACACATTTGTCTGACACTTAAGAGATTATGATGCAAACCCTTCACATAATAAAAATTGTCAGTGTTATGCTTTCCATCAAAGGTAATTGAACCAATAACAATGATTTGTGTTGTCAAATCATCTCCAAATCCAATTAAACCTCCATCATACCTTTCAAGTTTGATGGATTTTCTTTTATCACTAATCATATGATTTGAGCATCCACTATCAATCAACCATTCATTCTTATCTTATCTAGCATGAAATTCATTAGCAACAGTCTTAGAGATATAATAGTTAGGAACATCACCATCCTCATGGTCTGATTCATAGTCTAAGATACCAGCATCATCCTTAACATAATATGCCCTCTTATTGAACCTTCCATTTTTTTCTTTAAACTTTTGTCTATTTCCCATTCTAGACACCTTGTTGCAATATGACCAATCTTACCACGTCTAAAACATGTAAAGGGTAACATACCTTTGTATTTGTTGGTTCCCTTCTTCAACTTTCTTACAAAGTTTTCTTCTACCTTATTCAGACTGTCTTTAGATGCCTTGAATACGGTTTCTAACTTGTCTTTGTCCTTTCTAAATTTCCTTACTTTAAATGTTGTTAGGTTACCAAACACTTACTCTCTAGTGAACTTATTTAGGTCATAGGTTTCTTCAATTGTAGAGATCTTGTCACTATAGCTTACCGGTAATGTCATCAGAATCTTGTCAATGATATCTTCATCGCTCAAAGTGCCTCTGATCTCTCTAATCTCATTCACTGCGGTATCAACCTTCTCGAAATCTCTTTGTCAACTTGACTCACTCATTCCCTTCATAGATGTCTTTTGACTTCTGTCATACTTCATAAGAAGTATTCAAAGAGATAACCTTAGTCAATTCAGTTTTTGATAATGCACTAGAAATATCATACCTTTCTTTTTTATTTTTTTCATAAGTTTGAATCTCATAAGGGGTATTGAGTCCATTCGCTGGAAGAACATACTTAGTCTCCATAGCCTTCCAAGTATTGTAACCCAGAGAAACCAAGTAACCTCTCATTTTCACTTTTTAGAAACTATAATCAGATCCTTCAAAGATAGGAATGGATAACTTGTATTCCATCAAATCAGTATCTACCTCAAGCGATTAATCTTTATGTCAAGGAACCACAACTTTAATATGAATTGTTGAATATCCAGGCAATTGAGAGGGGGGTGAATCAATTGACAACAAATCTAGCAATTTTAACCTTAATGCATAGATCCAGAATATTAAGAAAAATTAATATAATTAAGAAACACGTGAAAAATTCAAATTAGACACAAGAAACACAAAAATTTACGTGGAAAACCCAAGAAGGGAAAAACCATGAAGAATGCTAATTATCAATATATAAACATCGGTTAAGGTGACACCGATTAAGGTGATTTTTATAATGGGTGGCGTATTGCCAATATGCTCACTGTAGGTGCGCTCACTGCCCTAAAAGGCTCATTGCCAATATGGCAACTACAAATGGGCTCACTGCCCTGAAAGGCTCACTGTCGAAGAAGAAAGAAAGACAAAGAGATTCGACCACAAGAAAAACATAGTTTGTACTACCGAAACTACTTCCAGTAAATATCTAATACAATCATTGGATCTCTTCAATCTCGCATGTCTTCAACACAAAAAGACATATATCGAATTATCAAATCAAGCTTCGATATATACTATCTCTGGAAATTATAATTTTCAATATCACTTGCGATAGGGATCTAAAATAGGTCTCCACTAAACGTTTCAGTGGTGCTAAGGAATGAAAAGTGAACCATATCACACCATTCCTTCTCAAACATATCAACACGCTACATACATCACCAAGGTTGGACCTAAAATGCATCCACACACTATGCAATCTCAATATCTGGTCTAAGGCCTAGAGATCTAGATCAAGCCGAACCCAAAAATAATACATAAAAACATCTTCTGAGTTACCAAACGCATGTGGTGAAATTGAGAAACCTTCAACCGCACAACATGCCTAAATTGAACAGTTTTTCTCATCATACCACATCCAGACTTATTCCAGACCCAAAGGATTTGACATTAATGAAAACACATAATGCAATGCTAACAAGTTTCCCCAATCTCCCATAAAGACATAACCATAGCCTCAAAATTCTACAAAAAATTCACTATTGAAACTTCATTTTGTCCTTTTATCATCACTATCACTCTCTACCCTTGCATAAGCATGAACTTATTTTCCACCTTTGAAGACATCCATCCTCTTTTGTACTCCTTTTATATCTTTCATTTGTCCATTGTATTTTCCTTCATCATACTTTGCTATTGTAGCAATCTTTATTTATCTTCTCCTTCTTCTCAACAATATCTTACTATCTGAAATCACCCTTTTCTCACCTCAAACAACTCTCATAGAAGAAATATTACACCTTTTTTTAAAATTATTTTTCCTAGGGTTATAGCCTTCTCTAATACCATGTTGATGTATTAGACCCTAGTGAATTTATTTTTGAACTAAATTCACATAGCTTGCACACCCTATCTTATTTTTGTAGACAACGTAATAATGCATTGGTATACATGTATATACATACACATACACTTGTTACACCTTGTATAGAAACACATGCCTCATATTTCCTTGGATAAATAGGTAACCTTTTGCTTCTTTTTCTTTGCCTTACTAATTGTTTTCTTTCCTTTATTTCAGGGGTAAAAGCACAAAGTTGTGTCACACTTTTATAAAGGAAATCGCCAATGCTGATTCAACTTTTTAAATTGAATCAATAGAAAGTGATATATATGTTTCGAATTTTGAAACATATAAAATGTAATTTTTTTTGTGTATTTTATGTTTGCAATTTTTTTTTAAAATTTAAAAAATTATGTGAATATACTTTCTTATAAAGTAAACACTACCATTTAGTTGCTGATAAAAAGCTAAAATTGAAGTTACACAAGGCATCATTGTTTATATAGTAAATTTTACCTTTTCTTCTTCAATTTTTTTTGTGTATATTGATAACTTTAAACTTTAGTGCAAAAATATATTTTTAACTTTTTTTTATGTATATATATTTTTCAATAAATTTGAAAACTTGTGTGTACTAAAATATAACTCTTTCCATTTAGCGTCACCTTTTTTCTTAATTATTTTTCCAAAATAGAAAAAAATTATATCATATTGACAAAGACTCTTTTCTCTAGTGCATTTATTTTTAAAAAAATTTTGAGATAAATTTTAGTATTTTTCCTTTACAAGATAATCAACCTTATATTTTAGTGTTGATGACCTACTTTCATAAAAAATAAAATAAAAAATATAAAATATAAAATATAAAAACTAATTAAAATATTAAAAGATATATATTTTAAAAAATTCATTTATAGATCTAAAAGGATATTTTCACATTTCAAAAAAATATTATTTATAAGAGTAGGAGTTGTTGAAACATCGAGTTTTTCAAAAAAAATATTTTTTTGGTAATTAAACCCAAAGTGGTATAAAATATACATTTAGTGGACAATTCCAATTGGAAAAGTTGTGGCCCATATATAAGATAGCTATAATGAATCTCTATAGACCATATGTTAGACTAAAATTAATTTTTAGTTAGGATTACTTAAATTCACTTGTGTTGATAAGTTGGCCTGAAACGTGACACAATTTTGTGCTTTTACCCTTGGATTTTTCATGCTTTCATTTTAGGTATTTTTCCTTTTGTCAAACTTTCAAAGTTGTTCATCCTTGGATGGCAGTAAAGGAATCTCTAAAATTTTAACTTTCCTTTTTATATTAGAATTGTTGGGGGTTCAATGTGTTTTTTATTAAGGAAAATCAGGTTTTAAGGGACCTGAAACCTGCTTACATAACTAGAAGATAAGCATAAAAGAAACTAGAGAGGAAAGGACATAGCAAGAAGAGTTGCAAAAGACCAACAGAGAAAACAATAGCTAAGAAAAAGAACAGCAAAAAGCCAACAAGAGACTGGCAACCAAAGACCTAATTACATGTAAAATAAAAAACTTTATAGACTCTTATGTGTCCTTAACGAGCATCATCATGTTATTAGCAACTTCTTTCAAATCTTTGTTATCCTGCATCTGATGGGTGTCTTTAGTCTTCATCTCCAGATCACTGGTAGTTTGCCTTGTTCTTCGTCTGGAAGAGTGAGCAGTAGAACTGGTGGTCGGCACATCATCAATGATCACCATCTCTTTGTTTTGCTTGTTCTTCTCCAAACAAGCAACCAGACCATTCATGTTTTGAGATGAAACCTTCAAAACCTCAAGGCTATGCTCCATAAATTTCTTCAAGGCCTTCTCGATTTTAGTAATCCGATTGATAATAATTTCATTATCAGCCTCTCCCTTTTCTTTGATGATTCTAATCACTTTTTCAAGATGCTTCAGATCACCCTTAATCATTTCTTTTTCCGACCATCCTACATTTCTTCTTCATCCTCAGCCTCACTAGTATCCATCGTTGCATCCTCTTTACCTACAGTATTAGTATCCTTAATCAAATTCTGAATTTTATGATCCAAATCTCTTTGTTTATTCTGAATACTGGAGATATTTTCAATCACCCATTTCTGGAAGTTAAAAATTTCTAGAGTGCTATTTCTGGTAGCTTTCAAAATGAAGTCCGTAGTCTCCATACTCGGGGTAGAGCTCACAGACCTAGGGTTTACCTCCTTCGTAGTGTGTTGAGCTTCATTCCTGCTATCCGAGACTTTTGGCTCTTCAAAGTACTCTTTTCTTTGCACCTTCTCTTCCTCTCCCTCAACCTCTTTCTTCTCACTCTCTGCCTCAACATCAACTGCCTTCCCTTGTTCCTCCTTTGAACCAACTTTCTCTTCTATCTCATCTTTAGCTTCATTAGCAACCCTACCTTATGTAAAAGAATGTTAGACACATCATCATCAGACTCAGAGCCCTCATGACCCTCAAAAATATGGGCATTTTCCACCAAAGGATGTTCCCTATTATCCCTAGCTTTACCCTTCAAATGCTCATAAATTAGCAGTATAAGCCCTTGGTGAGAAATGGGATAGGATTTATGTTTTCTAGCATGATTGACCAAGCTTTCATTAAGAGAAGAAGCTAAATAGAAAGGCAAAGAGATCTTCAATACATGGCAAAAATGGTTTAGGATAATAAAATGATAATTGTAAACCTTACAAAACCTACCATCAATCGTTAGGTATTCCATTAAAACTCTTAACATCTTCTGCTAGAAAGATTTTGCCTATTGAGAAAGATAGTAGGACACATTGTCCTTCTTGGCAAGCCGAACCCTCTCTTCATCACTTTTAGGGAAGTTCTTGGTGGCTTCCACCCAAAACTTGCAGTCTCTATAAAATTTGGTACCATCCTTCTGTAAACCTATAACCTCTGCCACCAAGTCTTTATGTAGCATCCAAGTCTACCCAAACCGAGTGACTTTGTTATCGCTCCATCCCTTGGAGAAACCATGAGACACCAACTTTTTACTCGCATGCAATTTTTCCATGTAGTCAATGAAACCATATCTATGTAGCCTCTGCCAAATTTTGCGTTCGCTTTTCTAGTTGTCACAGCTAGAAGGCTCATTTCAATTCAGATTACCCCCCATATTGTAATTCAGGTCGAAACCCTCAATAGAGTACGAGATACTCAAATGCTAAAAAAACCGGATATGTGGACTTAAGCTCAGACTTTGGAACAAAACATTGGATTCGAAAAATAGGGTAAAATCCTTATTATTCAAATAGTCTTTAAAGACATTCAACATGAACCAACACTTAATATGATTAGCCCCATCACACCAATTATCATAATCATAATGCCTGAAATAGATCATTAACTGACACTTTACATAACTCCAATATCTGTCTTTGATATCCAAACTCAGAAAGGTAATAATGAACTTAACTTGTACCATGGATTTGGTTAGATAATAATTGCTCACAAACTACCTTCTTACAAGCAACTTCTCTGATATATTTAGTGTCCTCCTCTAAATAAACCCCCTCATTAGCTAGCAAGTCAACAACCTTGTTACCTTCCCTTAGAGTATGGGAAATGAAAACACTATCATAGGCTTCTAATAATTTTTTAGCACTCTCAATGATATTATAAATGTTCCAAGAGGGGGAACTAGTTCCTTTGATAGCCTGAATAATATTGAGAGAATCCCCTTCCATCCATACTTTTTTTAAATTAAAACTCTGAGCAAGTTGGAGGCACTTTAACATTGCCTGAGCTTTTGCAACATGATTGTTTTGGACTCCAAAGGGAGAGGCAATTGCAGCAACACAGTAACCATAAGAATTTTTGATGACTCCTCCCCCTCCAAACTTCCCAGGATTGCCTTTAGTAGCACCATCAAAATTCACCTTAACCCAATTATGACAAGGAAATCTCCAAACAACATTTTCTCTCCTGCTCTTTGTATCAAATTTGCAGACCTTGTGAATCAAATTCCATTATGTGAGGATGCTTTTCTCATAATCAAACATATTAAGATAGCTCCACTACTTGTTGCTTTTATGAAAAGTATTTATATTTTCTCTAATTGCCCTATAAATCTTTTCAAAAGCCACCTAAGACATACACTTAGCTTCCTTGAAAATTCTATTATTTCTCTCCTTCCAGATGTACCAACAGGTCATAGGAAGGACAAAGGACTAGAGGGTCTTAATGAGAGGAAATTTGGTAGGAAAGATCCATTGGAGGATGACTTCCTGAAGACTATTATGCATAACCTAGTCATCTTTCCATTGCATCCAAATTTTACTCCAAATTTGCCAAGTAAAAGAAAAATGGATAAACAAATGATCCATATATTTTACCTCTTTCTGACATAACTCACACCTATTAAGAAACATGAAACCTCTACGAGCCAAGTTATCAATGGTAAGAATCTTGTTGTGAGCAGCAAGCCAAAAAAAACTTTTTAACTTTAGGAATGAGGAATCTATTCCAAATTTTAGTCTATATTGGGTTGGAGTCCTGAGTAATAGTTTCTTTATAAGTTGAGGCAACAGTGAAGTTACCCCTAGGATTTCTCTTCCATAGAAAAACATCATCAAAATGTTTAATAATAGAAAAGAACAATAGATCCTGCTGGAGCAACAAAAAACAAACATAAATAACATCAAGTCTAACCCATTTATTCTCCTTCCAGTAATTACAAACCATAGAACCATACCTCCTCCCAGAACCTGATTTTATCACCTTTGCCAAGGACCCATCCAGCTCTAGCTTTAGCAACTTTTATGGATTTGATCATACTATTCCATATAAAAGATCCAGTAGGGATATCTTCAAAGTAGAGAAGATAATGAATTGGCTGGTTATGAATATATTTATCAAACCACACCCTACTCCAATCTTTCTTAATACCAAAATCCCTCCAGATCTATTTAGCAAGCAAGGCTTTGTTAAAAAAATTAAGAACTTTAATACCTAATCCCACCTTGCACTTAGGATTACAAACTTTGTCCCAGGGAACCAAGGCTATCATTTTCTTGTCTTCAACCCCTCACCAAAGAAATCTTTTCTGAATCCTTTCTAAAGCTTCAACAAATTTAACTGGTATACTAAACAAGCTCAAAGCATAGACAAGAAGATTCTAAAGAGTATCTTGAAGAAGTTGAAGCTTACTAGCCTGAGATAGCATAGATCCTTTCCAGCTTGCCAATTTCTTGTTGATTTTGTCAATTAAAGAGTTCCAAAAATAGTTTGGAGGAGCCAAACCAAGAGGGAGACCCAAATAAGTTGATGGGAGCAACTCCACCTTACAACCAATAATGTTAGCAATTCACTGCTGCCTCAAAATTGGGGTATTTATGAAATTAATAGTAGACTTCTCCCAATTAACTTGCTGACCAGTAGCCAAAGGATAAGAGCTGAGAGCACCTTTCAAGGAAACGACCTCACCAACAGAAGAATATCCCATCAAAATTGTATCATCAACAAACTGTTGGTGAGTACAGAACACATTAGTAGAGGAGGGTTGCAATCCTTTGATGGTTTTATTCATTTTCATTTTCTGAATCAATCTGCTCATACTCTCTGCCAAGATTGCGAAAAGAATAGGAGAAATCAGATCTCCTTGTTTGCGTCCCCTGGAAGATTTAAAAAATCTAGACGAAGAACCATTAATAAGAATAGTAAAATTTGGGGTAGATATCAATTCTCTTGTAACTTTAATTACCTTCTCATCAAATCCAAAGGCCTCCATAACCCTGAAAAGAACCTACCATTCCACTCTATCATAGGCTTTAGCCAGATCCTATTTTATCAGGAAACCCTCTTTGTTTGCAACATTAAGAGAATGGATATTCTCATGCACAAGAATAATAGAATCCAAAATCTGCCTACCTGGGACAAATCTTTTTTGCTCCTCGAAGATAACAAAAGGGGAGAACAACCAAGAGTATGGAAGTCATAACTTTAGATATGATCTTGTAAAAGGAATTACAAAGACTTATTGGCCTAAACTTTCCCATAGAGTTAGCTTCAACCACCTTAGGAATTAGAGCAATAAAAGTGGAATTGATTTTCTTAAGGATTCTTCTGGAACAAAAATATTCTTTGACAACATTGACCGTATCTTTCCCAATAATATGCCAATATTCTTGAAAGAAAAACATGGGAAAACCATCTGGGCCCGAAGCCTTATCCCCTTGAAAAGAAAAAACAACTTTTTTAATTTCATCAGTTGTAGGGATAGAAGATAAAGTCTTATTCTGGTGAGGTTCAATAATCTTAGGAATGTTATCAACCAGGTCTTGTTGCTTAACAATGTCAATATCCTTACTATCAGTAAGGAGGTTAGAGAAGAACCTAACAGCTTCATCCCCAATGTCATCATCTTTTAGAAGGATTTTGTCATCAACAATTAATCTAGATATTCTGCTAGCAGCTTTATGCTTCCAAAATGTCATGTGAAAGAACTTAGTGTTTCTATCTACAACTTCCAACCAAATAGCCCTAGATCTTTGCCTCTAGTAGATTTCTTCCCTAGAAATAGTGTTGTAAAGTTTGGCTAGAATCTCATCTTCCTTAACCTTGGGAAACATATTATATCCATCTTTTTGAATAGAGTTTTTAATCTATTCTAATTCCTCCTTCAGCTTCCTTTTGGATTCAAAAATATCTCCAAAAACCTTCTTGTTCCAGATCTTGATGTTATCTTTGGTATTTCTTAGTTTTTTAGCAACTTTGAACATGGAAGATCCATCCACATTAATATTCCACCATTTGGCAATGGAATTTTCCAAAGAAGGGTGTGAAATCTACATTTTTTCAAACTGGAAAGGAAAACATCGATAGCTTTTAACAGACTCAGCAACAAAAGAAATGGGATAATGATCCAAGCCTATTCTGTTAATAATAGACAAAGAACGTCTATACTTAAAGACCCAGTTAGGAGTAATAAGGGATCTATCAAGCCTTACCTGAATAAGATCTCCTCCATCCCTTCAATTAGACCAAGTGTAGGAAGCTCCAGTAAGATCAACATCAATCAGAGCATTGGCATTGATAAAGTCCATAAGGTCAATCCTGCTATCTAGTTGAGCTTGAGTTTCTCCATATTTGTCACTTTCTTGCAGCGAGGTGTTGAAATCCCCCATCAACAGCCACCTATCCTGAGAAGAAAACCCCCTTTTCTACTGACTTTTGTCCCAAAATTTACTCCTAGCCAATTTAGAATTTGGGGCATAAATGTTGGTAACCACCCAGTCCTGATCTTCAGCAATACATTTAACTCTCATAAAAATAATATTACCATCTTCATCAATCAGATCTCCATCAATAGTTTTCTTATTCCAAAAAAAAGCCACCCCACTTGACACCCCATTTGAACTCCTACCACAAACTCCTCCATGTTTGAAGAATTTTAATGTTTCAACTTTTTCCTTTCTCATTTTAGTTTCTTGAACCAGGATGATATCCGGCTTATGATCTCTGATAAATTTCCTTAATACATCTTGTTTGTGGAGACCATTTAGGCCTTGAATATTCCATGAAACTACCTTCATTTGGAAACTTGAGAGTAGGATTCCTGGATAGTTCACTGCCTTCCATCAGCTATGTTCTGTTTACTCTACTGGTCCCTATGCCACTTCATGGTTTTACGTCCCTGCGGGGATTTGGAAAGACCAATATCCGCCTTAGATCTAGTTCTAGTTTTAACCCCATTAGAGCAACCTGTCTCCTTATTTTTATTTTTTCCCACTCCTATTATCTCTTCATCTTCTTCATCTTTATCTACAGGTTGCTTATTATTCCATGGTTCTCCTATTTTCTAAGAAGAGGTGGGCGATTCAGTAAAAAAATTCTGAAATAGAGAATTAAGGAAAACCTAAGGCGAACCAAAATTGATCTTTTTTCCAACAATAACTTCTTGACCTTCAAAGAACTCAAGGAAAACTTTATTATTTTTCATATCTGTTTCTTTTAGAGCCTCATGTTGTGATTCATTTGTATCATCATTCTCACCCTCTTCAAGATTTTCTTCTATGCTTATATTCTCTACCTCCTAGCTCTGTAATACTTCAAATCCATTAGCTATTTTGATCTCAAACCCTTTATCTTTATTATGTCTATCTTCCTTCTAACTAGAATCCTTGGAAGGACTAGCTCTACTATAATCTTTTTTCATATCATTTGAGTTACTAGGAAATCTACTTCTTCCTTCCTCTTTACCCTCCTCATTTTTGTTACTCTTCTCTTTCCAAATCTATTTAACATGATTGTTATGCTTCTGAACATTCTTGGGGTTACTGGGGCAAGCCTTTGCCTAGTATCCAACTTTCTTACAAGAGAAACATACAAAGGGGAGGGACTCAAACTCTATGGCTTGTTCCCACTTCACTAGTTTGGAATTTACTTCAATAGAGCTAGGTAGATCCATATTCTGTGAGATATTGACACATATTATCGCATTTACCAGCCTCTTTCATGTTGTTGTCATAGAATCTATAGCCACAAGCTCCCTGAAGGAGTTGGCAATACATGAGAAAACATCCTCCAACCAGAATTCAAGTGGCAAACTAGGCAATCGCACCCATACTGGGGCAGATTCAAAAAAGGAGTCATTGAGCTCCATATTTGGAGACCATTTCCTTAAGGATAATGAGGATTTCCCAAACATCCAAGGTCCT
Organism: Cryptomeria japonica; assembly: GCF_030272615.1. NCBI lineage: Eukaryota > Viridiplantae > Streptophyta > Pinopsida > Cupressales > Cupressaceae > Cryptomeria > Cryptomeria japonica. The sequence goes on from NC_081408.1 coordinate 254,355,031, forward strand.
CCACTCAGGGCCATTTCCAAATCTTCCCCACAAGAGAAGGAAAGAACAAAGAAACCCCTTGCAGGGCTGAAACATCAACTTGTCCTTTCAGCCTCCATTTTCTCTTAACAAAAGATCTAACAACTTCAATATTAGGTTTGGGTCCAACAAATTTACCCACTAGAGAAAATGCCATCAGAGATATACTATGGTCTATTACCACGTCTAGAACTGCAATAGCTAGTTTGCCTATTTTCCTATCAGAAATATCTTCCACGGAAGGAAAGGATGATTTACCAGTGGGTTTGTTTGCAAAAAGACGATTCCAAGGTTTGAGAGCTTTATTCTCTGTCATCTTTTTCAAATCGGCACTCAATATCTTAGGAGCCAACTTTGAAGAATCTTCATTATTTTGAGGAGGGTCCCGATGCCATAGGTCCCCATCCTTTTGACCATCCTCATCATCCACCATAGAACCCAAAGAATCAAGTTGTCCTTGTGCTGCAGAGGAATCAGAACCAGAAGAAATAGTTGTGTTGTTCCCTCCATTCGCAGAATTCAAATTTCCCTCCAGCTACACTATTCCCTCCATTCGCTTTAGAGCATAGAATCTTCAAGATGTTGTTGGGGGTTCAATGTGTTACCCTTATTGAGCATTTAGAGTTGTCCATATTTGCATTATCATAAAAGCATCTTTGAAAACTTGATGCCTAATGGCATCATCTTTACCTACCTCTCAACTATACATTGCATCTAATTTTCCTTTTATTTTGGTTTTTGCTAATTATTTGGTCACTTTTAATTTATATTTATTCTCTCTTGTGATAGCATGATTAATTGATTTTAGTTTGGAGTGTTTTTTGTGGGTCTTTTTATATTATATTGCATATTTATTTATGTTGAGGCCTAAAATTACTTCTAGGGAAAAAACCTTATGGGAAGTCTGTTGAATGGGGAACCTATTTCACTTTACTGGACAAACTCTGAAATTTTAGAAGTTGGTTCTTCATACTAAGGCAAAAGAGAAAGAGAAAACAAAAAAATAACCTAGACAGTGGTGACATGTCAAGAATATGATATTTAAAACTTCACAAAGCACAAAAATTCATGCATAAAAGCATAACTAAAGGTTTGGCAAGGATGCATCAATTATAAAACATATATCTCTCACATATACATTCAAATAACATAATGCAATTTTAAAACACAATTAGTAAATTGAAAGAGTATCGGGCATGGCTCAACCAAACAAAAGCTATATTAGAACCACAAAATCTTTAACAAGATTATAGATCTTTAGCATTCACCCAAATCACATAGAACACAATCCTTTCATTAGATGAAACAAATAAATATAAAGGACAACAATTGGTATAGTTTGAGTGCCTATTTCCATAGAAAAAAACACATTGCTAAGGCTAGGAGTAATTGCTAATATTATCTCTCTGAATGAATCCCCCACAATTAATGGCTTCTTTGCTTTTAAAGAACTTTGTAACTGGTCGAGACACCCAAGGAAATAGAAAATTAATTGTGAAAAATGGTCACATGGCCATTCACATTCAAAGATACTACCTTCTTTTGATTCACGAGAATTGTCTCCATCACCCGCAATCATCTTTTTCTCCTAACTGCTTCAACAAATTGATCCCCTGCATCGACCCTCACAATTACTTAGGGGGACACTTGGTACCAAATCATTCCAGTGATCATATCATGAGTTGTCCTTATTTTCTAGCACGTGGTGGCCTACTTTCTTAGCTCGGGTAGGATGTGTGGCATGTAGAAAAAGATTCTTAGCATCCTTTCCTTTCTTCCCCTTTGAAAACCCAACAACAATGACATGTGGTGATTGGGTGGGGATTCCTGCCATCTCTTATTTTCTTGTCTTAAGAAGTCCCATGAAGGTGACATGTGGTGCTTCTGACACATAGGACTTACTTTATAGAATTACCCAAGAAAGTTCCCAGAGAAGGGGCATGTGGCAACCTTGTGGGTCCCAAAGAAACTAAGGTGAAAGCATAATCCTCAAACACACACTAAGATAACATGTGGCTTCAGTGGACAACAAATTTATAATGATTTTTGGGATGCGAAGGATAGAACCTTGCAAACAAAGAAAAGCACAAAGAGCAGCTCAGGATTTTAATCCACAAATTTTGACGACTTAACTTGAAAGTACACTTGTAGATATGAGAACCCCAAAATTATTTGGTATCATAGACCAAACTCAATATTTGAAAGTAAAACATTAGAGTTGGGAGAGTGTTTCCTGTAGAGGCACCCATTCTACCTCAAAGGGTTGCATCTGAGCTTGTAAATAATCATACGTCTGATCCAACACAATCATTTCCTTGAAGGACAAGTCATTTAACATTATAAATGCTAGCTCAAGATAAAATTTGAGTTGAGCTCGAGGGTGTATAATTGTTGGCCATTTGGAGGAACTGATTATGTGTTACATTGATGTTTGGTCATTGATGTCAACACTACTTGTTTTGGATGCTTTACTAGCACCCTTCTGGTCCCGATAAGTTTAGTGGATTCTGATTGGTTTGGATCTGGCATGATCCGATATGTTCCAGTATGATTTGGTTATGGAATTGGCTTACTCATGCTCGTATTCAGTCAGTTGGTTTTGGTCTAGTGATCGGATGCTATCCTGTTTGCTTGGAACCTTGGTTTGTGGTTCCGACGAGGGTTTCACAGGAAGAGCTTTTGATGAATTGCATAGGTGGTGTTGGTGTAGCTTCTGGTAGAGATTCAAGATGCTGATGGTGATCATGTTTGAGACTTGGCAGATTGGGATCATTGCTTTATCCTATGGACCTATGTTGGGTCCCTGATGATCTAGGTTATGGACTAGCTTAATGTAACATGTGGATTGGACCTCTCAATGTGTTTCTAGGATTTCTTATGAGTTGGATATTATATTTTTGGTCTAAGGCTGACATGTTTTGTAATTATGTAATTGGTTTATTGTCTGGTGGCCGACCTGATTGTTTATAGTCAAGGGTTTGTATATATATGATGTAAGATCTCATTGTAGAATTTAGGGATATGGTCAAGGAATGGGATATGGATATGTAATGTGCAAATAACATAATATCATTCAAGCAAAGGATTTGGTTGATCATTAGAGATTGAATTGGGTTTATGTAAGAGGATTTAATCCTCTAGTATTGAGATTAACCAGAACTGTACTCAGGCATAGGAGATGCTATCTTTCCAGTTCATCCATTCTTCTGGATTGTAGTCTAGATTTATATGTAGTCAATGAGACTCCTTTTGTGATGAGCAGTGCGCTCTAGGTTGTTGGCCTTCTTACAAGTGCAAGCCCCTCAATTGTAATTCACATACTTACTGCAGAAGTATTATCTGACTATGGGTAGGCTTCCCATTGTGGTTTTTCCCTTTACCAGGTTTTCCATGTATAAATCTTGGTGTCATGTGGATGGTATTTATTCTCTAATTATTGTCTATGGTTAATTGGGTTAACTGCTATTCCGGTATTTGGTTTAAGCATGGTGTTAATGTTTTGGGTTCTGGTATTAAAGTTTTAATTGCTAAATGTTCTGGTAATCTGTGACAACTGATTCACCCACCCCCCTCTTAGTTGTCTTCCGGTTATTTGAGCTGTCTAAAAATTGGTATCAGAGCTCTGGTCCTCTCTCCAGAAAGCTTAACTACTTGAGGAAGATCCTATGGTGCATAACAATTCCAGTTCATCCAGTTCATCTAGAGCTATCTTTCAGAGAGATATTCCTAGGCTTGATGGATTAAATTACACAGTATGGAAGATTCTGATGGAGACTCATCTGAGATATCTTGGAAAGGAGATTTAGGAGATCACATAGAATGGTGTTACACCTCATAATTTGACATCTAGCAACCCTCCTCTAGAAAACTTGGATAAGGAGCTTAAGAATGATTGTAGAGAAAGAGAAACCCTCTTGTGTGCACTTTCTGATCAGCAAATAATGGGATTAACCGACAAATCATCTAGAAAGGCTATATGGGATAAGTTGGAGACTCTTAATGAAGGTGAACCTACAATGAAGATTGCTAAACTTGATGGTTACCGGGTGAGATATGAAAGGATTACTGCATTCATGGAAAGAGTAAATGAGATTGTAATGAGAATTCAATGTTGTGGTGGAACTTTGAGTGAAGATGAAATAGTTTCTAAAGTTTTGAGAGCCCTACCACTGGCTTACAAAATGAAGGCTACTACAATTAATGAATTGAGAACAATGGCTAATACTCTTGTCAATAGAGATACCTTGGTTGGGAAATTATCCGCTTTTGAGCTTGAAGAATTTGGACCTTCTGGAGTTGTGAAGTCTGAACTTGATTTTCATGCATCTGCATTAGCAACCAATAACCAAGATTGGAAAGCTCTATATGCAAAGAAATTGGATGATATGAAGAGAGAAGATGATGAGTTTGAGCAACTTGAAGCACTATTTGCTAGAAGAGTATGTAAAGGACTAGTAGGAAGTAAGTATGAAGGAAAATCACCTTTTAAATGTTTTGCATCTAGATGTCCTGAAAGGAATTCAAGATTTGAAGAAAGAGTGAGAAGATCATTTAAGCCTAACCCTGGATATCAAAACAAGTATAAGTATAGGAAAAATAGAGACAAATCATGCTATATAGTGGATGAGGAAGGTGTTACTGATTTTGATGATGAACTGATAGAAGACTTTGCTAGTGGTTCTGACAATGGGAAAGAATGGGTGTTCCTGGCTATCAAGGAAGATGTTCTGAAACTGGAAGAGAATGTACCTGAAGAGAAGGCACTTGTTGCTAAAATTGAAGATAGGGATGAATGGGTAATTGATAGTGGTTGTTCACATCATATGACTGGAGATAAAGGGAAGTTTCTATATTTGCAATAATTTGATGGCGGTATGGTTAGATTTGGAGATGACAAAGAATTTATGATCAAAGGAAAAGGAACTATATCATTGGACGGTAAGAAACATATTGATAATGTTTATTATGTTGAATTCTTGAGGCATAATATTTTGAGTGTAGGACAATTGGTTGATAAGGGATTTCAATTACAGTTCAAGGATGGAAAATGCAAAATTATTAACAGATCGGGTTTGGATATTGCAACCGGTACACAGACAAAAGGTAATATATTTCATTTGAATTCCGGTGAGAAGACATTTTTGATTGCACAAATTGATGAGAGTTGGTTATGGCATAAAAGGTTGTGTCATGTGAATTTTGATTGTATTGTGAAGATTAGTTCAACTAAGGCAATTAGAGATATACCTAAGATTGTGAACCTCTATAATCTGGTATGTAAAGAATGTCAAATGGGTAAATAGGTCACAACCTCTTTTAGGAGTATACAAGATAAATCTAATGATGTTCTTGATCTTATTCATACTGATTTGTGTGGCCCTACTAGAGTTAAAAGTTTTCAAGATGATAGATATTTTATGCTAATCATTGATGATTATTCTAGAATGTGGTGGGTTACTTTTCTATGGGAGAAATCTGAAGCATTTGAAAAGTTTAAATCTTTAAGGCTAAATTGGAAACTAAGATAGGATTAAAGATTAAATGTTTGAGGTCAGACCATGGTGGAGAATTCACATCCGATGAGTTTAATAACTTTTGTGAGAAGCATGGTATAAGGAGACAATTTTATGATCCCTGAACACCTTAGCGGAATGGAGTTGTGGAGAGGAAGAACAAAACTATCTTGGATGCTGCTAGAACAATGATGATGTAAGCTAGTCTACCTCATATCTACTGGAGAGAAGCAGTGAGCACAACGGTTTATACATTCAATAGAGTACATATCAAAGGAGAAACCGATAAGACACCTTACGAATTATCATTGGCAAATTTGTTCCTAGATGTGATGAAGGCATATTTATTGGTTATTCTATTGAAAGAAAGGAATATAGATGTTATAACAAGAGATTGTAGAGAATTGTGGAGAGTGCTAATGTCAAGGTGGATGAGTTGAATAGAAGTCAAATCATAATTTATGAGCAAGAACCAATGGTGGAAATGACTATATATGAACCGGTAGCATCTTTACTGGAACAAAGTGTTGAACCAGTTACTCTAGCAATATCAAAAAATTCAACAGTAACTGAAGATCCGAGAAGAGGAACAAAGAGTCAGAAGACTCCTAGGTATGTGAGATTGAATCATTCAGAAGATTAGATCATTGGAGATAAGAACAATGGAGTGATGACAAGAAGAAGACTCGCAACTAATGAGGTATGTTTAATTTCTCAAGTTGAACCAGTATCAATAATTGAAGCATGTAAAGATAAATGTTGGTTGAAAGCTATGGAAGAAGAATTAGATCAAATTGAGAAGAATAAAACATGGACTTTAGTTCCCCGGCCTAAAAATAAGAATGTTATTGGAACTAAATGGTTTTTTAGGAATAAATTGAATGAGGATGGTCAAGTTGTAAGGAATAAGGGTAGATTGGTTTGTAAAGGATATTCTCAAAATAAAGGAATTGATTATGGTGAGACTTTTGCACCTGTAGCTAGGATTGAAGTTGTAAGATTATTTCTTGCCTATACTACCCATAAAAACTACAAGGTTTATTAGATGGATGTTAAGTGTGCATTTTTGAATGGGGATCTTGATGAGGAAGTTTATATTGAGCAACCTAATGGTTTTTCACTTTCAAAGATATAAACATGTTTTGCAAGTTAAGGAAAGTTTTATATGGATTGAAACAGACACCTAGAGCTTGGTATGCAAGGTTGGATAAATATCTTTTGAAGCTTGGTTTTACTAAGGGTAATGGTGATAGTAATTTATATTATATAATCACTGATGATGATATACTGATTATTGAAGTATTTGTTGATGACATCATTTTTTGAGGTGAAGATAAGCTGTGCATGGAATTTTCTAAGAATATGGAGAAAGAATTTGAAATGTCTATGATTGGGGAAATGAAATTTTTCTTAGGTTTGCAGATTACTCATACTGATAAAGGTATTTTCATCTGTCAAACTAAGTATGATAGGGAATTATTGAAGAAATTTTGTATGGGAGATTCTAAACCAGTAAGTACTCCTATGATTACAAGTGAGAAATTGACAAGGAAAGATGTTTCTGCACCAATAAATCCTACAAGATACAAATCTATGATTGGAAGTCTGCTTTATTTGACTCAGACTAGGCTTGACATAATGAATGTTGTTTGTATTGCATCTATATTTTAGAGTGATCCTAGAGAAAATCATGAGAGTGTGGTGAAAATAATTTTTAGATACTTGTAAGGTACATATGAATATGGTTTGTAGTACCCTAAGGATGATGACTTTGATTTATGTGCATATACTGATGTTGATTGGGTTGGAGATGTTGATGACTGGAAAAGTACTTCCAATGGAGCTTTCTTTCTTGGAAAGAAGTTGGTTTCATGGATCAACAAGAAATAGTCATGTACTTCTTTATCTACTGCTGAAGCTGAGTATGTTGTTGTTCCTACTAACTGTATATAGGTTTTACGGATGAAGCAAATGTTGAAGGATATAAAAGTGCATTACACTGGACCAGTAGTTATTTACTGTGATAACTCTGTTGCTATTGACATATCAAAGAATCTGGTATTTCAATCTAAGACAAAGCACATATCTATCAATTATAACTTTTTGAAGGAGAAGGTGGAAGAGAATGAAGTTAGAGTGGTTTATGTGAACACTAAAGAGAAGTTTGCAAATATTTTCGTGAAACCTTTGCCTAAAGAACCATTTGAGACAGGTTAGGTGTTTCCGTCCCTCTGAGAGAGAACTGATTGATGCTTTTTTGCATCAATCTAGTATGTATTATCAGAGATATTATTCATTCCAGCACTGATGTGGGGATGCTACTCCTTAGGGGGAGTAGTCAGCTTTCTGATTTAGTGGTTTATGTTTTTATTTTGATATTTTTGTCAGATTGTTGGCATTGACATCAAAGGGGGAGACATATTGATGTGAAAAACTTAAGGAGTTGTATACATTAGGGGGAGATATATATATGTGTAATTCAGAGCTTTACAAAGATATCATTCACAAGGGGAGTTTTGTCTTTGTTTCAGAACTTTATTGCTAAATCTTTGAGTGGGAGATTGTTGGTTGTCTTCAATTGGGAGAGACTTGTTTGACATTTCTTGGTACGTAGATGATTTTCACATCTAGTGCTGTCATCAATGCCAAAGGGGGAGATTGTTGGCCATTTGGAGGAATTGATTATGTGTTGCATTGAGTTTTTGTCATTGATATCAGCACTAGCTATTTTGGATGTTTTATTAGCACCCTTCTGGTCTCGGTAGGTTGAGTGGTTTCTGGTTGCTCTGGATCCGACATGATCCGGTATGATTTGGTTATGGAATTGACTTACTCATGCTCATATTCAATCAGTTCATTTTGGTCTGGTGATTGGATGCTATCTCGTTTTCTTGGAATCTTGGTTTGTGGTTCCGACGAGGGTTTCATCGGTAGAGATTTTGATGAAGATCTTTGATGAAATGCATAAGTGGTGTTGGTGCAACTTCTGATGGAGATTCGGGATTCTGATGGTGATCATGTTCAAGACTTGGCCAATTGGGATCATTTCTTTAGCGTGTGGACCTATGTTGGGTCTCAGTTGATCTAGGTTATGGATTGGCTTAATGTAATGTGTGGATTGGACCTCTCTACGTTTCCAAGATGTCTTATGAGTTGGATATTATTTGTTTGATCTAAGGTTGACATGTTTTGTAATTATGTAATTGGTTTATTGTTTGGTGGCCGACTTGATTGTTTATGGTCAAGGGTTTGTATATATATGATGTAAGATCTCATTGTAGAATTCAGGGATATGGTCAAGAAATGGGATATGGATATGTAATGTGTGAATAATTTAATATTATTCAAGCAAAGGATTTGGATGATAATTGGAGATTGAATTGGTTTTATGTAAGAGGATTTAGTCTTCTGGCATTGAGCTTAACTAGAACTGTACTCACGCATAGGAGATGCTATCTTTGTAGTTCATTCATTCTTCCAGATTGTAATCTAGATTTATATGTAGTCAGTGAGACTCCTTTTGTGATGAGCATTGCGCTCTAGGCTGTTGGTCTTCCTGCAAGTGCATGCCGCTCAATTGTAATTCACATACTTACTGTAGAAGTATTATCTGACTGTGGGTAGACTTCTCACCGTGGTTTTTCCCTTTACTAGGTTTTCGACGTATAAATCTTGGTGTCATGTGGATGGTATTTATTCTCTTATTATTGTTTATGCTTAATTGGTTTAACTTCTATTCTGGTATTTGGTTTAAGCATTCCAGTGTTAATGCTTTGGGTTCAGGTATTAAAGTTTTAATTGCTAAATGTTTTGGTAATCTGTGACAACTGATTCACTCCTCTCTCCTCTTAGTTGTCTTCTGAGTATTTGAATTGTCTAACATATAATATTCTTGATGTAAGAGGCATCAAGAATATGACCAAGTGACTAAAAGAGCGACTAATCTTGTTGGCACTATCCTAGAAGATGCATAATTTATTCTTCTATCACTGCTGAGTCATCTAGGAGGAAAGAAGATAGAGGACATAGCTCTACAAAATGCTCAAATTGTCTCCTCATATGAGCTGAGGTGGTCATTAATGCATTCAAACACTTTTTTTTTTCTTTCAGGGCTACTTTATTGCAGTTAATAAATTCATTAGCCTTCCAAGTAAATGATCTACGATCTCCTATGCCTGTTACTACTAGAATATGATCTATGACTATATACAACTTCTTGATTAGCAACTCAAACTCAAACATTTTGGTGCAATAGCTTGCGGATTTTGATCAATTGGACTCCCTACCTTTGCACTCATCTTGTAGGCATCTATAATAAATTTCAAGCCTAGTTGAAGGGAGGCAATGACCATTTTTATTTTTCTCCTAATATGAAATATAGAGTTCTTGTAATATAAGGATGAAATCAACCTGAGGAGTGGTGGTTGTTGTGAGCTCCTAATACAGTTGTATTTGCACTTCTTTTGCCCCTATCTCCTCCATTAATTTCTTAATCTTCTTTTCAAAACCATAAATTCATTGGCACAAGGACTCAAGCTTCGAGGTCTTCACTTGTAAGGCTCTTTCTACTTCTACTTTGGCCTCATGGTCTTTTTCAAAGGAGGCCCATGCTTCATGGAGCTCTCTGTCAAGCCATGTTTGGTTGTCTTGAAGATCCTATTGCATTTGTACATGTATATTCATAGATGTTGCATGTTCTTTATTTACCTAGGTAAGCTCAGTAAGATTATCAAGTAATTAGCTATCCACCAATTCCTTTTCTTGCTTCTCTTTGACTAGCTATATCTATAACCTCTTCATTTCTTATAATGAAATTTCTCTCCATTATAACATTTAATAATTTTGTTTAAACACAGTCAACATCTGAAAGGCTCATTTGTACCTCCCTTGACTCTTGATCTCTTGCCTAGAACCTTTTGGTTAAATCTTATTTCTCTTGTTCATCATTTTGGGCTTGGTCTATAAGCTTATTTAACTCCTGAAGTTTATTCCTTTTCGTCTATCCTTCAAGGTGAATAGAAAGAGTCTTTGAATGATCAATTGTGTATTTCATATTTTTGAATTCATTCTCCATTTTATCCAAGTGATAGTTGAGCTTGAGAAAATATGTGGCCACCACTTTTTGTGTTTCCTCCATAAGCTCTACTTTATCTTGTAGTGGAGCCTGGTTCAAGTTAATTCCTACTACATGAACTGTGTAACCCTCAGACTACATCTGAACTTTAGATTATATGACATTAGAAATATTGGATGCAAACATTATGGAATGATTATTTTCATTGAAAATGGTTTCCATGCACAACATAGCGGGTTTAGTAGCATCATTTTATTTCCTCTTTTGCATTCTCTTAGCTTTTACCATTTTTGTTATATCAACCTAATTCCAAAAATTGGATGGAGGCTAGATATACTGGCCAACAAAAGAAAATCTAGTAGGAACGCCAAACGAAATTAGAATCAAAGAAGATTTATAATGCATTTTTTTTTAAACTAGGCACTGAAGGGGATAAAGGAAGAATATTTTGCAAAGCTCTCGTGGATGCAAGTAGAAGCGAAGTTCTCAAAATAGATGAAGATGATAGTGGGACATAAAAAGATGTCATAATCTATGATATAGGGGTTGATAATTCTACAACAACAATTATTGCAATAGCGGATGTAGCAGATGTAGCAACAAATGATGGGGTCACTCACGAGTGTGTAAAGGATAAGTCAAACACAAGGGGTGGCAAAGGAAGTTGAACAAAACTTACCATGAGAATAGAAAGGAAAGCTAGGACATTAGCACCAACCGAAGGAGCAGGAGGTAGGGATGCAATGGGATTGACCAAAGATTGAGAAGAAATAGGAGGGGGAGAAAAACATACCTAGACTATAGGAGTAGTAGAAGATGACACTAAAGTAACTATTTGCTTCACGACTTCCTTTTGCATGCTACTTGTTTTTCGCTTCTTTCCAGCTGGTGGGATGCTAACATCTAGTGATCTTTGAGGTTACTATGTATATTGAAGCCTCTTCCTTGAATTCTAGGTATATGGCTGCCAGATTGCTGTATATGTTGCAACTGATAATGGTCTTATACCAAGCCCTACCTCATATTTTTTACCTTTCTGCCTTAGATCTTGGGATTCCTTTTCTTCATCTAGATCATTGTCATGTTCCCTATTCCATATGTAATTAAATTTATCATCCAAAGGATGACCCTAGAAATCTGAATTAAAATCTTGAACCTCCTATCGGAAGGTCCAAAAAGTGGTGACTTTCTCTTCAGTCCAACCGCATCCAATTAGCTTTTTCTTTAGAGTTGTGCCTATTTTTCGCACTGGGTTGGCTCATGCTAAAACCCAATAAAAGGATAGCCAAATCAACCTCTCTGCAAAGGATATGAGAGTGAAATCTGCATATATGTTGGAATCTTCTTCAAGGGGATTATGTCGAGCTTCCCAATAGGGTAAGGGAAAATGAGTCATATTAACTTTATAAGAAGGCATGAAACCATCTGGGTCATAAATGCATGTGTCACATATAACAACAAGGCCTAGATGGGCTAATTTAGCTACCAAGAAATTCTCTACAACCCTTTTTTCCAAAGTGATTGAACCCAACATAAGAGGGTATTTGTAAACACAAGTTTAATGTCTTTTGGCTCTATGTAGCTTATCTATAACTGAAAGTTGTCTAAACATTTCTATTGCAAAGACTCTATTTGTTAATAAAATTTGGAGTCAGAAAGGCTCCTGAAAGGAGCCGCGTGTATTTTGATAAGTGTCAAGTCACCCCCCTAAAAACCAATCACATGGAAGCTAGTTACTCATCATCCATTTAATTTTATCCTTAAAAATTCTTGTATGAAGCTCCTGACCCCACCTACTCAAATCTTCTAGGATTGGCATTAGGAATTGGTCAAAGAAAGCATAATATTCATGAATTGCAGAGAGGATGTGAGTCCATGTAGACATAGGATTTCTACTACCCTTTTCATCAATTAGGGACAAGGCCATGCATTGACTAAAAAAGTCCAAATTTTGATGTAAAAATATGTGAGCTAAAAGGGAAGAGTACCTAAATTTATAGTCCTTGTCATAGTTGTTTAGCTATTTGATTATCCATTTTGTGATGATTTTTACGAAGTCATACCAGAAGACACCTTTCTACTTCTTGAGTTTAAAAGATTAACCCATTTGAAATTCATGCACCTCTAAATCATAATCGAAACCAACAACAACTGGCAGCATGGAAAATACATCTTGCAAATCTTGATTAAAGTTATTTAGAGCTATGGGGAACTTGAGAAGTTGCATCTCATTCCTACTTCTCTTCATCTCAAGATTACAAAAGCTAACATCGTCATTTATGTTGCACCAATAGTTCTCCAATCTAGTTTTGTTAAACATTTATACCTTTGGTGAAAGAAAAGGGATACCCAATATGTCCCCTACGACATCTAGGTTGATAACCCACTTGAGGTATTCTCCCTTGATTATTCCCAAGTCTGCTTCAAAATTCATGGCACATGAATCTATAAGTTCCAGGAAAGGGTACACCAATAGAACCATATATTGTGGAAGGCCACAATGCCAAAGTCAAACTCCTAGAGATTCAGGATCCTTTTCTCCCATCTTCTTTTGCATCCTTGCACAAGCTCCTTCTTGGAGCTCCTTCTTGGAGGGTTTCTGAATTTGAATGCAACTTGAGATCGTGAATATTTTCAGATTCACATTCTTGTGCATTCCCCTTGCATTCCCCTTGAAATAGTTATTGTATTCAGCCATGCTAGTTTTACCAGCATTTTGGCAGAGGCGTAAGATATTTCCCCAAAGATATCAACGAGAGGAAATGAAGTGGATGGCTCTACAAGATTACTACTAGGTAAAGATCCTTTTTCTAATAAATTGAATTTAGCTTCACTTGATTTCTTCCTTGCTAAAACTTGGAATTTCACAATGTCGTGTTTGAATCTTAGCACTTGGCACTTAGTCTTTTCATACCTAACATTTCTTTTGCCTTTTACCTTACTCTAAGTTAGATTAGATGGTTTAAGAACTTCATTATATGCATTCCACTAATTAATATATTCATGTGAAATTAATTTCCTGCTATGGAGAGGACACCACCTCACCGTGGCGAATGACCACTACACCTCATCAAGCCACCTTTTAGGAACTTGAGTTGCAAATGCGAGGTACGGGCTTTTTCATCTGCCTTGTATTAAAGCTACTTGTGAGATAATTTAATGAGAGGATTCATTACTTGATTTTCATGAATTCAATGTATTTCATGGTAGGACACTTGGCACTCGACTGGATATTTTGCATTTTCCAAAGTCTGTTGCCACCAATACTTGATTTGAGTAGAGTTTTCAAGCTCTTATTTCGACAAGTAATATGTGCCTTCTGCCATCTTACACACCTGGCTAGGTCTATAAATTAGCCATAGGTTGAGATTACGTAGCTAATAAAAAAAAATATTCTCATCACGAGAGAGTGATAATGGATACCCCTATTCTGTTAGTGAGTAAGAAGCCACAATTAGCCTTTTTAGGAGAGATTACTGATAACCACCTCATCCGTATGACAGAGATTAAGCATAATGTAGCTATCATAGACATTAAGTCGACGTTGGGTGAGAAATTTTTCACTGGAATAAATAGATACAAATTTTATACTAGCATTGTCTCTTAGTTTTTGGCCTTCTTTACGAATTATTTCTAAAGCAGTATCCAGGCGGTCTTGAAGAAGTCGTACACATGGTGGTATTGGGTTTAGGCATACCAACTGCTTCTGACCTCTTACACTACAATGATCATGGTGAAGTAGTTTGTTTTCTACCCTTTCTCATTCTTGAAGAAGTTGTACACATGGTGGTATTGGGTTTAGGCATACCAACTTCTTCTGGCCTCTGACCTCTAACACTACAATGATCATGGTGAATTAGTTTCTTTGCTTCCCTTTCTTAGTGGATTTCAAACAACAATGGTGGAGCACCATCGAGAAAAGTTATCTCACACCTATGACTTTCTTATGAGGTGCATGAATATTGTGCCCATCTACGACATGGAGTGGTATACTAGTTTTTGTGACCTCATGATTCTACCTGCTACACTTCTAGCCCCTCTAATATCAGATGATGAAGAAAATGATGATAACATAACTTTTTTCTAGATGTCTCTCTTTTTCTACTCTCATTCATAGTTCTAAGATCTATTTTGATATGATACATATATTGTAAATATTTCAATCTATAATGAATATAATTCTTCAATTTGCACTATATGGCTCTTGTATGTTGCACTATATGATTTCTTTTCATTTGACATTTAATGGCAAAGACTTTAGAAAAATGGCTTTCTTTATACAAAATTAACATATTTATAGTATTTACATAACTTAAGCAGATAATGCAACACTAATTAAAATTATTAAGGTGCATTCCATTAACAAGAACCCCAAATGATTAATCCTTTAAATTTTCTAGTTCAAATGTGTTGTGCTCCTTAAAATTTGAAATGTGGAAAGATCCCTCCCAAAGGGTGTCAAATTTGGCATGTTGACTAGGTTTAGCAGATTGTTCATTATATTTCAAAACTAGATCACCTTATTTAAAACCTAGGTTAGAGCTCTTTTTGTCAAACCACCTTTTAGATATTTGTTGTTGGTTGTTCATTGCACTATACACTTTCTCCCTTGATTCTTGCACCTCAAGTAACTCAGCTAATTTGACTTCCATGGCTACATTTTCTTCAACTTCTAGAGATTTTACTAACTGTAAAGTAGGAATTTCCATGGAAATGGTTAGTAAAACATCCTTACCATAGACTAATTTATTTGGTAAGGTTTTCAACACTTGCTTTGGGGTAATTCTATCTACCTAAAGTGTCATTTCCAGGTGCTTCTGCACTCCCTTTTGTGCTTCAATTCTCTTTTTGATGAGCCTGGTCATATTTTTATTTGTTGATTTTGCTATACCCTTTCCCTGTGGGTAATAATTTGAAGACGTCTTGATGAAAATCCCATGGTCTAATACCAATTGGTATAGCTTGAAACCTAGGAGGACTCTTGCATTATATGAGATAATGGTTTTTGGTGGGACGAATATTGTTATTGACTTTTGCAGGAAACAAATATTCTCCATTTCTATTGCTTTTCCTAGAGGGACAACCTCACCCCATCTAGTAAATAACCAATTGTTGTATGTATACATCTATGTCTAGCATTTGAAAATGGTTAATCATCCTAATGAAATCCAAACACCATTATGCAAACTATTCTTGAACTACTCTAGGGTTCAGAGGCATGTCAGTATTTTTTCATTTTCCTACAAAAAATTGACATCTTTGCAAGATTTGACTAATACATGAGAATCATTGAACATAGTGCGTTAAAAATAGCTAGCACATATAATTTTAATGGTGATAGTTTTAGATGACAAATGTCTACCCATGTGACTACTCTAAAAGTCATTGAGAACTTTCTTTGGTTTCTCTTTGTTCACACACAACAAGAGAACACCATTAAAGTTTCTTTTGAAAGTCACCCCCTCAATAAGAAAATAACTAGCATTCCGTAATCTATAAAATATTTTTCTATGAGGAGGTTTAGTGGATACCTACCCATTTGCATAAAGTTCACTCTGTAATCCATCCAACATCCCTCAGATTCAAATTGGTTGATCAAGAATAACTCTGGGTATTCTTTTTCAGTTGGGATCTCACCTTATTGTGCCAAATAATCGCATAGCCCCTTTCCATGGACAAATTTGGTTGTAAAAACTTTAGTATCATACTCTATGATCTTAGTGATCTAATTGGGTCTTTTTTTCAATAATCTCCCCTTTCATGATACACTCATGCACACTAGAATGTGTCACATATACTAATCTTTTATTATAGGCAATCAAATGTTGTAAATTCTTAAGCACCTTAGCATTGGAAAAAGCCTATCTCTCAACAAAAATATAGCTGACCTCATAATTCTTCAAGGTCATTGAATGAAAATCCACAAGATGCTCACCTTTCCCCTCATCATCTTTCTCAGTCAAGACCATAATGATGTTGAATTCACTTTTGTAGACATACATGATGAAATCTTTAGACAGGCCTACTAGGGTGGTAGGAATGGCCTCCTTGACTTTTTCAAAATATTCTCCTACTTGATTTGTCCATTTGAATTGGTGATCCTTTCTTATTGACTAGTTGGGGTAATTCCTTGATACCCTTCACCTAGACAGGATCAATTGCAACCCCATCATTAGACACTATGTGCCCACATAACTTTCCTTGTGGGACCCCGAACACACACTTCTTAGAATTTAGGGATACCCCAAACTCTTGGAACTTTTGGAAAACCAATTCTAAATGATCAAAAAGATCCTCTTTGGACATAGAGAACACAATGAGATTATCAAGGTAGATCAATATGATTATATTTATTAGTTCTTTGAAAGAGATCCATTGCTCGCTAAAAAGTTGCCCCAACATTAGAGAGATTGGATGACATTTTGGCACATGAAAATGTTCTACACTTGGTGTTGATAGTAGTTTTATGTTGGTCTTCTTCTTTAATTTGAATCTAGTCATATCTAGCCATCTAGTAGGGAGAACATCTTGAAACCAACAACTGTTTGCAAAATTTGCTCCATGGAGGCAAGTAAATAATGATCTTCCAGAGATGCTATGTTCAAATCTTGAAAATCTACACATAGATGGATGCCTCCATTCTTCTTGTGGATTGAAACCAGGTTAGATAACCAAGTGCTATGCTTAATCAGATATAATACCTAGGAATCAATTAATTTTCTTAACTCTTAAACCATCAAAGATTCAATTTTAGGATTAATTGGCCTTTGTTTCTATTATATAGGCTTTTATCCTTCCACAAGCTCAATGGTGTACTGGATGATCTTGGGATCATAACCTTTTATGTCTTCATAAGACAAAGCAACCACTCCTTCATACTTTTCACATAAGGATATTAATCTTTCCCTAACTCATTGGGGAACATCTTTGCAACCCTTCAACTTCCTGCCATCTCCGACATGAAGATCAATGTAATCTCCCTTGTCTGCTGCAAACTTCCTTCTATCATTTATCACATTATCATGGCCAAATATATTTTCTAATGTGATTATGCCTTTTGGAAGATTAATAGATTTGAGTTGGATGATCTGATCTTCATAGGCCTATGCAATTTCAGGTTGGAGTTGCTCAACAAATTCACATGATTGTTGGATGAACATTGCAATTTTAGCATCACTTTCAAACACTTGCCAATTCTTATCATTATCCTAGATAGCTAGTTTGATAATCATTCTAACAAAGTATTTATTTTCTATCAAGTTAGAAATAAGATCAAAATGACATCCTATTGTGACTAGACAATCTGCAGTTGTATTTTGATTCCTAAGAATCCCTTTAATATTAAAAGATTCAAAACTCTCAATTAAATCCTAGAACTTGTTTCTATAGGAATGAATGCAAACATTTTTAACCATAGAAGTACCTCGAACTCACTTGACTACCAATTCAGAATCTCCTAGAACCTTAAGCTATTTAACAACCATACATTCTACAAGGCTTAGTCCTCAGACTAAGCCTTCATACTCAGCCTCATTGTCTGAACATGAAAACTAAAAGTTGAAATCTCTAAGAGTTTGTTCTCCAAATGGGTATGTCAAACATATGCCCATGTCGGAAGCTAATTTACACATTGCTTCACCAAAATGCAGAGTCCATAGACTAAAAAGTATGGTTATTATAACAATCTTAAACATCTTGCCAATATTTAATCACCTTGGGACCCACTTGATCTTCATCATAAATTACATAAGTCCCAATACCAGTAGCATGATAATTAGCAAAGGGGTCAATATTTATGAATCTTCATCTTTAATTAATTCAACACAATATATTTCATTCTTATTGATTGAGGTATGAGAGGCCTCAAAATTCATCATAGCTTCATTTGCTATGTGCTTCAGATGTAAGGGTGTAGTGAATATCTTTAATTTGGACCCATGTTTAGTCCCAAGTATCAAACATGACCAATCTAGAGAGAGTTAATTGTTGCAAATGTGGTATTGATGGTTATCATTAACGGATATCACTCATGTCAACATATTATTCTGGGATTGGTTCCTTAAGTTGATGATTCAGAAGATGTGCTATAGTTTATATTAAGTGATGTTTGGTTTGATTTGGAAGATGTTCTATAGTTGATATTCAGTGTTGATTGTTCATGATGATAATGATCCAGATTTCTCTATTTACTAGATATGGTATTAATCGATTGTATTCATGAGTATTTTGATTTCATTCCTATTCTTGCTGAGGTGAGCAGTGCTATTTGGGTTTTGGTTCGATCCATAATTAAAGAATGAGCAACAAAAATTTTTCTAGCATACAATTCATGTTTTGGGTCTGATATTCGTAATGGATGTAATGTATTGATGTGTTTGGTGAAGTGTATTGTGGTATAGTCTACTTCTCATTCCATTCTACCATAGGAATGTTTAGTGTTGACCTATTTCAAATCTTTGTTTGGTCGACTTAGAAGGCTATGTTTTTCAGTGATTAGTATAAATAAAAGGATGATCTGAATGAATATAGAAGAAATAGATGTATGGAAGGTGTGTAAAACTGAAAATAAAAAAACCAACTAATGTTGTGCGAAATATGTTGTTGTTGAGAGGCATCGAAAGCAGCTGCAGTATTGCAGATTATGTCTCAGTGGTGGATTCTTTGTTTCTTTTTCCTTCCTTCGGTAGTGAGACTTTCTAGGAAGTGAGCCCTCCTACAACAAGCATTCTAGTACTGAGCCACCCTTTTGTAAGAATCGCCTTAATCAGTATTGTATATTGAGAACTAACATTCACTATGGTTTTTCTCTTCTTCGATTTTCCACGTCATATCTGGAGTTCACTGTTTGATCTAATTTGTATTTGTTCTTTGATGTTACATTTGTTCAAATTACTTATTTTGGTAATTCTCGATTTCTAAAAGAATTAAGAAAAAGTTTTATTGTCAACAAATTCACCCCCGCTCTTGGTTACCCGAATATTTAAATATTGGTATCAAAGCTTTCATTCCTTGAACAAGATCTTAACTTCTTAAGGTAGATCTTGATCTGATGGCACATAGATTATCTATTCATATCTTTGAGGGATCTGACTATACCTTATGGAAAGTAAAGATGATATTTTTTTTTATCTCTTTGGGCTACAACCCTTGGAAAGAAGCATAAACGAAGTATATTTAACTGGAAAATGGTCTTACCACTTTGAATGAGATTCAAACCTATGAAGAAAACTAAAAAGAAAGGTATGTTATCTTAAGTTCTTTATCAAAGATTGAATTAACAAATATTATTTCACTAAATATTTATCATGAAGTTTGGAAAAAGTTAAGGCATATCTATGAGGAAAATGACAGAGTTAAATTATCAAAGAACCTGACAACTAAGTGCAGATATGAAAACTTGAAAATAAAAGAAGGATAATATATAACAAGCTATTTTTAGAAGGTTGACAGTCCAGTAAATGAAATCAAAGAACTTGACAACACTGTAATAGATGAAGACATAATTGAGAAGATTCTGATGTCTCTACCCAAAAGTTAAAGTGGTAAGATCTCTGATATTGAAGAAACTTATGATCATAAAAAATTTACTAGGGAACAACTCTATGGAACTTTGTCTACATTTGAGATAAATAAATTTGGAAAAGACAAAGCTAAATCCGAGACAACTTTTAAAGCTTCTAAGGAAGACTCAGATGTTGAAAACTTAGATGATAGCCTTGTTATGTCTTCCTCTTGATCTTCATCATAAATTACATATGTCCCAATATCAGTAGCATGATAATTAGCAAAGGGTTCAATATTTATGAATATTCGTCTTCAAGTAATTCAACACAATACATTTCATTCTTATTGATTGAGGTATGAGTGGCCTCAAAATTCATCATATCTTCAGTTGCTATGTGATTTAGATGTAAGGATTTAGGGAATATCTTCATTTTGGACCCATGTTTAGTCCTAAGTATCAAATGTGACCAATCTAGAGAGAGGTAATTGTTGCAAATGTGATGTTGATGGTAATCATTAATGGTTGTCACTCATGTCAGCATATTGTTTTGGGATTGCTTCCTTAAGTTGGTGAGCCAAAAGATGTGCTATGGGTTATATTAAGTGATGTTTGGTGTGATTTGGAAGATGTACTATAGTCTATATTTAGTGTTGATTGATCGTGATGATAATGATCTATATTTTTTCTATTTATTGGATATGGTATTAATTGATTGTATTCGTGAGTATCTTGATTTCATTCCTATTTTTTCTGAGGTGAGTAGTGCTATTTCGAGTCCGGTTCGATCCAATTAGAGAATGAGTAACAAAATTGCGTAGCATATGAGTCATATTTTTTTTAAGACCCGGAGGCAATTGAGAGCGAGGGGGGTGAATCAGTTGTCTATTCATTTCAACCCAAATAAAACTTAATCAAACTTGATGCATAATATCGGTAAACCAAACTTAATGTCGGTTAACAGCTTAATAGTTAATAACAGTACTAGTAAAGTTTAATGCATGAAACAAAAAGACAAATAACATCCACAACACATAACATGGATATTTGTACGTGGAAACCCTGTAAGGGGAAAAACCATGGTGGGAAACCTTACCCACAATCAGATGATACTACTACAGATAGTATGTGTGTGCAAATGGGGTCTGCACATGCAGAAAGGCCAATTGCCTAGAGCTCACTACTCAATCAAAAAATGGGAGTCACACTGACTAAAATTGCATGGTTAAATCCAATGATAATGTACTGCTTAGAATAGCATCTTCATATGCTGGATTCAGTACCGATTAAGCTCTGATTGTCTTCTTCATACCTTCCTTGAATCTTCAAATAATGTTTGTGTGTATAGCTCTTCTTATATTCACATATACCGAATATCACAACCTTGTAATACCTTATTACATTACCTATATCAATCTCTCAAATGAGATCTTACATATATACCAAAACCTAAGACCAAATGTGTAGGTCGGCTCACTAAGAATATTACAATTAAATCAATTACAAATGAATCAATATGTGATGTATCATGTCAGCTTAATGCATTTACAATAATAACCAATAAACAAATCATCTCCATAACGTGTCATGCTGATCTGGATTAGGTAACGCTTGTCGGTCCATAACCTAGACCAATCTGTCGGTAACAACAAATATGCAAATTCAATTAGACCAATAACCAAATCATCAAAACCAAGTGTCCAAACCATGTCTTGAACATAACCAAGTGATCTCCAGATGATAACGAGTCATCCTTTGTGTCGGTTAATAATATAACTTGCTAGTGAACCAAATACCGATGACTGTGCATAAGTCACTAAACATGCTGGTGAACATAACCGAAGATCTTCAGTGCTGATAAGAGTTGACAAGTGTTGACATCAATGAAAAAACCAATGCAACACATCCATAATACCAACAATTTAGGGTCTCATATTTGTAATGGATGTAATGTATTGATATGTTTAGTGAAGTGTATTGTGGTACAATCTAATTCTCATTCCATTCCACTATAGGAATGTTCAATGTTGAGATATTTCAAATGTTTGTTTGCCTAACTTATAAGGTTATGTTTTTAAGTGATCAGTATAAATAAAAGGATGATATGAATGAATATACAAGAAATAGATGTATGAAAGGTGTGCAAGATTGAAAATTAAAAAAACCAACTAATGTTGTGTGAAATATGTTGTTGCTGAGAGGCATTGGAAGCAGTTTCAGTATTGCAGATTATGTCTCAGTGGTGGAATCTTTGTTTATTTTTTCTTCCTTCACTAGTGAGCCTTTCTGGGAAGTGAACCCTCCTACAACAAGCTTTCTGGTAGTGAGCCACCCTTTTGTAAAAATCCCCTTAATCAGTGTTGTATATTGAGAACTAACATTCACTATGGTTTTTCTCTTCTTTGGTTTTCCACGTCATATTTGGAGTTCACTATTTGATCTAATTTGTATGTGTTCTTTTATGCTACATTTGTTCAAATTACTTTTGTTAGTAATTCTGGATCTGGGAAAGAATTAAGAAAAAAATTTATTGTCAACTAATTCACCCCTCTCTTAGTTTCCCGACTATTTAACAATTGATATCAGAGCTTTCATTCCTTGAAAAAGATCCTAACTTCTTAAGGTAGATCTTGATCCAATGACACATAAATTGTCTATTCATATGTTTGAGGGATCTAACTATAGTTTCTGGAAAGCAAAGATGAGAGGTTTTTTAATCTCCTTGGGCTACAACACTTGGAAAGAAGCACAAACTAAGTATATGTAACTGGAAAATGGTCTTGCCATTTTAAATGAGTTTCAAACCTATGAAGAAAATTTAAAAGAAATGTATGCTATCTTTAGTGCTTTATCAAAGAACCTGACAGCTAAGTGCAGATATGAGAATTTGAAAATAGAAGGAGAAGACCTAACAAGCTATTTTCAAAAGGTTGACAATGGAGTAAATAAAATCAAAGAACTTGGTAACACCTTAATAGATGGAGATGTAATTGTGAAGATTATGATGTCTCTATCGAAAAGCTACAGTGGTAAGATCTCTTCTATTTGAAGCAATCACCGGTTAGGAGGGACCTCAAAGAGATCAATCCAGATTGGTCAACAAGAGTAAACACAATAGAAACATAAGGATGTGATGGAGGCAATGCAAAACAATTTGAATTATAACATGAAAATTGATTACAATCAACTGGTAATAAATGGGTTATAGAAACCGACTCATAAGCCTGCTAGAACATGCTCAAAGTACATAATAAGTCACAACTGGGACCTCAAATCTCAAGATCTATCTTCTATGCTTAGTCTAACTTCTTCGTTACATTATAATACTCAATTAAAATGATTTATGCGATCCAAGGGGATCCGGTCAGCCCATAAAGGGATCAAAACCCGAAGAACAAGACCTAACGTGCAAAACCAACAAGGTCGGCCTCTGCCCAAGAAATTCTTTTGGAAAATCCAAAGGATGAAGTGTAGATAACAAGAAAAGGTTGGCCATGCACTAAGGATCATCAGGATCAATGCTCAGGGCTCTACAAGCTATAGAAGTGATTTGGTAGATCACCAATGCAAATAGGTCTAGGCAATCGGTAATAGGAGATTGTCAATCGGTAACAGGAAAATGTCATGGAAATCGGTAGCGATAACTTGCCAAAAAATGATCCAAATTCTCCAAGGTTTGAAATAAGGAAGATGAACAAGTCTTCAAGTAAAATCCAATTCCATAGGATCCGGTGAGCCAAATCTGGGACACATAGAAAGAAACGCTTAAATGGAAAACAAAAAGCAAAAACATAAAGGAAAATATTTTTGGTTGATGCAAGATTTCCATGAACTAGGGATGCTCTTGCATCAAACATCCGAGTTTGTTTAAAAAGTGAGTCTCTCACTTTGATGGGATTAGAGGAAAACCAAGGTAGCCCACCTCTTCTTGAGAAATCCAAGATGAATCTTCAACTTGTCTGTCCTTCCACTTCACAAGATATTCCTTATGCTGACTGCTTTGAGTATTACGCGCAATTCTACTATCCAAAATTTCTTCAATCTGATCTAGTTTAGTCTGGGGCAACTATTTCTCTAAGTCTGCAATACTATCCTCACTGAATTCTAGTTCATGATACTCATGAAGGTATGCTATGTTAAACTCAAGTGAAATAATCAAACTATTGGGTAACTCGACCTCATATGCATTCCCAGAATTGAACTTGCTCAAAATCTTGCAAGGTCCAAACTTTCTCATTTGCAATTTGTTATAAATTTCAACTGGAAATCTTTCTTTTCTCAGATATACCATCACTTCATCTCCAACTTCAAATTCCTTGTCTCCTCTTCTCATCTGCCCTCTCCTTATACTTCTTGTTCATATCCTCCAAATGCTTCTTAACTTGAGTATGTAAGTCCTTCATGTGATCTGCAAATTCTTCCACTTCTAAACTTCCCCAATCTTCGCTGCTAATATCTCTTAATTTTGATATACCACTAGGATGCACTCTAGTAAAAATCTCAAAAGGTTTTCTTCTAATACTCCTATTTACTGAATTATTGTAGGCAAACTCTACTTGTGCAAGAATCAAATCCCAAATTCCGGTTTTATCTCCAACTAAACATCTCAACAAATTTCCCAAGCTCTGGTTAACTACTTCTATCTATCCATCAGTCTAATGATGAAAAGTAGAACTGAACTTCAAATCTATTTTCATCTTCTTCCAAAGTGTTCTCTGAAAATAGCCAACAAACTTAGTGTCTTTGTTTCAAACTATGCTCTTAGGTAATCAATGCAATCTCACCACTTCCTTCAAAAATAGGTCTACTACATGTAATGCATCTGATGTCTTCTTACAAGGTATGAAATGAGCCATTTCAAGAATCTATCCACTACCACAAATATAGAATCATTCCCTCTCGATGTTTTAGGCAATCCAAGTATGAAATCCATGCTTATATCCTCCCAAGGTCTTATCGGTACTGTCAAAGATTTATACAATCCTACATTCTGACTACTACCCTTTGCAACTTGACAAACTCTACAACCTTGCACATACTTCCTAACATCCTTATGAATCTAGGGCCAAAATTAATTCTCATTCACCAATGCTACTATTTTGTCAATACTAAAGTGTCTAGCTAATCCTCCACTGTGTTTCTCCTTTATCAGATTTTCCCTCATAGAACTCTTAGGTATGCACAACTGAACTCCTCTAAATAGCATCCCATATTGAATGAAGTAATCCAACCACTTGCTTCTATCTACCGTAACCAGTTCTCTACGTGCTCTCCAAGGTTCTACAAAATCTGGGTCATCATCATACAAGGTCTTCAATTCCTCAAAGCCTAATACTGTCACTCTCATCTTTGTCAGAAAATTCCTTCTCCTACTCAATGCATCAACAAATTTGTTAGATTTCCCACTTCTATGCTTCAACACAAAGGTGTAACTCTGCAAAAATTCTATCCACCTCATATGTCTCTGATTTAATTTACTTTGACTATTCAAATACTACAAATCTTGATGATCTATATACAACACAAACTCCTTAGGCAATAGGTAATTTCTCCACTTCTTCAAGGCTTGAAATATGGCATAAAATTCTTGATCATTTATTGAAAATCTCCTCTGAGCATCATTCAATTTATCACTAAAATAAGCTACTGCTCTCCCTTCTTGACTCAAGACTGCTCCTATTGTTGTTCCACTTGCACCACAATCAACTTGAAACACTTTATTGAAATTTGGTAAAGCCAACACAGGATGCTCAGTCACTCTCTATTTCAACAACTCAAAAATTTTGTTTTCTCCAGTGGTCCACTTGAATTCCTTATTATCCCATCTCATTTTCTCAATCATAGGGTTACAAACTGAACTAAAATTTCTGATGAACTTTTGGTAAAAACTAGCTAGGAAATGAAATGATCTTCCCTCTCCAATGCGTTTTGTGTAGACCATTCAACAAATTCTTTTACTTTCTCAGGGTCCATCTTCAAACCATCCTCAAATATCAGAAATACCAAATAAACTAACTCATCTTTCATGAAAGTACACTTCTTAAGATTTATCAGCAACTTTTCTTCTCTCAACCTCTGCAAAACTTGTCTCAAATGCAACAAATGCTCCTCTTTTGTCTTACTAAAAATTAGAATGTCATCTAAATACACAATAACAAACTTACACAATATTTTCTTTAATACCTCATTCATCAGCTTCATGAAAGTACTCGGTGCATTAGTTAACCTAAAAGGCATCACCAACCATTCATACAGTCCTTCATTTGTCTTGAATGTTGTCTTCCACTCATCTCTTTCTCTAATCCCAATTTGATGATATCCACTCTTCAAGTTTATCTTTGTAAATTATTTAGCTCCACTCAAATGGTCCATTATGTCATCCATCCTAGGCAAAGGAAACCGATATTTCACTGTGATCTTGTTTATTGCTCTAGAATCGGTACACATTCTTCATTCTTTATTCTTCTTAGGTGCTAATATTGTTGATACTGCACAAGGGCTTAGACTTTCTCTGATCAAACCTTTCTTCAACAGCTCCTGTACTTGCCTATTCAGTTCTTCATTCTCTACAGGTGTCATCGGGTGTGCAACTTTGTTAGGCAAACTAGCTTTGGGAGCCAGGTGCATGCAATGATTGATACTTCTCATAGGTGGCAATCCATCAGGAACATTATCTAAAATGATGTCTTCATATTTTGTCAACAGATATTTTATTTCTTAGGAATTAAGGGAAAATGCACATTCTCATGTCTCAATCCATCTAGGAATTTCCTTCCATCCACCAAATAGATTCTAGCATTTGTACAGACTTCACTCTTCAGAGGTTCCTCCAAGAGAAAAAGGTTTGCTTCATCCCATTGACCACAATAGTGTATGTATTCTTCCTCCCATCATGTATAGCCTGTCTATCAAACTGACAAGGTCTACCCAACAAAAGATGACAAACATCCATAGGCATAATATCACACGAGACTTCATCATGCTAATTCCCAATTTTTAATTTCACCAAACATTTCTCACTTACTAACCACTTATGTTCATCTTGAATCCATGCTATCTGATAAGGCTTAGGATGCTTCAATCTTTCCAAATTCAACTTATTCACAATCTCTTCTAAAACAAGATTATTTGAACTACCACTATCAATAACAACTTTACAGCACTTACCGAATACCTTACATCTGGTCTTGAACAAATTCTTCCCCTGCAAGGGATCTTCATCTCTCTTGGTATGACACAAAGATCTCCTCATCATCAACAATTCTCCATCTTCTAGTTTATTATCTGATTCAGTGGGATTTTCTTCCACCATTTCTTCTGTTTCGATATTCTTTATCTTCTTACACTCAAAAGCACGATGTCATTCTCCTCCATACTTAAATAAAGTTCCTCTAAATGTCCTCTTGTCCTGTCTTCCGAAATTCTCATTCCGGTAGCCATCCGGTTCTCTCCTCTTGTATAAATTTCTATCCTCTTTCCGATATGAATTACCTTTTTTCTTACTTCCTTGTCCTTTTTCTGATCTATATAGGTTCCTCTACCTTTGGTATATCCTCTTCCTCCTTGAAATCTACCTCTAGTAAACCTTCCACCTCTGCCTCTCTGCCTCTACTCATGTCTTTTTTTTAGCTTTTCTTCAGCCTTTAGGGCATACTGGTAAGCCTCTTCAACACTCTGTAATTGATCAAACTGAGTTCATCTTGTATAGACACCCTCAATCCATTCAAATATATTGCAACTTCTTCAACTTTATCATCAAAATGTCTAGATCTGATATTCAACTTATAAAATACTTTTGTGTACTCCCTCACACTAGATTCCTTCTATCTCAAATTCTGCAACTTCTAGAACAAATTCACTTGATAATCAACTGGTATAAATTTTGACTTCAACTTAGATACCATCTAATCCCATGTCTTGATCTTTTCTTTACCTCTTCTCTGTCTATCAACATCCAAATGTTTCCACCAAAGAGATGCATGACCTTTCAACCGAGTATATGCATATTTCACCTTCCTTTCTTTTGCAGTGTTTTCAAAATCAAAATATTTCTCCATGTCCAAGATCCAATCCATCAATTCATCTGAGTCCAACTTTCCATCATATTGTGGTGGGGTAAAATGAGGTTTAGTATTCACCCTACTCAAAACCCTCAGAAACCTTTCCTCATTTGGATCAACCGTCGATGAATTTAGTTATTTTGTCGGGGCTTCTTCTCCTTCATCTTCACTTACATCTTCAATGTCTCAGCCTCTTCTCTGGGCTCTCTCAACGGCTTCCAACTAGGCTACAATTCCTTGCGACATTTCCATCATAATAGGGTCTATAGTCCCACATGCTCCACCATTCCTAGTTCCTCTTTGCGCCATCTTTATGTCAATCCTCTTCAGCTACAGGTCAGATCCACAGTATACCACCCCACAACAAAATTCTTAGGACAACGCAACCTCCAAAATGAAAACTTGCTCTGATACCACTTGGAGCAGTCACCAATTAGGAGGGACCTCAAAGAGATCAATTCAGACTGGGAAGCAAGAGTAAACACAATGAAAACACAAGAACATGATGGAGGCAATGCAAAACAAATTGAATTATAACATGAAAACTGATTACAATCAATCGGTAACAACTAGGTTATAGAAACCGGCTCACAGGCCTGCTAGAACATGCTCAAAGTATAGAATAGGTCACAACCAGGACCTCAACTCTCAAGATCTATATTCTATTCTTAGTCTAACTTCTTCTTTATATTCTAATTCTCAATTACAATGATTTATACGATCCAAGGGGATCCAGTTGGCTCAAAAAGGGATCAAAACCCGAAGAACAAGACCTAATGTGCAAAACCAACAAGGTCGGCCTCCGCCAAAGAAATTCATTTGAAAAAAACAAAGGATGAAGTGTAGATCACGAGAAAAGGTCAACCATGCACTAAGGATCAACAGGATCAATGCTCAAGGCTCTGCAAGCTACATAAGGGACTCTATAGATCACCAATGCAAATTGGTAACAAGAAACTGTCATGGAAACTGGTAGCAATAACTTGCCAAAAAATGATCCAAATGCTCCAAGGTTTGAAAATAAGGAAGATGATGAAGTCTTCAAGTAAAATCCAACTCCACAAGATCCGGTGAGCTAAATCTAGGACACACAGAAAGAAATGTTGAAACTGCAAATAGAAAGAAAAAACAGAAAGGAAAATATTTTTAGTTGATGCAAGATTGTCATGAACCGGGGATTCTCCTACATAACTATTGAAGAAACTTATGATCTAAAAACATTTGCTAGGGAACAAGTCTATGGAACTTTTTCTATATTTCAAATAAATAAATTTGGAAAAGACAAAGCTAAATTTGAGACAACTTTTAAAGCCTCTAAGGAAGACCCAGATAATGAAAGCTCAAATGATAGCCTTGTTATTTCTTCCCCTTGATCTTCATCATAAATTACATAAGTCCCAATACCAGTAGCACGATAATTAGCTAAGTGGCCAATATTTATAAATCTTCATCTTTAAGTAATTCAACACAATACATTTCATTCTTATTGATTGAGGTATGAGGGGCCTCAAAATTTATCATAGCTTCATTTGCTATGTGCTTCAAATGTAAGGGTTTAGAGAATATCTTTATTTTGGACCCATGTTTAGTTCTAAGTATAAAACATAACCAATGTAGAGAGAGGTAACTATTGTAAATGTGATAGTGGTGGTTATCATTAATGGTTTTTGCTCATCTCAACATATTGTTTTGGGATTGGTTCCTTAAGTTGGTGATCCAAAAGATGTGCTACGGGTTATATTAAGTGATATCTGGTGTGAGTTGGAAGATGTGATATAGTTGATATCCAGCGTTGATTGATCATCATGATAATGATTTGGATTTCTCTATTTACTGGATATGGTATTAATCGATTGTATTCCTGAGTATCTTGATTTCATTCCTATTTTTGCTAACGTGAGTAGTGCTATTTGGGGTCCTGTTCGATCCATAATTAGAGAATGAGTAACAAATTTTTTGTAGAATACGAGTCATGTTTGGGTCTGATATTTGTAATGGATGTAATGTATTGATATGTTTAGTGAATTGTATTGTCGCACAATCTACTTCTCATTCCATTCCACTATAGGAATGTTTAGTGTTGACCTATTTCAAATTTGTTTTTGGTCTACTTAGAAGGTTATGTTTTTCGGTGATCAATATAAATAAAAGGATGATGTGAATGAATATAGAAGAAATAGATGTATGAAAGGTTTCCAAGACTAAAAATAAAAAAACCAACTAATGTTGTGTGAAATATGTTGTTGCTGAGAGGCATCAAAATTAGTTTCAGTATTGCAGATTATGTCTCAGTGGTGGATTCTTCGTTTCTTTTTCCTTCCTTTGGTAGTGAACCTTTCTGGGAAGCGAGCCCTCCTACAACAAGCATTATAGTAGTGAGAAACCCTTTTTTAAAAATCATCTTAATCAGTGTTGTATATTGAGAACTAACATTCACTGTGGTTTTTCTCTTCTTAGGTTTTCCATGTCATATCTAGAGTTCACTGTTTGATCTAATTTGTATGTGTTCTTTCATGTTACATTTGTTCAAATTACTTCTATTGGTAATTAAGGATCTGTGAAAAAATTAAGAAAAAGTTTTATTGTCAACTAATTCACCCCCTCTCTTAGTTGCCAGAATATTTAATAATTAGTATCAGAGCTTTCGTTCCTTGAACAAGATCTTAACTTCTTAAGGTAGATCTTGATCCGATGGCAGATAAATTATCTATTCATATCTTTGAGAGATCTTATTATAGCTTCTCAAAAGTAAAGATGAGAGGTTTTTTTATCTCCTTGGGCTACAACACTTTGAAAGAAGCATAAACTAAGTATATTTAACTGGAAAATGATCTTACCACTTTGAATTAGATTCAAACCTATGAATACAATTAAAAAGAAAGGTATGTTATCTTTAGTGCTTTATCAAAGATTGAATTAACAAAGGTTATTTCACTAAATATTTCTTATGAAGTTTGGAAAAAGTTAAGGGATATCTATGAGGGAAATGACAGAGTTAAATTATCAAAGAAGCTGACAGCTAATGTAGATATGAGAACTTGAAAAAAGAAGGATAAGATATAACAAGCTATTTTTAGAAGGTTGACAGTCTAGTAAATGAAATAAAAGAACTTGGAAACACCTTAATAGATGAAGACATAATTGAGAAGATTCTAATGTCTCTACCGAAAAGCTACAATGGTAAGATCTATGCTATTAAAAAAACTTATGATCTGAAAAAGTTTACTAGGGTAAAACTATATGGAACTTTGTCTACATTTGAGATAAATAAATTTGGAAAAGACAAAGCTAAATTTGAAACAACTATTAAAGATTCTAAGGAAGACCTAGATGATGCAAGGTCGGATGATATGGAAGTGAAATTTGTAAGGAAATTGAAGAAATACACTGATAAATATTGTAGGTGGAGGAAATGGGGAACTAAATCATGGATCTAGCTTCTTCCAACATCCAACAATGAAGTACCTGCAAAACACACACATGCAAAGCCAAAATAAACAAAGAAACACACATGCATGTTACATAATCCACTCCATTGCACTCCTTAAACCAAGATCTTATGTAGATAATATTGCTCTCAGAAGCACACACAAGAAGCTATGGTTTTTTTTGGAGATTCAAGATGATTGATGCAAAGGAAGCTAAAGAAAATGAAGTGCCAAGATGTTGAAGAATACAAACTGACATAAGTTCGACGCATAAAGATGAGATCTGATCAAATAAGAGAGGGGGCTTTGTTTAAATAGAATTTCTCCGGGTGAGTTCATGTTGTGGGATGAATGTGGGATAATACAAGATGAGTGGTATAGGGAAGATGAGTGGTAAATGGGAAATGGTAAGTGGTAGGAGGGGATATTTAAGGGTTTTATTAAATAAATAGAGAAATGTGTATAATGTGAATGTATGAAGGTGTATGCATGAAGGTGTATGCATGATATAATGTTTTATTTAATAAATTTAATGGATAAATGGTATGATATTAATAATAATATAATGAAAGATGGGAATTATGAATAATGAATTATTGAGAAATAATAATGTAATAATAAGTACTCGCTCGATGTTCGGAGAAATTTAAAATTAAATGCAAACAAATTAATGGAAATTTTTATGTGTCTACATTTTGCCCCTCTTTGAGACAATGCAGCGTGTCGCGTTGTTTCAAAGAAAATGATCAACTGATATATGCCCCAGAGGTGTCTTGGTAAGAATGATGATTGATTGGTTATGCCCCCTCGAGAGATTGATCAAACAGAATGATGGGGATTGATCTCTTGATAGATCACGGGAGAGAAGATTGGATGATTGATATTGCGCAAGTAATTAGATTGAGATGTACATTTGATGGAAATGCACAGTTGATGAGGTGTAACTGAACAATTGATGGAAATGAATAGTATAGCCAGGTTGATAAGCTGATTAAGCTGATTGAACTTATTAAGCTGATAGGGATTGATGCTAGCGCAAGATAAGGTGATCCAATGATTGATTGATTGATTGATTGACTCCAAGGGCATTGAGATTGCACGAAGCACGTTGGTTGAAAAAGAGATGAAAGATTCAAAGACATGCATCAGTTGGATAAAGTGTTTAATTGATCTTGCTGCAATAAGAAGAAGGAAGAAGATGATAAAAGAAATGATGAAAAAGATAGATGAGAAGGAGAATAAGAAGAGAAAAGTGATGATTATGAAGAATGATGAGAAAGAGGATATAAAAGGTGATGAGAATTCTTGTGCTTTTTAAGTGCTTGCATCATCATTGAGCTTATTATAGCAAAAGGCAAAAAATATTTGGATATCAATTAGATCCAAATGAATCAATCACACCAATTGCGAGAAAGAAAACATAGCAAACAGTAAAGGAATGCCTTAGTGTGTATCAGACCAATATGTCCTCAATGATCTTAAGTGATCATGTCCTAAGACGTGTCGTCATATTCCTAAGGAACATCCCACAAGCAGCAAACAAGTGAACATGCCTCATCCTCGCCTTTCTAGTCAAAGACATCCTGGAGATAAAATCTCTAGTCAGAGACATCCCAGAAAAGCTAAAAGACATGTCACCAAAAAGGAAAATTAAAAATAAAAAATAAAAAAAATTAAAAAAAACACACACACAAAAGAAAAAATAAGCAAACAATATGTTTCACGTTGAATGATTTTTTTGTTCACAGTTGATGGGTTCGGGTGTATAAGTTGATCAAATGTTGTCTTGTTTGCTCAATTTAAGTCTCGTCTTATCATGAGTCCGTTGAAGTTCCAAAGTTCCATGCTTGTCCGAAGTGTTTGTGTCATCGCAATGTTTATTGCATGTTTTTGAAGTTTTATGATTTTTAGGGTTTTATGAATGTTTTAATTTTTAGGGTTTTTTCAGGAGATTTTATGATTTTTAATGATTTTTTCAGGACATTTTATGATTTTTAATGATTTTTCAGGAGATTTTACGATTTTTAATGATTTTTTCAGGACATTTTATGATTTTTAAGATTTTTTCAGGACATTTTATGATGTTTAAGATTTTTTCAGGACATTTTATGATGTTTAAGATTTTTTCAGGACATTTTATGATGTTTAAGATTTTTTCATGTTTGCCCCTTGTGTCTAGCAAGGTAAAAGGGATTTTGAGTGGATGAATGAATGAATAGGACATGAATGGATAAGCAAATGATGGAGAAAGCTTATGTGATTGTCAAGGACTATCTCAGAATAAGGTAGCATGTTAATCCAAGCTTAAGGACCAGATATAGCAATATAAAGAAAGGGTATGGTGTAACTAATGTCATATGGTCCAAAGAAATGACCATGCCAAGAGGTTTGTTACATTTTATGTCCTTAGTTCAGATCAAGATCAAGGGATAGATTTGGCTAGGAGGCAGATATGATAAGCAAGATCAAAAGGGGGTAATGATGGATGGAAGTAAGCAATTGACAAAATAATGGATAGGAGCTTAAGGCTATGGATCAAGTGCAATAGATAGGACACACAGAAGCTTGTAAAGATCCTTAACCTTGTCAAGATCAAAGGTGGAAAAAGGGATATGGATGGATATAGAGTGAATGAGGGATAATGGAGGATGGGGGATAATAAATGGACACACACGAATGGAACTTGCCCCCAGTGAATTAGTGCAAGAAAATAATGAATTACACATGACGCCTGTTTGTCAGGTTTTCATCATGGTACTTGCCTAAGGTGCCTATTTGCCAGGTTTTCACCAATGGACAATTTTTTTTTTTCTCTTTACTTTTTTTTTTATTTTTCACTTTTTTTCTTTTCTTTTCTTTTTTTTTTTTTTTTTTTTTTTTTTTTTTTCTGATTTTGACTTCTTTCTTTCATGTTTTTGACTTTTTTCAAACTATTGGAAGATGATGGATACTTGATAGGAGATATGACTCAGGAATCAAGTTATTCTCTAAATAATATCCCTGAAAGATGTTCTATAATGATCCATGGCTATTGAGGGTATGCTCAAAGATGTCGATAGGGTGATGGTAAAGGGAGATGAAATGGATGATAAGACAAAAAGGTCATAAGGATTTATGCAAAGGATTGGATAAGAGGGATGGAAGGATAGAACATAATTTTTGGATAATTGATGGGATGTTGGAAGAATTGTACATGGCTGGACGGAAATGCTGGCAAGATCAACATTGGCATGCACCTTGAGGGGTGGTGGGCTAGTGGAGGAGTAGTGGATTTTGGAGTTTGTGATTTTGATGGAAAGGTTGAGGTGAATTTTAGGACACAAGGAGCCAAAATGGATGTAGGAGGCGAAATAGGTTTTAGGATAGTGGATGTGGGAGAAGCTGGGGTAGCAAACTTGAATGCCAATTTTGATTTTTCTTTAGTGTGCAAGTCCTGTACGAGCGACTTGGGAATCCACATGGTTCTTGATTTTTAATTTTTTTGTGGTACTTTAGAATGCATTTCCTTGATATAAGACTTGGGAAGCCATACACATTTTGAATTTTCTTCGTTCTTTATGGGCCTTTGTGGCCTTTTAGAAATTTCTTTCTTTTGTAGTCCCTTGGAATGCATTGCTTCTACAAGCACCTTAGGAACCCATATGGTTTTTGAAATTTCTTTCTTTTTCTCAATGGGCCTTTGTGGCCTTTTGTATATCTCTTTTTCTTTTTGGATTGCATTTTTATTTGTTTTTACATGTCGATTAGATGGGACATGTTGATCCTTAAATGCATGTGGATTGTTTGACTTGTGACTTGTATGCTTGGCATTAAAATTGCTTGGAGAAGGAAAAAAATGTGTAGATGGATAGGAATGATATGAAGGTATTTTGGATGGATGGAAGATGCTCGAAGATGTGTGCCTTTGTTGATCCCGCATAAGGGATGGAGGGATATAGGGACCTAAAATAGATGGAAGGGGTGAAGGGGAAGGTCTGTATTTGTATTTAATGGGAGAAATATAGGATTTATGAAGGATGCCGACATCTTGGGAGTGAGCAATGTAGCCAGGGGGTTCTAATATACCATGTTCCTGAATGTCTAACCCTTTTCTTTGATAATGTATGCTTTGGAAGATATTTGTAACAAAGAGTTTCTTCTTACTTTTGATGCTAGAGGCAAGTCCATTTTGAGGTGGTGGTGGAATGTAGGGAATGATAGGATCATGAGAGGGCTTTATGGGCATGATGGACTCTTGAGGCAAACATGGAGAATTATGACAAGGGAATAAAGGAATACTTTGATCTTGACTTGGAAGAGGACCATTGGATAGAGTAGGAAGGGTGTTCGACACTTCATTTTGAGTAGGACCATTTGCAAAGGTGGAAGAGGCATCATGATCTTGCTTAGGAAGTGGATTAGGAATAGGATTTGGAAGGATGCTTCTCTCTTGAGATGGAAGGGGATCATCTTGGAAGAAATAGAAAGGTACAAGGGGATCATCATGGGATTCTAGGGAGGTAGGATCTTTTTCAACCATTGGATGGGATTGGAGAGTTTTGGTGTCTTGATCTTGATTTATGATAGAACTCATTTCTTCATTTTTCAGATTATCCTCTTGACATGGAGCCACTTCTAAGGAAGGGGTAGTGTTTGCTATATGCGTCAGGGATTCTTGGAAGGTGTTCTTGTTTTTGCATGATGGTGAAGCATTTTGGATGGGGCCTTCTAGAGTGGGTATGATTGGAATTGGAGTGCATGATGGCATAGGATCTAAGATATCTGAATCGTATAAAGGATATGTATAAAATAATGGGTTAGCTTGGATTTGTGCTATTGATAGCCTTGGAGGTTCAACGTGAGAAGTTTCACCGTTAGGTTCATTGTTTGAAGGAGACGGTATGGATTGTTGTTGAGAAGTTTTAGGAGTTGAAGGCATCGTGGAAGAGATGGAGGCCACATGTGGAGCCTTGCTAGAAATAGGTGTATTATTTTGATAATTCTTAGGAGTACTGCCTTGTTTCTCTATAGATGAGTCATTAGGATCTTCAATTTCAATGATATCATTATCAAGGAGGTCTTGAATCTTATGTTTTAGTTCCATGCAATCTGAAGTCTTATGTTTGTTATGTCTATGATATTCACAATAATTGCTCAAAAATTCACATCCCCATGTAGTCTTGTTAGGCAATATGATAAGATTGTGCTCAAGAAGCTCTTTCAAAGCTGACTCAATAGATTGCCCCAAAGGTGTAAACTGTCTATCTAAGGGATATTTGGAAGAAATGTCTTGTTTTCTTGGTGAAGGACTCATGTGATCTTTCTTGAGATTTGTCTTTTGATTTTCAATTATTTGTTGTTCCACCTTATATAGTCATTTTAGCATTCCTTGAAGTTTGTCACTGTTGATATCATGAATTTGTTTCTCAAAAGGGGTCATTGATTCATTTTTTTGAACTTGAATGTCATATATTTCTCTCTTGAGATCTTGAATTTTTTGAGCCAAGGTAGCCATGGATATTTATGATAGTTCTGATCTTTGACCTAGGACAATGTATGAGACTCTAGATATGATGCGAACCCTAAAGTGCAAAGGGGGAAACTATATGATATGAGTGAGATTGGGATGTGATAAGGATCAATGTAAAAATGTAATCTATGTGACATGATTGAGATGGGAATGTGCTAAAGGATTGATGCAAAATGCGATCTATATGATAGGAAAGTGATGTGCAACTAAACCCTAAATGAGATATGAGGATGTTTGATTCAAGGACTAAGGATACTCTAGGCCTTAAAATATTTGCAATGTGAGGTTTGAGTTGCGCTATGATATGCACCTCAATTGATAAGGGGGATTGATGATAAAAATTTGATGTCAAACCTAAGATGAGAAATCCTAAGTGCAAGCAATGTTTTTGGTTTTTTCGGATTTTTGATTTTTTTTGGATTTTGGTATGCAAATAATAATGAAATGTTAGGACCAATGATGAAATGACCTAAGGAACTTGAGTAGGATTTAAGGTTATGTCTTAAAGGAATGATGGAAGGCTATGCAAAGATTATGGGTATTATCTAAGGGGATTATGCATGGGTTTGATCTAGGGGGTATATGCAAAGACTAGGTATGATTAAATAAGATATGCAAGGATGAAAGGTGCAACTAGGTGAAGACTATGCAAGGACCTAAAAGGTATGGAAAGCTAGAATGATGTGACTATATGAGGACCTAAAAGATCAAAACTCCAAAAGTGATGTCTCAAGAGATTTGAAATGATTGTTTTGAGAACACAAGTTCAATGTTTCAAGGACAATGTTGTTTTACAATGTGGATGGATACTTCAAAGCTTAGACCAAGGTTTTTGTAAAGTGTTTCAATGTCAAGTGTGGTGTTGATTATGAAATGTTCTTGTTTGTTTGTGCACACATTTATAAAACATGGCGGACAGAATGTTTGTTTGATTTTGCAATAAAAACACATTCAAGCACAATCCTAAGGCTGGCCACGACAATAGTTGTTGAATCTCACTTGGGGGGTTACCCCGAGCTACGCAATTCAGAGTGGATACTTAGATGCTTGACCCCACTGGCTCCACCCTCGGCACTCACTTCTTCGGGGCAGCCAAGCATCAGTCCCCACGAAAACTCCCTATGGCGAACTTTGTATCTCTACTAAGAACTATAAGAATGTGAGCTACTTCAGAGGTCCGACCTCCTGCATCAACAACTAGAAGGTTTTTGGGTTCTAACACAAATGGTGTCTAGTAAGGGCATCCGTTCAAGTGGCCATACATGCGGCAGTGTACGCTC
Organism: Cryptomeria japonica; assembly: GCF_030272615.1. NCBI lineage: Eukaryota > Viridiplantae > Streptophyta > Pinopsida > Cupressales > Cupressaceae > Cryptomeria > Cryptomeria japonica. The sequence continues at coordinate 254,393,415 of NC_081408.1, forward strand.
CATTAAGGAAGGCTCCCAGCCTATAGAGGTTGCGCTCTATAGGGTTTATGGGGAGACATGCCGTCGGTATGAACTAATCAGCACTCGTTGCTTGCAACTTTCATCACAAACACATTTATTTATAGTGGTTCGGAAGAGCTTGGCTTTAGCCCGTTACCACTTGTGTCGTTCCCTCTCACCAAGCCTTAAGGGCTTCTCGGGAGGCAGGCCCTCTAAAAAGGTAAACACGAAAGAGCCTAATGCTCAAAACACGAAAGACACTGGTTAATTTTAAAGCACCAATTCGAAATGTGATCTAATCTAAAAATTAGACAATTGGTTTCAAATCACCATTTCTTCGACATGCGTCCTGCACCAAATGACATTAGTAGTTTCAAAATTATGATCTTTGTCACACGAGATTGGATGCCCTACACAAGATGCAAACCAAAAGATTAGTTCCAAAATAAAATTTAAATCTAATAAAAAAAAAGACTAATTTTAAATCTATAACTAAATAACAAAAGCAAATTTAATCTAATTAAAAGCTAAACTAACAAAAATAAAAATTAATCTAAACTAAACTAAAAATTAATTTAGAAAACAAAAACTAATTAACAACTAAAAATTAAAACTAAATACTAATTTAAAACTTAATTAACAAAAATAATTAAAAACCAAAACAAAATTCTAAACTAAAAAAATGATTAAAAACTAAAACTAGAGTCTTATATAAAAGCTAAAACTACATACTAACCCATAACTAAAAGTAAAGCTAAAGAAAAAGTGAGATACCTAAGAAAGTAAATCTAAAACTTGAAAAAAAAAAAACCAAAAACACTAACATGAAACAAAGAAAATTTAAGATCTCACGTAAAACCAAAAGGGGTAACACAAGCTACAATAAACCAAAAAAATCTGCAAGCCAAAGATGAGGTAGTTCCAATAAATGCCTTAAGTAAAATGCTTCAAAGAGGCATGCAAGCTGAAAAATCTACCAAATGTGGGGAAGAACAGATATGTGGGTTGTATAACAACTCACGTGGGTTGCAAAACCACACATAGAGACAAGAAACATTAATGCAGAATACAGCAACAGACGGACAGATGTAAATGTTGATGCTAAATGTAGATTTTAATGATATTCACGCATCTATAAATGCTAAAAAATATCATACCTATGTCAGGAAATAGTAAAACTCATGTCAGATCAATTCTGATTTGCCCCCGAAAAATAATAATGATTATGCCAAATGCAATCACTCACGCCAGAAAACAGAAAGAATCGTGCCAGGATAATA